>NC_134187.1:26539842-26904144 GCF_964188355.1 Buteo buteo | reverse complement strand
ATTCATAAGAAAAGAGTCACTGTCCAGAAAACAAAAGGTAAACTAAAATTCTAGAAATCTGCAATACAATATGGAAAACCAATGCAAACTATTCTCAGAAAATTATGAATGCAGGCAACCACATAAAGCACTATATAAATAGTTTAATTGTGTAGCCTACATGGTGAAGCCTCATCCATTCTGTCCAATAAACATGTAAGAAAGATGTGTGGTAGGGGAACTTTCTAGCTTTCAGTAACGGGGAAAAATGTTCTGATTCTGGCAGCAAAGAATGATATGGCAGTAAAAACAGGAGCTCTGAAGAAGAATGTGATTCAACTTTGAAATACATGGGAAGATCCATTTTTTTACAATGTACCATCTTCTAACAACTACCTGACAATTCTGCCTTTTGCTCAATTTGGCAATTTTTGTGCAGCTTACCGTGTCTCTAAAAAAGCAGATCAGAAGATCAGGATTAGCTCTTCTACAAATGAAACTAAAACCAACACAAAAGAAAAGTTCTCTGAAGTGCAGATAAGATTGTTTTCTCTGAAAAGTGAATGTACAGTAGCCTTCTGCATTACCTTTCAGAAAGCTATTGCAGGCTGAGCTAGCAAATCATATGTGTACCATCTTAAAAAGACACCTTCTGTGTCACCTCTTCAAATTCACGCAACCGGGAATTTTACAGGTGAGTATCTTGCAAAACATATGGGAGTAAACTACATTAATTCTATAAATGTGATCTGTATCTATGGGTTTGGTAGTTGTTATTCTGGCTGAAGGATTAGTAAGAACTCAGCTTGAGCTGACCGAATTAAAGGAGACACCACTTCGATGTGGCCGACAGCAGAGGTGATAATTCCTCTGAAGCTTTACTTCCGCATGTGAAGAATCGAGTTTCAGCAAGTCACAGAGATGAGAGGAGGGAAGGGGATATTCTGGGGATTCTTCGTGGGGACTTTCCAAGAAGCACTTATAAACGTAATCCTTGGAAGAAAGGATCCGCAAAGAAACAGCTGCTGCCCAGCGACTGGTGCACCATAGTCAAGAAAAGGTTTACCTAAATCTGCAAAGAACCGTCATGCATGATGAAAGCAACAAGCATTCACAACATTCAATTTTAAAACCTCGCTTTCTGCTTGCAATGCTTCCATCAATAACTAAACCGCTTTTGGTATTTAACAAGCAAGCTGTGTTGTGTCACTGTAAACAGGAGCAGGCAGAGGTCCTACAGAGAAGCACATAACGCAGCACAGAAAATGCTTGGCATGATGGAGGGAACGTGTTTGGGAGCTTACTCTGCCCTTTCTTCTCTTGCCATTGATGTTGTTGCTCTGTTCTCAGTGCCATGTGGGCTGCAGCTGGTTGGGTAGCAGGATTTTAACATTTGTATTTAGCTCTTCAGAATGTTCTTATTCAGTTGTTATTTTGGGAAGCTGCCAACCTTTTCCTGAGGAAAGCAAACAGAAAGGAAATGCCAGGATTTCTGACAGCCTACAACTCAGCTATACCAGAATGGAAATTCGTTACAAAAATAAAAGGTACTTCTCTAGCCTCTGGCTTTCTCTATGATGAATTTCAAAGACTTGCTGCTTCAGAAATAATAGTTTTTATTTAAAAGAGTATTAACAGCTTTAATATGTGGGTTCTCACTGGATCGCTTAATATTCAGGGAATGTTGACCCTTAATATTTAGGGAATGTTCAAGCTACTTGAATTGCTATTATAATGTTTTACTTTTTATTTTAAATTTGTAAGTAGAAGTACTCATTTATTCATGTGTGCATTACTTAATGACTGCCCAAAACAAAATATGTGCAACCATGTGATAAGCCTTAATTATTTTTTTTCCAAAGTGCCAATAGTAATTAGAGCTAAACTCTTAATAAATTTTACTTTTTGATGTGCTATGCAGGATTGAAAACCTCATACAACAACCTCAGAGACCAGTCTCAGTTTTGAGACTTCCATCAAATAATTGGAGTACTAGTAAGAGCAGTAGATGCTCCTGGTTAGCTTCTACCTGGCCAAGGGAAGTATGAGTTGACTACTGTATGGTTAAGAACTCTTTTGAAACTATGAATGTCTGCCATAAATTACCATACACAGCTAAGAACATGGGAAAAGGTCACCTCAAACTGGGGGGTGGGGTGGGGGGGGTGTCCATGCAAAGGGACAAAAACATTTTTAAAAATGTACTAAAACTATCCATCCAAATTGCTCCTGCTTACAAATATTCTTCATGCCAAGATAAACTAGACTGGATGCCAACACTTCTGAGGGCTCTTCAAGAAATCTTACAATAATTTGCTGCTTATCAAAGACTCAAAGTAAATGTCTGAGATTTCAGTTAATCTGGGTAACAATTTTTGAAAATATTTTGGGTTTTTGCCACCTTTAAGAGTACATATTGGTAGGGTTTCTCAGACTGGGAATGGAATGAAGTTCCAAGTCAGTCTGCCTTCCCACTGCTCCACTCAGTTCCCTCAAGAATCCTGTATAAACACATAAACACTGAACCCCACTTCCCAAGAGTTTACATATTTAAAAACACTAGACAATGTTTAGAAAACCACAATATTAATGAACACTTACAGGTTGTAGACTTTAAACTATAAAAACAAGCAACATTTCTTTAAGGTAGACAACTTTGTTGGCATTTGTTAATTAGACACTTGGAAACAATGAAAGATTCTCTTAGTCAAAGGCAGATTTATAGGAAGAAGAGATGATTCAGACCCACTTTTCTAGACTGGGAAGAATAATTTTGCTTTTAAGTTTGCTTATGCAAGAACTGTGCCCTGTTTGTCATCTTTAAGACCTTAATAGTAAACGTATGTTTCTGAAATGAAATGAAACGGGAAGAGCTGAATATCTAATATTCATATTTTATAAATAAACAACATATTTAAAATATCCTGCACAGGGTTCAATGTTGCTGCTAGTATATATATATATATTTCAGACCAAAAAAAATCCAATAAAACATAACTAGATTGTTCAAAGGTCTAATATTGCCTGAAATCCATTGTTGTTACTTACAGGAAGTAGTATGTACTACAGGTACATTCAGCACATAAGAAAAGAATCAAAAAAGAAAGGCAGGGACTTAAGACAGAGGTGGAAACACCGCTTCCATAGTAGACCCTGGAAAATAATGGAGGTAGTTGAAGATAAGTGTTTCAAAAGCGGGAAAGACGTACTTTCCATGTTTCTAAGCACAGGAAGATTTTGGTGGATCCAAGTCAGGACACAAACCTGATGTGTTTCAGAGTTACTTATGATTCAGAAAGATGGACTTTTGAATGCCTATATGCAGTATGTTAACGACAGTCCACAAGGATGGCCTATCAAATGTTGTTAGTATGTCAAAAAATAAAAACATACAGTTGCAGACTGTTGTACTGGTAAGTCTGTCAGCCTTATACCTGGGTGATCTTGCAGCATGTAACAGAACTTCATTAGAAGATTATTATTTTGTAACATAAAAGACATTGCATTCAAGAGAAAACAAATCTATTTTGGATGGCAGTGCCCAATTAAAAAACATACTCAGTTGCCAGATTTCAAATTAGTGGAAGCCTACAGACCAATGAGCATGACCTGATGATACTTAATACTGAGAAACAAGCCCTAATTATATCAGTAGTTGTTGGAGATTAGTCCTCTATAGACGCTCAAAACTTCTTCTTCCAAAAGGTAGATTTCATAATCCTAAGCAATACTGCTAGTGAAAGTGTCTCAGAGGTATATGTAGAAGAAAAAGAGGAATAAAAAATTGGAAGTCCTCACAGAAGATGTTGTTAGATGTCCATAGAACCACCCCAACTGAGATTAGAACCAATTCTGGTTAAAAACCTCCCCTAGTTCATGGTACAGCAAAGGTAACGTGAACATGGAGAACACAGTCCTCAACAGAGCCTCCTGTTCATCTCTGGAAAGAAGTGGGATAATCTCCTTGTCTTACAAGGTTAAGAAGAAACATTACAGTCCATTGCAATAGAGTAATATTTTTTACAACAATTGCCATTAGCAGACCTGGATAGTTTACACCTAAGACACTGGAGGAATTCCCTGCTCTGCTGTTGGTCATTTTTAATTAAACTTTTGAGTATCAGGGAAATAATACTTATGCCCAATATTCAAAAAACAGCTTGATGACCAAGTTGGATGCTCAGCCTGACTTATGAAGGAAAACCAACACAAGAGTCAATGAATACAGAAATAAAGGCTAATCATATATTTAGGGAAGGGTAAGTGGAGAAAAAAAATCTTTTCAAATATTGCTTCTTACATCCTTTTTCAAGATTACAGCTTTTGTATTCAGCTTCATACATGTGATTAAGAGTCATTAATAGACACGTGAGGTATACACACTTAAGGACTGGTTCATGGTCAGATGTTTAAAGCAGTTGTCTTGTGAAAACATTTTGATTGCATGTGAGTATTTCTAGCAGCTTGTAGGACTCAATGATATTAAAGATTTTCATATTGCTGTGACAAAAGTGCAAGCAAAACCACTATAATTTACAAATTACTATGGCCTACTTCTGTTACCCTCCTCTCTCCCTTCTCTCACTGCCTTCCTCTTCCTTCCCCCTTCCCTCCTTCCCCTCTCCCCCTTCACTCCCTTAATTCTTTCTTTTTCCCTTCCTGTCCTTTGCTCCCTCTTCCAAGAACTTCAAACTCAGTTAAATTTGAGATTGGAAAAAAAAAATCTTATTTTGGATACTGAATGTGGGCTTAAAATGAGTTCCTACGCATTTTATGAAAACTTTAAAATACATCACTTTTTATTGCACATTTTATGACCATAATGTTATGTTATTCACAATAAAGCTTTTGCTTCGTGCTACAGATGCTATTTACTTCACTGCCACTAATTTCAAACCCTATAGATGTACCTAATTCTGTTTAAGGAGCTCAATTCAAGCAGTAATATGATTAGGGTAAACCAGAAGAATACAGAATCCAGGCTGTTTAAAATTACTGGCCACAGGTCAGTGATGGGTCAGTATGAATGAAAGTCAATGATTCTCCTGTATAAACGGAAGAGGAAGAATAATGAGAAGTTGCCTCAGGGTTTAACTCTGACAAAGTCTCTGTTCACCTCATATACATCTTTAAAATTTTTCCAGTTCAGCTACATGACATAGTAAAATCCATTTATAAGTAAAAACACCATGCCTGGACAAATACCTGTAGTAACATTTATGTTGCTAAAAAAAGCAACAGCAATGATGTCAGATCTCTATTCTGCAATATATATTACAGATATAAGATATGCCTGCATAGGTCTGTATGGCACATAATTACATCTGAATACAAGGTAAACAACCCAACCAGATGATTTTAACTATTTATTTTTTTAAACATGGTGCCACTTGAGCACGAACCTTCACTGACACTCAGGAGGAGCAGATTACAACACCTGCTTATAAAGCAGCTACAGTTAATGGTGCAACATGTTGCTAATGACTGTGTGCTGGCAGGCTGTGTTTCAATTTCACCTATTTTAAAGACAGGTTGTGAAACTAATTAATTAATTATTGTCTGCAAATCATGTTGAGATCCTCAGGTGAAATCCATTACCCTGGTATGCTAGATTATTTATTACAGATTAGATGAAAAACAAAAAATAATTGCAGACTAGTCTGAAAGCATCAGCAGAATGTCCTAAAGATAAGAAAAGATTAAGCTAGTTAATAAGTAATTATGTGCAGCTTTTCAGGAAGAAAACAAACTAAAATTTTTATGCACATTACTGTATGGAGCAAGATATCTGAAAGAGTAGGGAAACAATTAAAAAAACCCTGCTCACACCTCTTGTGAAGCAAACTGAAATGAAACAGGTAAGTAATTCTGTAATTCTCATAGACCCCAGTGGAGTGGATAGTGAATTGGAACTAAATAAGGTATTACACAAAATTTAATTCCTGGATCAAGTGCAGCACTTAAAAAAAAAAAGGAGAGGAATTACAAGTAAAATTATTACTAGTTGAAAGAGTTATAATTTCAGTAGCAATACTATGCTTTAAAATACTGTATTTTTTAAAAAAATTTCAATTCTGAAACCCTCTAAAAGCTTTTTAAGAGAAACCTGACAGTTCTTGTTCAAAGGTGAATCTTCCACAGATAGTGAGGCATTTGAGGGAGTAGCAAGTCAATGGATAAGAAAGGAAATTAATAGAAACAAGTTTAAAAAAATTAAAAAACCCAGTTCTTTCTTATTTCTTTCTGCCAGGTTTTTGCTAAACTGATCTTTTAGTCTCTACGTGAGCTGAATTGTGAATAACCATCTTTGTCAGACAGCAACAAACCATACAGCTTAAGAAATGTTCTTGGTGATGCTTTATTTTTTTGTACATGCAGTTAGGATCAGCTTTCACTGATCTGCATACAGCTCCTCAACAAGGCCACAGGAGAAGTATTAATTCATCATTTGCAATTTGATACTTCAATTATGCAAAATCATAGGAAAGATTATTTGGTCTTTGCGCTACAGTCAGATCAGATAATCATAGTGCTCCATCTTCAATATCTACTAGTCTTTCCATTTGAATGTAAAAGTTTATTTTTAATGTTTAAAAGTTTATTCAGTGTATTTATAATATTTTCTTAGATCGGAGACCTAGGCCACTTCCAGGACGTGTCTGGGGAGGAGCAGACACACGGCCGGGCTGCAGGACAGAGTTCTGCGATGCAGACCACATCACCTCAGCCACAGACCACAGACGGGTGCTGTCATCCCATGCTCACAGTCTGTTCCTCTCATTTTTCTCATCCTCACAAGGATAATGTGAAGCACTCATTCATAAATGAATAAAATGAACAATTATTCAAATAAATGCGTTATCAGTGTGCAAGGAACTGAACCCTTTGTACTCAATTGAGCTAGTGACCAACATGGCAACATAATCGGGTTTTATTAATGGGTTGAAAAGAAACATGTTATCACAAGTCTTCCATTGTACAACTTCATGTATGTCAGATCATTCCCCTTTCTAGAAATTCCTCCTGATGTGCACTGCGTGCTGGTTCACACATACCCCCCCAATTTGGGTAACGATAATCAGAGATCTAATCATGAAGCATGTTGAACACCTGCAAGAGACGCAAAGCTGCTGCTAGGACAAGGGGGTTTCTTCCAAAGCATCACAGCAGGCACCTGGATTTAAGAATGGAGGAAGAAGAAAATCAGTCTCAGGGGCACCTACTGCAGCTCTTCAGTAGCTTGCTTTGAGAAATTCACTGCCTATTTGTGTCAGTGAGGCCCTTGCAGCCACAAAACATTCCCATGCTGAATAGGCGTATACCTCCTACACATAGCAAACATGAGGGGTAGAGAGGAAAATTCACTTGTTTTGCCATCGAAAACAGAACCTGTCTAATCGTAAGGAACAAAAGGCAAAAACATCACTGACCAAACCATGCATGGTCTTACATTAAACCACATTCTGTTGGAAAATTTGTTCTTGAAAATGGGCCAAGCATGCTAATAGCTTAATATACTACATGACTTGAGTTGCTTGCAATAAGAATGGAGATGAAAACCTGCAATATCTCTGTGGAGGAGAGGTGAACATTTTTTTCCAAGAACACTTTGGAAAATAACTGTCTGTTGATGCAAACTAGTGCCTTTCAGATAAACATTTGTTCTTATGAAGTACCTCTCTGATCTCAGGAAAGATCTTCCCTTGAGTAACCTGCCCACTCCAAACTGATGCCAATAAGGCTCTCCGTACCAGACTGCTATGTATCCTGTGCACGTGTGCGTACCTCGAAACCATGCTTTCTGTAGCACGGTATGCACGTGTGCATGTAGTGGATTGCATGCACATGCATGCACTCTGACTGAAAAAGAAAGAACATTTGCCTCTTTCCTTTAGATAAAAACTTTCAAACCAGCATTGTATTGTCAACAATGGAAAACAGCAGCTGTTTCAGGTGTAATAACAGGACAGCTCTTATCCTTTTTTCTTGCTCATTTAAAAATCCGTGTATCTTTTGCTGTTCTTCAGACTCTTTCCTTGTAATTCTGAACCTGCTGGCAGATGTTGGTGCAGTCAGGACTCACTAGAGAGATGAGGTGCAGCTGTCAGGTAGGAATTTTTCAAGGAGTTTATCATTTTTAGTCAACTGTGACCAGTAGTTGGTAATTAAAAGATACTCCGGTCTCTTATCAATCATAAAAAATACAATATACATCATCTTAGTTGACATGGGAACAATTTTTGCAATGAAATGAGTCAGGTATGCAACAGGTAAGACTTTCATGACATTTACATGGGTGACTGAGCATTCACTGAAATGCAACCTGAATCAGAAACAGAACTTCAAGTGAAAAACAAAAAAGATATTTTCTTGTTTCTCATAGCTGCACAGAGGTATACTGTGTGAAAAAAGTAACAGCAGAACATGGGCAGCTAATGGGGACATGAACAACTCTCTGCTTTGTGTTTGGATATGACTCAAATATTTCTGCTTGAATGCTCTAAAGCAAACAAACAATCTCATGGACAAGAACAAATACACAAAAGGTTGATGCAAAATATAAAGTTTTAAACCATTAGAAGCACCTGAAAAGGTCGATTCCAGCTTAAGCTCTTGAAACTGTGTTCACAACCACTAGTATATGAGTACGCCAAACTATGTGTATGTCTTCACAAATCACTCTGAGCTAATATTCACAATTACAGATGAGGAGCCTGTGTTCTGTAAGGAATTTGTATACAAGTCTTGCAAGTCCTAGACCAATGCTTTTAATCACAAGACTTTTATATCCAGCAAAAATAAAAGGTTATAAAGAATAACCTTTTTTTTTTTTAAAGGATGGAAAAGGTCTTTGAATCGATACAAATGCATGGAACTATAAAAGCATGTGAATCACTCCAAAAAAGCGTTTTAGCTAGTTCTAGAAGATATTAGCATAGAAATATATTTTTCATAGACTGTTATTTATAGCCTTCGAAATCATCCATGGCATAACTAAAAAATTAAAACTTACTGAAGTCTGCTACTTCTCTGTCATAAAAGACTTAGAAAAATTACCAGAAAAAATAAGCAGCTTTTTAAATTCCTCTTAAATTACTTACAATAACACTTAAGTGCATACAGAAAGCTTTTAATATGTAAAGTGCAAGCCATTTCATAAATGTGGGACTAACATTATTGCATCTATTTTTATTCCGGAAACTGAAAATATATGGGGGGGGGGGGATGCGTGTCACACCGCTGTCCTGTGCAGGGACATCTGAGTCAGCCCCATCGCTAATTAGTTTTGTTACTGGAAACAGTCTGGCCACACTAACGTGATGCTCTGGGAAGGTGAAAACGCCCTGCTCCTTGGTAATCTCCTCGCTGCACTTTACCATGCTATGCCAACAGATCCTTAGAGGCTAATGACCCGTATTTAGAGACACTGAGCATCCCAAAGTCCCTCCGAAAGCAATCCCCGCAGCTACACAGCATCCTCAGCCTCACCTCACCCTCCAGTCCTGCATTTAAAATTCTCTGCACCTTCTCTTTTGGCTGACTGTCATGTTGAGTGATGAGATACACAAGCAGAAAGCTCAGGCAGGCTTGGTCTGGGCTTGCAAAACGGGTTTCTTCAAGCAAATTCCATCATTTAGAGAAAAGTGATTGTACCAAAAAACGTCTGATCTCCTGAGCAATTATGAATTAGTTATCCAGAAGTGCTGACTGTAAGACTAGCACCCAAGTGTTTTAAGGTCAGGTTTATTCTTAGTATCAGCTCTTTGAAGATGCACCACTCTCAGGCTTGTGTTGTGCAGGGAGTCAGATTTCATTATCATAATGGTCCCTTCTGGCATCAAAATCTGTGAACCTCTCAGTTTTATCAACGTCTGCTGATTCTGCAGTCTGGAAATGGCTGTGAAGATGAATAGGGAGGGCCCTGAAAACTGGTAACAAACTATGAGTTTTTAAAGGATACAAACATTGATTACAGGTTCATGTTTACCCAGCTCTTTTTCAAAACAACTTCCAATAAAATCAATTAGAAAATCATACCTGAAAACGAAAGCAATTACCCATGGAGAGGACACGTGAACACAGTACAAGCAGCAGCATAAAATCAAGAAGTAAAGACAAGTGATTTATACAAAAAGTCGTATTCATTAAAATATAAGAATCACTACTAGTCTTGGGGGAGGAGAACATGTCTCCATGAACGAGCTCAAAACTAAAGCCTTGCTGGGATTTTGAGGGGAATGAACCTGGAGTGTAGGAAGTCTCACTGGATGCAGCGCAGAAGACTCATTCCCTTCAAAATCCCAGGCAAAAAGCACCCAAAAGCATGCCTGGAAACAACCAAGCAAGCAAAAACTGCAGAGGAATAATTCCCTGAAACACTGAGGAATATTTGGCAACTTGAAAACAAAGGAAACATTTAATTTGAGATTTTCTTGGTCTTGTGGTTTTGCACAAATTTGAGAAAGGAAAGAAAAACAGGGTATAGTTTATTAACATTAAAATCCTTCCCAGACAACCTGCTGACCTTCAAGAGCCAACCATGACTTTGAAATGAATTGAAATGTCCTAAGCGAAATGCCATTCTCAATTTTTATAATGTGTTAATTTAGTTGAATATGTTAATAATTACCATGAAAGATTTTTCACATACATCATACTCATAGGTGTTCTGCATTTCAGCCTGTGTGGTGCAATATTTACTGTGGGAGCTGCTGACAGCAAGCTTTTCAATGACATTCAAGAACGTATGTGTGCATATTTATTTATATAAGTATTATGTAACTTGTTTTTACAGATAATTTGCAAATTATTTAATGTCACTTTTTTCCCTTTTTATAGGTAAAGAGATTTCCTTTATTAGGTTTATATAGGTTATAGTCATAAAAGTGACCAAGCAGGATGCTTTATGTTTTACTGTTTGAGGCTAAAATCCCATCCAGAGCCACAGATAATCAATTTAAAACCAAACCCAAACCAGATCAATGCTTGTTACTTACATTGTAATTGCTATGGACTTTATTCATAGCTGTTGAAAAATAGATATACTTTGATGCAAAAATATAATTCAGTGTATTTTTACTGTAACTCAGCACTATAGGATTTAGAGTCAACTGAAGACACTAATTCCGAAAAAAAAAAAAGTACTGGATTATTTTTAATTTGTATGTTACAATGCTTCCCATATTTCTGAAATTCTCTTCACTAGAGAAGTAACTTAAAGTCTGGTCAAAGCAATTTCTTGCATAATTTCCAATTTCCAAAGAGGAGAATATTTAGCATAATTATCAGTAACATCTCCACTGTTAGGACAGTAACGCCTCCAACAGGCATTGACAAGAAGTTTTTGTACTTCTGTGCCATATCAGGGATTCTTTTGCCCAAACTTTGTGACACACATTCAGCCAAGACTGATCAAAGAGTCTGCCCAAATTTGGATCTACTGACCCAGGAAAAATTATGCTTAAACCTATGTCCATTTCTTTTTGCATGCATTATATTATGGGTCCTCATACAAACTGTATGAAAACAAGCAGCTTTGAGTAAGTTCCATTTGGGTTTTTAAAACTAGAAACTATGTGAACATCAGGGTGAACTGAAATGCAGCCAACAATGTTATTGTTACTTCTTTAAAACAAGACAGAGAGATTTCTGTATCTGGAATTAAAATGCTATAACTTTTTGTTTCTCATTCAGTATAGTAACATTTCAGTCAACATACTTTGCTGAAAATCCTCCAAAATCTTTAAACACCTAGCTTTTTGTGTTCTTTTTAAACTAATTACATTCTATGCAAAAAAGTCTGTCAAATATCATTTCTAATGCTGATTTCAGATACACTACTCAGCTTGGTAACTTCAATGCCTGCACTTAAGTACTATTACGTATTTCAGAAATTAGATCTTTTCCCTTTTCTAAATACCTGTATTTTTGTTATGCGCAGTCTACTACCTTAAAATAGACAGCTGTATTATAAAGTAGAGAGTAACCTATCAAACTGAAATGCTTTCTTCTTTTACTTTGTATCTCAAGAGGGATGATTGTATGATTAAAAGTAGCAAGTCACCTCCTCAGATAGTATAAGCAATGTATCTCCATAGAACTTAGCAGATTATGAAATTCTGATCCACAGGATTTTTTGAAACACCACTAACAAAATTCAAAATGTCTATTTGTGTACACACAATTTTGTATCAGCATAGTGTCATAATTGTCCATGAAACTGTTTCTCAAGGTGTTTAGGGTTTGTTTTGGTTTTGGTTTTGGTTTTGGTTTTAATTTAAGAACATGTAGCATTTAAAAAACAAAATCCATAAACTATTGGAGAGTTCTACCATAATAACTAAAATCCAGATGTTCACTTCTTACTGTTTTTTCTTTCATTTTGCTTGCTTGCATGCCAGCATGCGTGAAAAAGTGCACGTGTGCTTTTAATATATATGTTGCAATCATTTCAAAAGCCTTAGAGTACAAATTGAGAAACTTCTCTACAGAATTTTCCTTGCACTGTATAGGAGCTCAGTAATAAGTATGTGTAATGTGGCAGAAGATAATAAAGCCTCTATCCCCAGTATGAACACTTAAGGTTTGCTAGCAGAGAAGTCAATCATTTTGGTAGAGGCCATTTATACAAAGTTAAGAGAAAAAAAATGTTCTGTGATAGACATTCTATATTGGCAAAACCTATTCTTGCTCTTTATGCATCAGCATGATAAATTAGTCTTGCTCTTGAATTTCTTTTTAAGGGACCAGCCTATCTTCTGTAACATTCATACGTGGGTCCATTCGTTTGGGTTAGAATTCTGCGGGACCTGGCCTGCGTGTGCGTGCAGGGATCAGTAAAGGAGAACCGAGTGGTGGAATAGTATCTGGGGAAAGGAAAACCTTCCACCAGTTTCAATGCCTTGCTTGGGTTTCAGATATTAAGTTATTCAACACAGCTTTTATTTAGAATAAAAAAATTACAGCAGTCTGCTTGGACACACTTTATTCTTTTTTTAGTAACTCACAGTGGATGCAATCAACTGAAGATATATGCTCATTTTGTACTACAAGAGTACTGTGGCACGATTTATGATAAATAGATTAATTAATTATTTAAAATCAGAATCTTAGTGATACATGGTCATATCCCTAGGTATCAATCCTGGAAACACATATGCACATTAGGTTAATGGAACGTCTCATGTACACAAATTAAAGTGTTTAAATCCTCTCAGGATTAGGGATCTGATTTTGTTTAAAGAAGAAAAAAAGTGTCTTCTTTGAGCAGGCATTATATTTTTCTCTCCCTGAGCTTTACTAAATACTGAAAAAAAATCCTTTTCAAGTTTCATTAGATGCATTGTTTCACAAAATGAGATGAAAATCAATTGTGCATACCAGTCATTTTTGTAATTAAATAGTCTATTGTAATTTCTGATACACAAAAGCTTTATCTCTAAACTTCATCCTTGTTGACAAAGACTTCAATTTATTGCAAAATAAAACAGAGGGCGAATAAGACAGCCCTATTCAGAAAATATACCTCCCCTAATATTGAATCTGTTACATCTGCAACTGATAATAAATATCAGAAACTTGCCAATAAAATTGAGTGAATTGACTAGAAATTCAAAAGCATTGCTCTATTTCTAACATCATGGCGGTGTTTTACCACTTTTTACAGGGAAAGACAGAGGATGGGGAAAAGACTCAAACACCCTCCTGTAAGCACTTGCTCCAGGTGTCCTCCAAGGCACCCCCCTTTTTTATTGACCTAAGAGGGAGCTCACATTCCTACATGCCACGCCTGGAACTGCATTCAGGAAAGTTGCCAAAAGTACCCAGAGCAGGCAGTAAATGCTCACCTCTGGCTGTGGTACACGATGAAAGGAGAAAAGGCAGCAGAGAGAGGGCTGTCCAAAGGGAAGAGCTGGAGCAGGGGGCGAAGAGGGAGGGGAAGGCAAGAGGGACTACAACTGAAAATGTTTCCTATGGTACTGTAAGTATGGTCACTTTAGGGAGACAGAGCAGAAATGCCTGCATCTTACAGACACTACGCACAACTTTCATGCCTTACTTCCATTTGATACTGATTCTCATGGAGTTACTTCTGATCGACACGTGACAGCACAGAGCAGAGCCCGGCTGAACTGAACATTGGTCCATCTGCATTTGTCTTAAGCTGTCCCCTTCCATGTGATGCTGTAAGACTGAAGTAATCCAAAGCTGCCAGCATTTTCACCCTGGGTGCAGGCTCCAGGGTGTTATGGTCCCTCAGGAGGTCTAAACAGCATTTAGTTGCTGCACTGGTTTCTAATGGAAGCCTTCCAGCAACTGAATGGACTACCAGAGATCCCTGCTCCTCTGACATGCCTCTTTCCCAACTCCCAAGAAAAGCACATCTTTTCCTTCCTTTTTATTCCTCCAGAAAACACTTGGAGCCCTTGTTTTTGCAAGGCTCTGACGTTTACACAGAAGAGGTTCCTGGGCTCTCAAGAGCTCATTGCAAAGGCACTGTTTAACTCCTCAGAACTTCAAGTCCTGGTACCAAGCCTTTACTTGGGTCAGAAAACCTGTAACGGGAGATTGCAATCCTGTATCACAGCACTTCAGATATGGACTACACTTCCATTATTAAATTTAACTTACGCATACGAAATCAAATCATCTGACTAATTAAGACTTCTGGCACAAGTGGCTTACTGTCATTCAATAAGCCTAGAATTCATGAACAAAATAGATGATGATATCACCTCAATCATATAGTGCAACATAAAATCTATTATAAAATATAGTGATATTACTGGTGATCATACAGCGCTAAAACATGAAATAAGGTGATAGCAAATAAATAAACAAATAGAAGAATCAGTCATAATTCCCAGTTTCATCTCTCTGCTCAATTTTCTCATTTCAAAAGTATCTCCTTTGAGCAAAGTAATATAGTTTTTGTTAAATTTTAAAGCAGCTTTCTGTAGACTCTTAACAGTACATACTACTGTAAGAGTTAGATCCGTTGACGGTTGGTATTTTTAGGCCCATCCTCAGCAAAGACAGGTTACAGATCTCTATCAAACAGATACTGTGCAGCCACATATACCTGCCTATTATTTGAAAGAAACTCACACCCTTGACAGTGACTTTTCAGGCAATTATTGCATGCCTGTGCTAATCCACCATTAGGCAGTGCCAAGAAATTACCAGAACAGCAGATAGTTTCAGATATTATTGAGCTCTGTCATGCTGGATGGGGACCTGGTTGCTCTGACAGGTGGTATCCCCCTGGCATTTGAGGGAAATCAGATTTGCTGGCTGACACTGACATTTCTGTTTGCTGCCTCTGATGTCTCTGACCAGGAGGTACAGCCCACTCGCAGTGAATTCTGCACAGCTGAAAAAGGGCTGTCCCTTAGTGGGCATTTCTTGAGAAAGGTCCCCCATAGAATCAGTAGGCACTTGCTCTTCTTCTGTGCTGGTTATTTCATCTCATCCTCATTCTTATTTCTGGCTTATTGAGCATCAAAAGCCTAGTAGAAAAACACTAACTACAATACCTTCTGTGGGCTGATGCCACTCAGATTCACCTGAATTAGAAGGTGACGTCTAGTGCTTTACCTGGTGTTTAAGCCATAGAGAGAGGTTATTGAGCTGCAGTGCAGCCTGCTTGGCACAGAGCGCCTGCAGCTCCAGGAAACAGCATGAAAATAAGGCTGAGATGATGTATCTGCCATTTGAACTGAAGGCACACCCATTTGGCTACCTGAACACACAATCCTGTGCTACTGTTTGAGCCTGACTGCTAGTGGATGAAGCAGATATCAAAGTTTTCTTTTCATCTCTAAGAGATACGGTGCATAACTTCTCACATTATCCTATCGCCCATCTTCATCTCTTACAGCAGGTTTGCTGGCAGAAGTGCAAAGGCCTGGGGAGATCTGGTGCTGCAGCTAGCAAAAACCCCCAGATAAAAGATGCACCACTGAAGTTTTCTGAAGGCAGCTTCATGCCCACACGCCTTTCTGGGGAGAGCAGGGGTCACTGCAGACCCTGTTTTTGAGGAATCTGTTCTGGTTCCCTCCCATCTTACATATTCTGGACAGTCAGTGCAAGCTCTCCAGACCAAGAGACAGAACTGGTTAAGATAATCCACTTACTTAGCAAAGGTATGAGAACAGCCTGTGTGTGTCTTGAAGATACACCCTCTTTATCTGAAGATAAGAAAGGACTTTATGCTTTTACAAATATTTTTGAAAAGTAAGCACTACAAAGCTACAGTTCTATACTAATGCAAACTTTTTTGGAGAAGTACCGATGTTCCTCAAAAATTAGTTTTCATAACTATAACACTAAATGCATGACTATGATTTTTTTTATCAACCAGAACCACAGAGACAAGAAAAGAAAAGCTTGTTATCTGACCCCTAGTTGCTCTGAGCACTGTTTGCTGATGTATAATACTCTCAGGCTTTTGGTTTATAATTTTATCTCTTTTTGAATTGTGATATATATTAATTTAATGCTTTTGTGGCTTAGTATTCTCATCTATAAAACTGCACACACTTTGGTCATGTTCTTTGATGGCTAGCGATAAAGGAGAGCACATAAATTCTTCATCTACTGTTTATACTGCAGTAGTGGTATGTCTGAACTGGCTGGCACCAATCAGGAAGACTAAGATACCAGTAAACCATATGATATACAGACATGCAGTGAAACATAATTATGTCTACAGCTTCAGAAAACAAACACCCAGGATATGGGAAAAGATGTCAAACAAAGGCAAGGAAAGCAGAGATGGCTAGTTTGGTTGCTTCCACTTCTATATTTATAATGCAAATAACACTACCGTAAATTCAACTGCCTTACTGATCAGTGCACTGTATACTGAAAAATTATTAACTTCGTTGATCAAGCAAGCCATAGCCAGATCTTGCCATTCTTCAGTTTGAACAGCTCTATTCAGGTGAGTCATTTTATGGGTGTCTGCAGATCCTACTAATGTTGCAAGCTCAGTGCCAGTTACACCCTGTTACTGTTGTTATGGCCATTGCTTCTTTCTTCCCAAAGGTAAATTACTGTAGGATTTTAAAGAGTAAAAGCCCTGTGAGATCTCAAGCATGCTGACAGCATTTTTGAAAATGTGGACTTTAACTTTTATTGTACAGAAAAGTACCTCTTTATTAGAAAATGGTTATAGACATTATCAACAGGCTAAATGGAAAGGCGTGATCACACTTGTATCAATGGCAAAGTCTGCCCTTCTTTTAGAAAGGTAAATACTGAAGTGTACTTTGACTCCTCTATCACCTGTGCTGGAACACTTGCAGTACTCCTCGAGGAAATAACAGAGCATTAAGCAAATTGTTCTGAAATAATTACAAGTGAAGTAGATACTGGTACTCAGATCTGATATATGAGGAAACTTAATACACATAACTCCGTGGCATTCAATCCCGCTCCTTCAAAACAGAAGAATGGGAAATTCTGAACTGGCAGCTCTCTTTGGATTTTTGTGCTTTTTGTTTTGCTCCACATCAGCAGTTCTCCACTTCCCATGTAGTTTCTATCACACTGTATCACACAAATACTGCTGCAGTATTGCAGGTATCTGTATACCAAGCTATGCTTGTTTAGAATTCTATCACAGATAGTATAATATTTTAGTTTCCAAATTCTGATACATGACAAACAAATTTAAAGTTTAAAATAACCCAAAATGTGTCCCCTATCCCTCAGAGCATCACTGGCTATGTTGGAAAGCTATCAGAGATCAAAAGTTATGCTAAAACTGCAAGACATCAAAAAAGGCCTATGGCAATATGAATGTGAAATGATTAAGCCTATAGTTCTTCAGGAAAGATTGTTCCCTGGCTGAAAAAAAATTAGAAAAACTCAGACCTCTTGAGGACAGGAATTCAGAAGAACAAAAATAGCACTTCAACTTTATCAGTTTTTTTTTTTTACAAGCAAGAAAAGGAGAGGGATGAACCCAAATACACTGGACTGGGCACTGAAAGAAGCATTCTGCCTGGGCAAAATTATTTGAAATCAACGGGTTTGTATTTGTAACATATTTTGACCTATAATTGCTTCAGCATATTCTGGTACAAAGTTACTGTTGAATATGATAAAGAACATTTTAAGCTACTGAATGTGCAAAAAGCGTAAATGACTTTTTAACAGCACTTTTGTTTTGACTGACAAAGATTTATGTCAATGAGAATATTTTAATAAAAAAATTATTGCTACAAAGCGTATGTGTATGCTTACTTCAGATATATATATATGTGAATGAGACAAATATTAATAATGAAATACAGCTGCCTGTGAGATCTGGCCTTCAATTTTCCCTATTCCATTTTGAAATCTATCATGGAGGTGTGATATTTTGATAACACATTAGCACAGTTGTGACATAAAAATAGCAATACCTATAAATTAGTCAATTACATCTTTTAGTATAAAATAACAGTATCAAAGATGTCGAAATAGCCTTGCAAGGCTTTGGCCTGATAGAAATCTATGAGTAAAAACCCACTACAACTGATTAAAAATTATTTTAACAGGAGGGTTACCAGGAAAAATTGTGGGTTTCATGTTTAGAGCAACTGGGTATAAGAAATGCATTTCGCATAAGTCCCAGGCTGTCCAGATTATAAAAGTGCTTGCAGATGTGTCCCATTGATGGCAGCCCTCTCTGTCTGCATTATAAGTGCAGTGCTGTGACTGCTCTGGGACTACCCTTACATGGAGGGGGTGGAAGGGCAGAAGGAGAAGGGGACAGGCAAGTAAAATAGTGTGAAGACTCCAAAGGCAAACCCAAGCAGCTAAAATACCAGAAATAATTACTTGTTCTGAGCAGATGGCAAAAAATTGATACTGAGTCACACAATAATAGCACCAAGAGCAAGACATGTGTCCTCTTCCAATGCGTGGCATGTGCCCTGTGTGATTAGAAAAGCTAGGACATGACCTCACTCTCTCTAATAAATCTATCAAAAGCTAAAAATCATGTTTCACCTGGAAACCATACTCATGAATGCCATGCTGGTTTTCAACCAACAGGAAGTCATTTAACAGAAGGTGAGTGGAAGTGAATGATGAATGCACCCTTCAGTGTAGCAGCTGAACCAAAAAACGCCTGCTGAAATCCTTGTGGGGTAGAATATTTTGGCAGGGAATATGTTGCCTATACATCTTCAGCTGGGAACTGAGTCCTTCTACCTGTTATTCTCACCTTAAAAAAGATATCCACTGTTTATCAGACACTCTACAGATAACACAGAAAACTTTTGAGTGTGATGACTATTTCATTTATCTATTCTCTCTCCTTCAGCAGATTGCTCTAGCTTTTATGAACAAAAAACTGCAGCCCCTCTCTCATCTGGTTGGACTGTTGCAATTAATAAGCTAAGACAAGCATTGCCACAAGCACGATTCATTATCATTGTTCCAGTCTGCGTTCAAATTATTTTTAAAATAGTTGGCAAAGAGTATTGTTGAGAGAGTAAAAAAAGATTGCTCAACACACCCATATTCTACAAGTTTCTTTCTGTATAAAAACATCACTCTTCATATAGGCATGTAAAGAATTTGACTTTCTTTTATACTAGACTGCAGCCAGTACTAGACTATTATTAATGTATTATACAAATGACCAAATGAGATCAATAGTGAATAACCATTTTTTTCTGTAATACACAACCTCTCACTCTTGCCTGAAACAAAACAAAACAAAAAACCCCAACCCCAAACCCTAAGAAAATATTTTCCGTTTTATATGATTCTAAAATGAGTCAACTGTTTTTGTTTATTTGACTAGGTCCAGTGCTCTAGAAGACAACACAGGCATTAGATTTTGTACATAACTCACTCTCACAAGAATTCAAAGAAAGTCCTTTTTGACTTACTAAGGGCCTACCTACAGTGGGTCTGGTAAGACTTAATAACAAGTTGCACTTGTTTACAGTGTAACTTAATTCTTTCCCAAGGGTCCAAGTTTTGCAACCCTTTCTCACATTAAGAAGCCCAATCATGAGTAATTCAGCAAAAACAACTGCCTTTTTTGATTTTCCAAAATGATAACACACATCTGAATTTCTATTTAAGCTTCTAAACAATTAACTTTTAAAAAAAGTCTTACAACTATCACTGATTTTACGAACCCAAGCTTAAGAGTGCTAGTTTATTTGAGTAAAATAAAATCAGTGAAGAGTACTGCATATTTATTGAATAGCATGCAACTTCATACATTCCATCAGAAATCCCAAAAGTATGTCAGGGAAGTCCTTCAGTGTTTTCTGTCTTGTGCTGCAAACCAGCATCCTTGAGTTGTCTAAACAACATGGTTCTTTAAACAACAGGTTTGAATTCTCTCCAGGAAGAGCTGATCCTTATTTGGATATCAATCTAAAAGACTTAGAGCTATACATTCTCTCCAAAACCGTGTAGGAATGTCTCAGTGGTGGAGAGAGGAATCCAGTTAATGAAGTAAGAGAAAAACACACTGCCAGAAGGACCCTTTGGTGCTCTGTCCTGTCCTTTCCCTCTTGCCTCACCCTGTCAATCATGCCTGAGAAGATAGTACGAGCTGTTTCTTGCACACATGTACAACCCTCATAACAGATGGTTTTGAGGCAACTCTTAGGACAAGTCATACCGGGAGAAGAGCTTCATTATTGAAGTCTCTGTGTTACTTTATAGCAAGAGAAGGAAGTTTCATGCTAACCTGACACAGATGAGTAATCATCTTGATACCATTTCCCAGATGAATAATCTCAGGAAAAACTACTAAACACTATCAGTTGTGGTTCAGACAGCCCAGCCGGGATGAGTCAGGCTGTAGGAGCATCTCAAGCTTCAGAGAAGCCGGAAACCTGCCAATGATTAAAGGTAGAAGCCTCCAAAACACACGAGAAATAAGGCCACTGGCTTGTTTGCAGAAGTCCATCCATCATTAAGGTCAGACAGACCTTGCAGTGCTTTCTTCCCCACACGGTTATATCAACATCTAAAAAAGACTCGTGTCTCCCCAGTTGACACAGTCACGCCAAACAGCTCCTTGTATGAACACAGTATTGTATTGACAGAGGAGGGTTGCTGGCAAGCTCTATCATTTGGAGATGAGGTCTAGTTACACCAACAGTAAACCCATTTTGTTGACATGTTAGGTTTGACCTAAGGCACTCTGCTAACATCACACCTGTCCCTCAGAAGTGCTGTAGTATAGACTGCAATGTAAAGCTGTCCTATGTACAATACAGTTCCCCTGCTCTAATATAAGTTCAGAAACATATCACAAGCATGGTTTCATCTCTTCGAAATGGTTAGCTCATTTTTCTAGGATTTAAAAATATTGATCCTTCATGTAAGAAAAACTCCTTTATTATATTGCCTGTACTTACCATGAAGGTGATGTGCATAATTTTTATGCAGATTATGCATTTAAGAAACATGTAAGTGACAAGATTTTCTTACAACACTTTTTCATAGTCACTGTTTTTAGTCTAGTGTTGCATAGCCTTACAAATGATTTTCCTCTTTAGTCAGGAAAAACCACTGTCAGCAAGCAAGTTGCTTAATGTTCTTTACAACATCTCTTCTTAAGGTCAAAATTAACATATGTAATGATCATTTTAAGGAGTGACACTGTGATGCATCAAGCATGAAAGAGGTCAAGAGTAAGTCCACTAATAATGTCATCTTATCCTTATATATCTCCAAATACTCAAGAATCTAGGTTGCAAGTGGCTCATTCTCCTTCATGAATTTTTGGGCTAGTATATACATACAAATATATAGAATGGGTTCCTTCATGGGGTGAATCAGTGCAGAAACATTCTCTGCCTTGCCCTTGTAGGAGCTGGTTTCCTACTGCACCGAGTGTTCACGTAGCCCAGGGAAATCAGTGCTTGAACTCAGGCACTCAGGTTTGGTGCTTAAAGTTAGGTGGTATGAATATGCCCACCTCCAACAGTCTGTTTATTTTCCCACAGAAGTTTGCTGAAATTCCCATAGATTTTGCTTAGAGCTGTATTGGTTTAATGTGATTTGCTGAAGAACTTGTTTATTCTTTACAGGTTTCTGTTTTTCATGTATAACCTTTTCCTATTTCCTTTGAATATTCTCACAAGACTACACATCTCCACTACTATATAACAAAGAACTCTGGTTAATATAACTATATTTTTATAAGTGGCTTAGAAGTAGGCTAGCCTGTTTACAAAGTGTTTGCCTACTGTAAGCATGTTTTAAATACCTTACTTTACCTTACTTAGAAATCCTTTAAACTTTTCTATGCCTCTGCAGACAGAAGAGACTGAACAACACTTTGCCTTTTAGATTTAATTGCTGCCTCCTGAAGCGACCAACCCATATCATTGTATCAAAAGTGTTATGGCTGTTGTTGTTTAGGTTGTGCTGATCAACTGAACAAACCTTTCAGCTGTCAGATTTGACAGTGACATTTACATAACATCCTCTTTATAGAGTGGAAGCACTACAAACACATTGGAGAGCCAATATAATATGGACTCAACCTTTTTCTGAAGAGGGGTAAGAATTGCATCTGACTTTTCTCCACAGCTGCATTCAAAGGAGGCATACTCCTTACAATGGCATTTTACAAGGCAGCACCACCAGCTAAGAGCCATCAGAAAGGGACTGGATTGCAGGCAGCCAGCCAGCTAGGCACAAAAAGCATGGCAACTAACAGAAAGCAGCCTTTCTTCGTGGCGTATCAAGACCTTGTACCAAAACTGAAGCAGTCTTGGCAATAGAGTTTCTGTGGTTTCCCGTACAGTGGATACATTGGTAGCTCAGGAGCTGCAGTTGAAAAAGATCGGAGAGTATTCTGGGCAAGCCACGGTCAAGCTTCACTACATACAAAAGCAGAAAACACCAAATCTCACTCTGAAAGGGACAAAGAGGTAGAGAAGTAATTAAGTCTCCTCTTCCTTGAGCATACAGTCATTCTAGATTGTAAACTACAGGATAAAAGGCCTAGTGATAACTCTATTATGCCAACAAATTATATGCTTTACTTAAATAAAGGAGAGACATTGTAAAAAGATGTTGTCCTTCCCTTCCCCACCTTTTTCAGTCCATTTCTATTGCACACGTTTACATGCACATTTCAGGCACTGAGGCATTCACGGATGCACTCGAGCTAGAACCCATCCTACCAATTTGAAGCCCATAGAGTCACGCAGAACCCAATTTATTTCACGAGGAAGAAAGGGGAGTGCAACGTACTTGCTAGGAATACTTCTGAAACCTTGTCACATCTGTTTAAAGAGGTAACATGGCCCAGGGTCAAACAGACTGCATGCTAATACTTTTTTTGGTGTTTTTTTAAAATTGACACTGGAAAGCAAAAGGTGGTTTATACACACAGCACCCCCTACACTGAGGTGTAAGCTGGGTGTGCCTTAGGAAACTCAAGATGCAAGTGCCCCTAAGTGGAGACAAGTACATTTGCAGAAGTGTCCACATTTCTTATAAATTAGTCATTAGTCAGAAATTAAGGTAAGTACCCAACTAAAATCTATTTTCTTGTTGCCTAAGCCTCTTTTTTTTTTTTTTTTTTATTCTGAGCTCTCTTTAATACTTCTGACTAATTTCTGCAAGGACAGTTGGCATGCAAAATCACAAAACCTGAGACTGTCAAGGTACATGAGTCAGATGTACACCAAGGTGTTATTTTCTTATAACAGCTGTCTACCGTGCCAAATGGATGCATGTTTCCACTGACACAAAAGAGAAACCTTAGGATATATCCTCAAGTTAGACAGAATTGTATCACTTGAGGTATATTCAACTGAGGTCAAAGAAAAGGTGTGCTGATTATCTACAAATTTCTCACGGACTGGTCAGCATTACAATAAATTGGTAATTATGCTTCATTAATCCATCCAATTAATTCCTGGTCCCTTGTAAATAAGGTTAATAACATTGGTGCATGTGATATCAATGGACCGATCTCAGTCTGTGGAAAAGCTTTCCATCTGAATTGTTAGCAGCCAGACTGTTTTTTCCTGCCAGAAGAAAAAAAAAGCCTCTAGTAAAACACCAACTAGACTATTAGTGCCACATTTTTCTTTTCAATAATACTTTTCATGTTTACCTTTCTTGCATCTCGTATCATCTTCCGAATAGTTTCCTTTATGGTGTAAGGCTGTGCTCGTGGTGGATGAAAAAGCAGATCAATATTTGTGCCACCAGAAATTCCAGGCATCAGGTAGGGCCAACCTAAGTCAAGATTTGGAGCTTCCACATCTGATTCAATAGGCCAGTATGTTCCCGAGGAAGAGGTGTCATCAATGGCATTGTTAGAGGAATAAATTGTGTTTTGGGGAAGTTTGTGAACATTGTTCAATATATAATCAATTTCCTCATCGGCTAGGAATTCTGAGCATCTCTCTTTGGAAAGAAATTCTTTGTAGGCTTCTAAACCTCCTTCAATTAGAGCATCAATAGCTACTCGGTACCATTCCTTGTAATGAGGTTCAATATAGTTGTCTGATCTGCATTCATCATGTAAGGATGATAGCAAAGATGAAGTTTCCATTTTCACATATATTTTGTATAAAGTCTCTTAAACTTCCATTCGTGAGCTGATGAAATGTATCTGTAAAGAGAGAAAAGTAAGAATCAATATTTCTAGAGATCTATGACATGCACACAGATTTTATTCAAAATACTTTTCTGGTAATGTTGCTCTAAGTTCTTCTAGCACCTTCCAAGAATTTAAAAATGTTCTGAAAAGGCTCAGGGATTAATATTGTCAAATGAATATTAAAGAGCTAGATAAAGAGTTTCTTCTACATATGACAAAAGTAAACACATAATTAAGTGATTTGATGAAGTTCTTATATTAAAAGCTACAGCAGAGCTCATAATACACTGAAGATCTGTACCAATAACACCAATAGATACCCAATGTATGCTCCAATACACTACCGTAGGTTGTGTTTAGAAACTCTATAACAACTGCCAGAGTGGTCTTCAGAGAAACACTTCAGAAACCCATTGATTTCCTACTTTTTGATGCATTAATCTTTCTCTGCAGCGCATTCCTTTTCTCCGACTTCTTTGAAACCACAGTAATTCAGGTCCTTCTCCTTATCTATCTTTTCTCCCATGCTGATCTAATCCATTTTGTTGCTCCGAAGCAGGACCAGCCTACCTCATTTCAGTGAGTTATGAGGAACTCCAGAAAGATTTCTCCTCCCACATCTGGGATCAAACTCTGAATCAGCAATCTGATGTCTAGTTTCCACCCTGCTCATTCCTTCTGCCAAAAGGAGCGGCTGCTTTAATCTTACCTTTTTTTTTTTTTCCCAAAACATTAATAATAAATTGTTTATTGCTGCCGATTTATAAATTCATTCTTACAACCTTTTTACTTCATTTAATAAGAGCTGAGAGGGTTGGTTTCTGCTGTGACAATTTGGGATTTAAGGTAGAGAGAGGACAAATGGCCAATGTTTCTTCTTTCACGTTTGTGCAAGCCTACAGGACTCCAGCAACTCCTCCAGCAACTCTAATGTTCACCTGAAACCTAAACTGCAATGAATTTCTGCACTGGACCGGTTAGCCACCAAAAAAAAAAAAGGTGGGGAGGCGGAGAGCAGGCAGGATTTTCATGAGAGAACCATGAGCATGAGATACATGGTAGCACTGTTTCATTTTTCAGGGCTAGGACATGAAGCTTAAGAGAAAGACAGCAGAAGTAGGAAGGACATCCAATGAGGGCAGAATAGTTACAAAAAGCATATAAAAAGTATAGCTTGAAAGTTAACACTGGGTTTTCCTACAAGCCTAATTAATAGTATAGCAGTATAACAGCAAGGAATAGTCGTGTGGAGTTCTGATTTCATTTACTGGCATATAAACATAACACAATTCTCTCTTCACATCAAGACCTTTCAGATATTTTTGCCAACAGTGCATTTGCTTTCCACTGTCTGCTGGGAACAGTTTAAACCTTCTTGAAAGGAAATGTAAATTATCTACATTAACCTAAAGGAATGAAAAGCAGAATCTCCATACACTACTGATACTCCAAGGTCGAATTAAATGTTCAATTAAACCAAGATTTCTGAGGAACTTGGGAAGTCTGAGGTTAAAAAAAAGACCAAGAAAGAAAAATCCAGATCTGAGGCTGGCATCAGCATGTCATATGAAATAATTCCATTTGAATCCTGTCTCTCAGCCAAGTAGCAGGGTAGATCTTCCCAGATAGGATTGCTTTCGAGCCTGGGGGAAGGGAGTGTTTCTGGCTGCTTCCAGAGTAGCTCTTTGTGGTGAACTGGAAAGCAGCAAGCAAAAGGGCTCTGACTGCTCTCCCCAGACCGAGAATTACATGTATTCCTGTGACAGACATCCAAGGCTTCATTCTACACTGCTCTCACAGGTAGAAATAAAACGTTATAAAATAGGAGTGATACCATTTCACTTTGCCCAGATGCAGATACAGCCTGCGGTGTAAGGAGACGAACAACCAAGCACGCGGTACAGCCAAGACAGACTGATTCAAAGGGCAAACTCTTACAATCTTGTAAAATTAAAACTTTTGCATCAGTGTCCCATGGAAGCCAATCATCTGGAACAGGTTTTCAAGACATTTTAGATGAAGAACGAAAAACTACTGAGAGTTCAAAATGCAGAGTTACTCAGCTGAGTTGTTCTGAAGAGTCTGAACACTAATACAGGTGACTTTACTGAGAATCTAATACAACCCTCTCGTAGGGCCCTCCAGGACAAGTAACTCTCTAAACAGTGTAATAAAACAGTCAAGTCTTATTATGACATTTAAGGCTAAGTCTGATTTTACAAAGGCAAATGAAAGATATTTCTAAAATTCTTATTACTTTGTAATGGATATACTTCTAAAATAGGAATTCTGCCACTGATTTTGTATATACAGTTGAGAAAGACATAAGTGTTTACTTCAAAAGCTTGCCTAAATCCCTTTTTTCTTCTTCTCACTCTTTCCTTTGAAAATAATATAAGGGAAGAGGACTATATTTAATATGTTAATTTGTGCAATATAAAATACTGAATGTTATGAACAAATAAAAGGCAAAAAATGATTGCGTGTGTGTGCTGGCTCACGTGTGTTTTTTGTTTTGTTTGGTTCTTTTGATTTGTTTTTTGTAATAGTATAGTATATTGTTTGACTTTTCATTGAAAACAACGAATTAATTAATTGTGGCATAGGTCAAATGCAGTAACTTACGCTCAGACTTATGCTGAAAGCAGGGTATAAATATAGCATAATCTTGGAAAGGTGAGACTTCTAGTGCAGTGTCTTCCAAACTAGGATAGTTATATCTTTGATGTTGATCTTTGATTTACAAGTGTTGTTTATAAAAGAAGCTTAAAGCAGCGCACATTTATTTAAGAAAGTAAATGTAAAATCTGTCAGCATGGAAATAAATCACAGAACAGATGAGACAAATGAGAAAATTCTAATTCTGGTTTTTGGAATGAAGGACATCAGCATGCCATACATTCATGAGAAGAAACAGAAGAAAACTCCCAAATCAAAATGACGGCTTCATGTCTATTTGACAAAAGCTCTAGATGTCTTGACACAGGTGTTTTCCTCCTCAGAAGGTAAGAGCTATTTTGTAGGAAATGTACCTATGAAACCAATATAATTTTGGATGGAGAGGCAGAGGTTTAGACAAAATTCTAAAATAAACTTTTTGGTGTCTTCTTCAACCATGTATAATGATTTCAGCATAATCAACCTGATTCTTCAAAGATCCTACTCAGGTCAACAATTCTATTAGCGAGGTTGTGCAGAATGAGGCCCATCTCTGGAGGCTTCCAGAGCTTTATCAGACTTCATGTACATGATTACAAATTTTACCAGTGCCAGGAAAGCTGTTGTTCATCCTCTGAGAAATAACCTTGGCTGTTAATCCCAGCCCAGCATATCAGCCGTCTTCGCTGCTTGGACACAGGTATCAATTATTTCAAACTTTTTTATTAAGTGCTGTTAATAGGCTTAAATTGAATTTAAACTCCAATGCAGCTGCTAAAACTGAATCTTATGCTGCAGAACAAAAATTCTGAATTCTGCACTGATGTGATCATCTTGTCCTTCTATGAACAACATGCTCGGACCTTCCCAGTGCCATTATCAGGAACCCAGCAAGAAGAGAGCTTTTTCTTTGAAAGAAAAGTAAATGTGCCTTTCTGCAGAAAGATATAGAGAGTATCCCAGCTTCCACAAAAGCAGCAGATGACAAATGCCCACTGAAGAAAATGATGCAACATTCTGCGGTGGTTCCAGGAGCACAGTCCTCCAGGCTAGAGCTAAAGACAAGCAACTTCCCTGCCTTACTAATATTCTCAGGATTTGAAAAATTTCCTATTCAGCAACTTGGGGGAGCAGCTCTAACCTCAGGCTCCTTCAGCTGGTCCTTGGCAAGGCCCTGGCCACGACACTCTCCTCTCCTCGGGATGTCCTTATCTCTTTCCCAAAGGAAATGTGACTGCTTTGATAGTTTCTGCACAAAGTTTCAACCTCACCACCTCAGTCAGGGGAAATTTAAACCACGGGAACATCTTGTCGCAAGCCCCTCTCTCAGGTATCGTTTTTGGGGCATCCACCTGAGCTCTCTGCTGAGGACCCTCCCCACCACTTACGGGCCCAGCGTGACCAGCCTTTAACAGAATAAAGAGGCATTTTACCAGAGCTGCCTTCCACCAACCCTTTGTATGAAGGAACTGTATCAAGAATAAATGATAATCACCTCCATTAAGCAGTGACAGGCAATTATTTCATTATTCATGAAATCACAGTGTTTTCCGTGGATGCAAAAGGCATCGAATTCAAGTGAAAAACAGCACCGCAAGTGCTCCTGCTTCTTTCTCTCTTTTTTTTTTTTTTTTTTTCCTTTTTTAAACCAGAAAGTTAACTTTTCAGGCAAAACGGCGGGAACCAGCCGGCACCGCCACACGCTTGGGGGACGCGCCTCAGCCCTGAGGACACCGCGTGTGGGTCACCCCCGGCCACGCCGGCGTCCCACAGCTCCCCGCGGGACCCCGGTCCCGCAGGGGGGGGGCGGGTTGCGCCACGCAGCCCCCGCGAGGGAGCCCGCGCCCCCCCCCCCCCTCCGCCCGCTCCCCTCAGGTGCCCGCGGCCGCCGCCGCCGCCTCCATTTCGCGATCCCCCACGCCCCCGGCTCACAGGCCCCGCGGTTTTGGCGGGGCGGGGGGGCGGCCGCCCCGTCGAGAGCACGGGGGTCGGCGGGGGTAGAGCCGTCCCCGGTGCCGGTCCCGGTCCCAGGGGGGGAGACAGAAGGGAGACCCACTCACTGCGCCGGTGCCCCGCGGTGTGCGTGGGGGGGGGTCTCACCTCCGGAGCGGTTCGGTCCGGCTGCTTGCGATCGCGGCGGCGAGTCAAGGCGGCGCAGGGCTCATCGCAGGTTACTTCCCGTCTCTCTCAGGCGCGGTGGGTGTGGAAACCAGTTACAACATGTCAGGACGGTGTCGCACCTAAACCCGCCGCCGCGGGAGCGGGGCGAGGACTTGTCTGAACTGGGGAAGCCCGGCCCTCGGCGTGGAGCGAAGGGCACCGCGTTCCCAGGGCCGCGGCGGGGCCCCCCCGGCCCGGCCCGGCCCGATCCACGCACATCGGTGGCCCCCGGCAGCATGTGCGTGGGAGATGAAAACTCCAAGCAAACGTTGGCTTGAAGAAAAAAAATAAACCCGTCAGCCTCGAGTCGCGGTTTCCAGGTTGACTCCCGGGGAGCGATACCCGTTGGGGACCTTGAAATTAGGTTATGTGGGTTGAGCCCCCTCTCCGTAGCTCGGGTGCTTTAAAACGTTCTTCTTTCGCTCGTCGTGTCTCAGTTTTAGAGGAACAGACCCGAAGGCAGAGCCCCCAGCCAGGCCTTCCTGCAGCCGGCATCATCCTCCTCCTCACTTGGGCGCAGGGTGGGCACACCCGCGTGGCAATCCCACGCGTGGAAACATCAGAGAGCCCTCTCTGGAAGGCCCTTCCAAAACACGGTCATCTTTTTTAGTAGGACCATGCGACGGCCAACGGATCAGCGCATCACACGTGTGCATGACTTAAGCACACCAAGTTTGCTTTGTCATTTTAAATGAATGGCAACAGATAGAAAACTTTTTGTAGGGTTTGTCCATATCCTACTCTGTGGTGCGTAACTTTTTCATTAGCCTTTTAAGACAATGCAGTGTAAACCTGACAAATATGCTTTATCAGCAATAATTCATCCAGTCTGGCCTTAAGTACAAACTTTTTTTCTAACATTTACTGCCCAATCATAAGTGCAGGGTATATCCTATTTCTGAAGCTAAGCATGGTTCTACTCTAACTTTTTGATGACAGTTCTCTGAGGAAAAAAAAAAAGTAAAAATATGCAGCATCTATACAACAATATACATGTATAAATGTATAAGTCAGGTGGCCACCAGGCAGTGACTTTTTCTGTACAGTTAATTCAGGCAATGGAATGCAAAGGAGGAAATAGTTGGTGTCAATATACTCGTGGACTACCCTTTAGGATCACCTGGATTAAATGATTAGGCTCTTCAGACAGCCAAAAAAAGAATTTCCCTTGTTTTGATGAAAAATAAGGGAAAAAAACTGTTGTAAAAACAAACTAACTTTTAAAATGCACCTAGTACTTTATAGTTGGTTAGTACACAGCAGTTTTTATCCCATGAAAATGTGTGGTCAGGAAGGAGAATGTGTTTCTGTGGAAACTTGTCCATAAAGAGGTGGGGCCATGTAAATTTTTAAAAGAGCAGATCTATTTTCTAAAATTATTTTTGAAAGGGTAGCAAGGTAGATGGGTGATCACAAAAGCACTTTTGACCTTGACTGAATTGGTTGGACTTTTATTACATAAAATTTACAAGTATTACTGGGTCTTTCTTTTAGAGAAGTCAGTGGTTGAGTACCAGCTTAGCATAAACAAAAAGCTGTAATGAGACCAGGAATAGCTTTCTAAATAAGGCACTCTGCATGAAAAAAGGACCCAGGGTTTTTTGCTACATTAGTATCTGTACAAGCAAAGGGTTTTTTTTCTGTGCTTTTACAGTGCCCAGCTCAGTGGGAAACTGATCTAGTACTGAGATCTTAAGCAACACATATGCACTAGAAATGAACAATACAGTATAAAACAGCAACAATAATATCAGTAATAGTAAAGCATTACTATTGCTGTTTTAATAAGGAGAACCATGTGCTCTCTGAATAGCCAGTACACTGTGCCAACTTTAACGGGTAAACAGGGCGATGAGAAGAGGTGAAGAAAACTTAAACAGATCTTTTTTAATACTGAGAAAGCCCTTGCATAGAAGACAGAAAAAGGGGATGGCAAATGCTCTTGGAGATCCTTCCAAGCAGTTGGGGGCTGCCTGAGTTTATCAACTGAAGCCCACCACTAGCTAGACCAGACCAGACATTTCATAAAACCTAGCTTGGATCACGTGTTTTGGAAACCAGCTATCCACAGTCAAGTGTCAAAATAAAGAACGTTTTTATTCTGCAGGTAGTAAACTTCTGGGTCTTGCAGCCGCAGGAGAGAGTGGAGGCAGACAGTATGAGCAAACTCAATAAGCAGTAAGACAAATTCTTAAGCAATAGGTATAAAACTGGATTCTAAAAGAATGAGGCAGGGATCATCCTTCAGCATCTTTACTCCTAGAGTTGTGGAGCTGCAGCAGTTTGAAGGGAATGGACTACAGAAACTGGCCAGGCTCTCATTTGCCTAAACAGCCTTTCCTTTTGCCATTGGAAATGTAACATTGGGCAAGACCAGTTGAAGCATCCTATTGATTGGAATTGTTTTACTGGAATCCCACTGATTCATGAAGCCTCAGAACTACAAAAAAAAGTTGTTATTGTAGACATAGCTTGTTCATGGGGAAAAACAAATCAACTCCATATGTTTGATACCACCATCTTGAGAATGTAATCAGAAAGAACACTGCTTGTCTTCAGTGACCTGGGTACTCAGATGATGGTGCTGATGGATGATCATGTCTGTGACGTCCATCAGTTTCCACTTGTCAGTTCTGAGACCTTTTTTTGCATTGACAGATAATCTTGCCATGTACGGGCCTAGCTGAATGCAAGCAGAAGATAAAAGATTGTTATCACATATACAATGACACCAGTCCATAAGTTTATGATATGAAAAATTAAGGATAAATACTTATATGAATGATACTTATATGCCTACTGCTTGCTCACTAAGATTTAATTTAGATTTACTAAAGGGGACATTGATTTGGAAACAGTGGATGTTTATACATTTCATGACATCTATGCGTTGAGCTTTATTAGATTTTAAACAGATGAAGAAAGAGTACAGTCCTGAAGATTCATACTATTTACAAATCAAAGGCCATCTCATTTAAAGCATGAGCACAGAGACTCCACACACTAATCTTAAAATTAGAGGAAATGTGCTATTACAGATGGGGATATAAAAGGAGCTGCACTGCATTTACACACAGCTTGATGAGTACTGACACAAAACCCCCACCTTTCATAAAGTAGCAGAGAGAAAAATGACACAGGAAAGTACAAATTAATACGGAAAAGTAGTGGTCCTACTCTCAGTACATACTTTTTTCAAATTAAATAATCATAACCTACTCTATTTGGTATTGTTTGGGGTTTGTGTGGCGGGGTTTTGGTCGCGGGGCAGGGGCTGCAGGGCCGGCTCCTGTGAGAAGCTGCCAGAAGCTTCCCCGGCTCCGAGTCGGACCCGCCGCTGGCCCAGGCCGAGCCCGTCAGTGACGGCGGTAGCGCCTCTGGGAGAACAGAGTTCAGAAGGGGAAAAAACCTGCCGGGAGTGAGGGGATGGGAATGGGAGAGGAACCCCTGTGCAGATCCCGAGGGGAGTGAGGAAGGAGGGGAGGAGGAGCGGGGGAGGAGGGGATGCCCCTGCAGCCCGTGGGGAGACCAGACGGCAGGCTGTCCCCCCCCAGCCCAGGGAGGGGAGCGGGGGAGCAGATGCCCACCTGCAGCCTGGGGAGGAGCAGGGGGATGCCCCCCAAGATGGCCGGGACTCCAGGGGGAAGCCCCCGCTGGAGCAGGCTGTTCCTGGAGGACTGCAGCCTGTGGAAAGGACCCACTTTGGAGACGTTCATGAAGGACTGTCTCCCATGGGAGGGACCCCCCGGTGGAGCAGGGGCCGAGTGAGGAGTCCTCCCCCTGAGGAGGAAGGAGCGGCAGAAACAAGGTGTGAGGAACTGACCCCAACCCCCATTCCCCGTCCCCCTGCACCACCGGGGGGAGGAGATGGAGAAAACCGGGAGTGGGGTTGAGCTGGGAAGGAGGGAGGAGTGGGGGAAGGTGTTCCAAGGCTTGGTTTTATGTCTCGTTATCCTTGTTTTGATTTGATTGGTAGTAAATTAAATTGATTTTGTTTCTTCCCCAAGTTGAGCCTGTCTTTTGCCTGTGACCATAAGTGGTGAGTGATCCCTCCCTGTACTTGTCTCGACCCACGAGCCTTTCTTTGTATTTTCTCCTCCTCATCCCACTGGAGGGGAGGAGTGAGCGATCATCTTCATGGTGCTTTGTCGCCAGCTGGGCTTAAACCGCAACAGGTATCATATTCGTAAATCAGGGATACATTAATTTGGTCACAGTGACATAATGGAAATACTTGGCAATGTCCAAACACCAATTAGTTTACCAATTACCCCCACAGCTTCTATCAAAAAATGGCCAGTAGTTGAAATACAAAGAATTAAAGTCAAGATCTTTTACTGAGAGAGGATTCCTAACCCATATGTGGTCGCCTGGGTATATATGCTATATACTATAGGGTAGATTATTGTCCTAGGCCAGGTCCTGTGTCAAAGCCTTGTGCAAACCTACTGAAATGACTTCAGGAAGTTCAATAGTGAAGAGAATCTGACGGTCTCCTTTAAGGAATTTATGGCAAGAGATATATAAAATTATGCAAAACATCTTATTTTTGAGACACAAATAAATAAAAATCCACCAGTCTTTATTTTCTGCCCCCACTATATATAAATGAGAGATAAGGCAAAAGAGCAGGGTGAGAGAAATGATTGAGGGTGAAGAACAGCTGCCATCTGAGGAAGAACCACACAGACCAGGACTGTTCAGGGTGGCAATGGAGTTGGTGACTGAGGCTTCCTGATGTGGTTCATCACATAACGTGTAGCTCCACTGTAAAACAGGGCTGAATATGGAGAAGGAAACTCCTCTGAGATCTGCTCTAATATGAAGACAACACCTCTGGCTCAGGAGGCTCTGAGACAAGAAGCTCCAAACTGATGGAGGATGACAATGTATTCTCCACCCCTGTGCTTCGTTCCTCTCCTTTTCCTCTTCCCCGCATGTTTACGTGCGCTGCTAGTCATTGAAGGGCAGATACAGGGCTACTTAGACCTTTGCTCTGACTTCATAGAGCTGTTCTTGAATTCCTTCAGAGCATGCTAAGGCCAATGTATAAAAAAGGGGGAAGAGTACCGTTTCCTTACTTGAGATTAACTTCCTTCCCTATGGGTCAGAGAGGTAGCTCCCTTTGAGCTTCTTACAGGCTCCTAGACCTCTGTGTATGCCCTTAGATGTGGTTCCACCCCTGGCCCTTCGGAATGATGGCTGCACATCTAGCAGCAAGTAGCCCGGTTTGTCTGTTTTTTTCATGGCTTGTTGAGTTTTTCAGTTACCCAGTTAGGTATCTTCTTCAAGCTTACCTAACCTTTACTATTTTCTTAGGTCTTCTGAGACTTTATGTATCCTTGTGATTCAGACTCGGTCTTAGAAATCTTTTTGCTCAGGTAGTATCCATGTGGTTGTCATAACTTCCAAAATACATACTTCAGGATGACTCTTGTAATTATTTTTTCTTTTCTCACTTGGCCTTACTTTAACATCCACCCTTGCCTTACTTTGGTAATAGGACTCATTGTACTATTATTATTACAAGCAGGCAGTAATACAAAATTGACCAGAAAATAAAGCAAAAAAATAAATACATCTGTTCTTCTAGTTGGTTGGAAAGCTCTCTTATATCTTGCTCTCCATGTGCTCACTTTCCCAGGAAACTAAACTTGCTGAAGTGTTTTCCTTTCTGGGCTTAACCTGTTCTTCTGATCACATCTTCCTAAGGGCTGGTGCCCTGCTGGAGTTTGAATGACAAAATCCTAACCGTGTATTTTGTGATCTGGACTCAGGGCTTAAGGCTTTAGAGGTAAGGGGTGAATATGCTTGTCTCTTGAAGCCAGACATACTTTGGGGTAATGTGGAGATCAATAATGAAAATTTTGTATTAATATAGTAAAAGGTAAACTTACAGATAGTATAATCAACATTTTTAATATTATAGAAACTACTATATACAACTTTGCATTGTGTATAAATAAGAATCAAATTATTAAAAGCTAGCTTTAGACCCAGTATACCCCAGTTTGACCGAGATTTTGAGTACATCAAAGTCCAATTTACTGTTGATACGTTAGTAATGGAAAATACCTCTTCCTGCTTAAGCTATGTCTTCTCAGTATAGATTCCATGAGTCTACAGCTCCCCATAGGAAGGGAGAATAATTCCCTTATAGAATGGCAAGAAGTCCACTCTTGTTTGATCTTAATTTTTTTGATGAACTGGAGACCCAAATCCTGCATTAGGGCATGGCCAGGGACCCAAAATAAGTATGCTGGGTTCATATAGATGCTCGCTACATAGCCACAAGGATCTTCTAGTCAAAAGGAGTATTCACAGCTCCTGTGTTGCTTCTGACTGAGAAGAAAGGTGAGCCCTGTAAATAACTGCATAGAAAGAGAAAAATGAAATAGAGCTAGAGGGAACAAATTGTTGCTTGATTTGCACATGGTTTCTTTTCAAAGCTATAACCACTTATAACAGGCCTGTGTTGGCACTTCCAAGGACCCGCTTTTGGCCTAGTATTCAGCTCTCTGCTTGGAGGTGAGGTTGGCAAAAGGATGAAAGGTCTTTGTCTCCTTCCAATCCCAGAAGTGCCTGAAGCTAGTTTTCCTCCCATTGCTGGTTACGGTGGATGCTTGGAGCCTGCAGTGTTACCTTAGTGTTTGCTTGGGTGCTTATGGTCCTAATGAGCTTTGTAAACCCAAGCCCATCTTTCCTGTAACCTTTTCCTAATGCTAAAATTTGGGAAGGATTAAAGGTTTCACAATGCCTTTGGGAGGTCTCTGGCCATCAATAGTGATACTGGCAGAAGTAGAAAGGGAAAAGAAACCAGGGAATAGAGCAACCTATATCAAACAATAAAATCACATAAAAGTTTCAGCAGCATAGAAAGTTATATTGATGTTCCAAAGTATCAACAACATTATACTCTGAATGCGGCTTCTAAGAAATGGCAGGCTGATTCTTTTCTGGGTAAATTAATGAACTGTCAGTGAAGTTATAACCACAGAATTATAAGCTGTAAATAAGTTCCAAAAATATTCCATGCTTAAAGACAAGGTTTTCTTAACTGTCCACATACCCGTCCAGAAAACACAAATGGCCTATGATTAGGGATCATTTATTGGCTGAGTGGTACAAAGCAGATGCTGGAATTCACACATGAGCTTAGCAAATGCTTTCTCATTAATTTGGTGCTTTACAATCAGTGTGAAGTTGTTAAACTTATACATAGAATTAATGAAACATTTATCAAGCTGTCTTCGGAATTAATGTAGAAGTAGTGTTACTGCAACCATGATAATGTAAGGTGTCGTGGTTTCAGCTGGGATAGAGTTAATTGTCTTCCTAGTAGCTGGTACAGTGCTATGTTTTTGAGTTAGGTATGAGAAGAATGTTGATAACACTGATGTTTTCAGTTGTTGCTAAGTAATGTTTAATCTAAAGTCAAGGATTTTTCAGCTTCTCATGCCCAGCCAGCGAGAAAGCTGGAGGGGCACAAGAAGTTGGAAGGGGACACAGCCAGGGCAGCTGACCCAAACTGGCCAACAGGGTATTCCATACCGTGGGACGTCATGTCCAGTATAGGAACTGGGGGAGGTGGGGGCGGGGGGAATCGCCACTCGGGGACTAACAGGGCGTCAATCGGCGGGTGGTGAGCAATTGCATTGTGCATCACTTCTATATTCCAATCCTTTTATTATTACTATTGTAATTTTATTAGTGTTATCATTATTAGTTTCTTCATTTCTGTTCTGTTAAACCATTCTTATCTCAACCCACGAGTTTTACTTTTCCCGATTCTCTCCCCCATCCCACTGCGGGGGGGGGAAGTGAGTGAGTGGCTGCGTGGTGCTTAGTTGCTGGCTGGGGTTAAACCACGACATAAGGTTATAGATTATGTCTTTCATCAAATTAGCTAATAGTTGTATAAAGTAGACAAGCTTATGGATGCTCAAGCTTCTCCAGGTCTGAAACAGAGGCAGCAAACTTCAAATCCAACTACAAATTGTGAACAGTTGCTCTGAGTTGAATTAGAGATGCTTGAGGTACAGAAGAAGAAATACAGAAGTAGCAAGACTAGATCCATTTAATTCAACATCATGTCTCTGACAGTAAGTGGTTAGAATAAAAGATTTGGACACATTTGTAGTCTCCCATCTTCAGTTGCCAGGTCTTTCAGAGGCATCTGAAAGGCGAGTTGGAGATGATGGATAAGGTATGCTGAAAATCCAAACAGAACTGAAATCTCAAGTAGAGAAAAGACAGAGGAGTCACTTGTTTCAATTTAAAGTTTTAAAAACTCTTGCTGTAAGGTTGTGGGAGGAAGGAGAGATGTTGTGATGGCACTTAGGCAGTGCTCCCCATGACAATGAGACAACAAGACACAACAGTCACAAGTTGCAGCAGGGGAAATTCTAATTGCACACCGGAAAATTCCTCTCTGTGAGGGTGGTTAAGCACTGGGATGTGCTTCCCGGACAGCCTGTGGGATCCACCTCCGTGGTGATTTTCAAAACATGACTGGACAAGGCCTTGGCCATCCTCTTCTAATTTTTCAGTTAGACCAGCTTGAAGCAGGAGGTTGGACTAGATGACTTCCAAAAACCCTTTCCAGCCTAATTTTTTCATGATACTGTGATTCTATACTTACTCTCCTTCCTGTAACAGCTGTAATTCTGACAGAGTTTACTCCATCACTAGAACCGTAAAGTCCTCACCAGACTTTCACTAAAAGGCAATTTTTTCTTTATGTTTCTCTCTCTGTTGTGTGTTAGATTACAGTCCCCAGTCTTTAACTGGAATTACCTGGTGGTAATCAAAATTTTCGTTTTACAACTTTGTTTTACATTATCAGCACATAAGAGCACTGTAGAAGTTACCTCTCGGAGATTAAAGGGTTTGCCAGTTCATAAGAGAAGCAACTGAGAAACAATGAGAAGTAATAGCTTGAGATTATGAAATTATGTTATTACCTGGTTATGTTTACTAATATTATCAGCAACAGAATGGCTAATTTCTCTGATACTTAAATTGGCTTTGGAGTTAAAACAGCAAAAGTAATGGAGACCGTTCACTCCCAACACTAGAGTCTTCATTTAGCTCTGTTAATGTCCTTAGGGCCTGTCCTAAAATTCTGAAGCCCAGAAATATGTATTATTTTTAATAGATCTGAAACCATTATATTGTGGTGCTATGTGGATTCCTTGTATATGGACTATACACAATTATCACTCGTGAAACTGCAAGTCAAGCAAAACAAATACTGGGAGATTCTACTGGTTATTATTGGATCGTCTCATGTCAGACAGAAATTATATGTCAAATGTTTACAACAAGCTGAAAAGGTTCTGTACTTTATCAATAACATTGATATGCCTGCAAGAGATTGTGTTGTGCATCAAACCTTGAAATAATTCAAAACATTGAGTCCTCTATGATACTTGATGGTTAATCTGAAATAGTCAAGTTCCTGAATAGTATCTTGGGCAAAACATACTCATAAATTCAAACGTTTGTGGATTGTCTCCATTCCCTTCAGCTATCTGAAATGGAAAATTGTTAACCTGTGTGATAAAGGCCTAGAGGTGAATTTGAGCTATTATCTTATGTTTACCAATTATGAGACATCATGTGCTTGCAATTCATTTTGATCAAAAAAATACATTAACATTTAAGTGGTAATCCTAATCTGACTTGTACTTAATTAGTAAATGAATAAGGGTAGTTCAACTCAGGACAAAAAATACATAGACTAAGGAGTAATTCAGTAAAAATGGCTGGCTTATGAACATGGAAATTGGCAGTTGCCCTTGCCAAGAATTAAACTTGTTTTAAAATGGAATCATTTATACAGAAAAAAAAAAGTGTTTTGAAGCTAAAAAATATCTAAAGTTCAGTCATGCTGAACTATAAATATATGTCAAGGTAGAATGAGGCAGACTCTCATAAAAGTGTAAGGCAGCATAAAAACCTTCTCCAAATGAAGTAAATGCTATCCTTTCATTTTTCAGCAAAGCCTAAGCAACTTCTGAATGAAGTAGCCAAAATGATTTCAGCTCTAACAAGGACCTTTGATGACTAACACAAGACCTCAGGCACCTGTGTTGAAAATTGCTCACTAAATAAGCCCTTCTCAACTGTTACTTAAACTGACTCCACAGGGTCTTACTTTTCCATTTTAAAGTTCCAGGGTGCCTGGCATTCTGTGCCTGTGTATACACAGATCTTGGCCCCTCTGGGCAGCTTCACACCTAACTCATAAGCCTGATCAACATCTAGAATCTTTGAATTATTCCTCTTGCATCCCACGTGATGCTCAGATCAAAAGGTTTTTAGGTACATAGGTCTTCTGTTGGCTCTAGTTTTCTCAGCTATATTTCAGTTTTCATTTACTGTGATTTGCCAAGCAGTGAAAGAAAATGCTCCCATTTTAATTTTCTTCAATCAGCTTTAGTTCAGGCACTTAACGAACAGCACAAATCTCAGCAGAGACATGAGCAGAGCACGTGAAAGAAGACTGGTGCATGTAGTGAGTAAGTAAGGTTTCCGGTGACCTCAGAAACGTGCAGTGCTGGTGACCTTCTGCATCATGAACCAGCATGCAACATGTCCACACCCACAGGAAGAACAACAAATACAAGGTTATGTCCAGTTGTTATTGTGCACATCCTTGTAGTTGGAAGCAATAAAAAAGAATAGTGCAGCTGGAATACAAGTCAACAACAACAATTAGATTTTGATCAATAAATTCCAAATTGGCAGTAACATTAGGCATTTAATTGCTATATTATTCATAGCAGAAACAGGTTTTTTGTGAGGGAGGGTCATAATGAATCATGGTCCGAATTTGGGAAACTACTGCCTATGTCAAAAGTAACACAGAGACAAAAGGGTGAGTGAGAAATATCAATACAAGCAATTGCAGATGTGATAAGAACAAAAGTGTTCCTTGAGGGCTATTTTATAGGCAAATGACTTAATAGCCTCCTGTGTAATCTCCTTTATCCCCTTACCTGAATGTGCACATACATACTGTTGTAACATATCTTCTTAGCAATGTAGTTTTCACTGACAGAATTTTGCTCTTTTCCTTGTCATCATTCAGTTTCCTAATAAAGCCTGCTATTCCTGAAAAACTAAATTTTCATTCTCCTTTCCCCTGTGGGTTTGTCCATTATTGTTGCAAGACTGTCGTGGTTTGAGCCCAGCTGGCAGCAAAGCACCACGAGAATGCTCGCTCACTCCTCCCTCCCAGTCCCAGGGAATGAGGAGAAAATATAAAGAAAAGCTTATGGGTCAAGACAAGGACAGGGAGGGATCACTCACCACTTATGGTCACGGGAAAAAGACAGGCCCAATTTGGGGAAGAAACAAAATCAGTTTAATTTACTACCAATCAAATCAAAACAAGGATAACGAGAAGTAAAACCCAACCTTAGAACAGCTTCCCCCCACCCCTCCCTCCTTCCCAGCTCAACCCCACTCCCGGTTTTCTCTCCCTCCTCCCCCCAGCGGCGCAGGGGGACGGGGAATGGGGGTTGGGGTCAGTTCCTCACCCCTTGTCTCTGCCGCTCCTTCCTCCTCAGGGGGAGGACTCCTCACTCGGCCCCTGCTCCACTGGGGGGTCCCTCCCACGGGAGACAGTCCTTCATGAACTTCTCCAACGTGTGTCTTTTCCGCGGGCTGCAGTCCTCCAGGAACAGCCTGCTCCAGCGGGGGCTTTCTCCTGGAGTCCCGGCCATCTTGGGGGGCATCCATCCCCCTGCTCCGGCGTGGGCTCCTCTCTCCCCGGGCTGCAGGTGGGCATCTGCTCCCCCGCTCCCCTCCCTGGGCTGGGGGGGGACAGCCTGCCGTCTGGTCTCCCCACGGGCTGCAGGGGCATCCCCTCCTCCCCCGCTCCTCCTCCCCTCCTTCCTCACTCCCCTCGGGATCTGCACAGGGGTTCCTCTCCCATTCCCATCCCCTCACTCCCGGCAGGTTTTTTCCCCTTCTGAACTCTGTTCTCCCAGAGGCGCTACCGCCGTCACTGACGGGCTCGGCCTGGGCCAGCGGCGGGTCCGACTCGGAGCCGGGGAAGCTTCTGGCAGCTTCTCACAGGAGCCGGCCCTGCAGCCCCTGCCCCGCGACCAAAACCCCGCCACACAAACCCAAAACAAAGTCATTCCTCCATAGCCTAATAAAGTAAAAATTGCACAAAGCACTGAGTCTCCATACCTTGTCTACAAGCTTTGATTTGATTTAATTCCAGATTGGGCATTGCAGAAAGCCAGGTACAACAAACATCAATAATCTTTATGGTAAGAATTGCGTGAGTGAATATGTGTTTGACTGAATTCTTCTTACTCCATTGCCAGATAGAAAATAGTACAGTGGAGATCATCATGTTGTCAAGTGACACATAGAAGTCACACTATCTCTAGAAGAAGCCTTGAGAGATCTCTGAAAATGCCTGGCTGTAAGGGCGATCCTGGCCTTTGAGACTGGAAATACAAAGATAGGGAGAAAGGAGATCCATACAAGTTTTAATTCTGTGTAGTGTAAAATTAAACTTCTAATTTAGTGTTATAATTCACAACAGCTACTGGAATCTATTTTGTTAGCAAGTACATTCTGGGCATGCATTTACCAGAATGCTGAGAAATGTGTAACTTTGAGGAGAGCTCTCACGGTGGATCTGAATAGATTACTCCAATGAATTACCGGCAACATAGTTAATGGAAATACAGAGGAAAATACAAATAATCCACACGGAGCCTAAAATATTCAGGGTGGAGCTTAAAATACTCAGATCAGCAAATTTAACACAAAAATGAGGCGCATAGCACATGTATTGAAAAGGAAGGGAAAAAAAAAGAAATTGTATGACAGTGATGGTTTATTTCATGAGAAACACTAATTAATTTATTCATAGAACTAAATGAACACATTTGTCTAGAATATGCTGGTGCTTATACTTGAAATATAGTTCTTCAAATTAACATTAGTTATTAAGAGGAGAAACAAAGATTGTAATGCAGGCAAGACTGTAGTGAATTAAGGTCAATATTTAGGTGTATTTGTTTACACAGGGCAGCTTTATATTTCAGCTAGTGTGCCCTGATTGTAATGGAATTTCTGTGACATTAAATGACATTTAGTGCTAGTAAACATGTAGTCTGAATGCATATGTACTTCAGTCTGCATTAAGTACTCTCAAATACAGTAAAAACCATATTTTGATCAATACAGATCTTATTTCTTATCCTTCACCATTTTATCCATACCCCACCAAGTTTTGGCTAAGGCTTGCCAGTGGTATATGAAACAGCAGATACAGTTCACTCTGTTCCTTTTCCCTCAGAAGAAAAGTTGTTTACATTTTATACTGCTTGGTTTTGTAGGATTTTTTGCAGGAAGAGTTGGGGGATTTAAAAAATAAACAAACAGATAAAGCAAACAAAAACCTCATATGTTTTTACTAGAAAATTTAAGACTGGACTGAAGAGATGTGCTTTGCATCTGAAGTGCAAATTGCTGAACATGCAATGGTTATTATTTTTCTGTCCAGAATAATTTTACGCTTCTTGGAATGACCCACAAAGAATTCCTTCTCTTGGAGAATCACTTTACCCTTAGGCAGAAAGTTGGACTGTTGTGCACATCAATTCATAAAAGCATTGTATTGAAATCTCATTTACAACTTTTTGATAGCAGTTGGATCTTTTTTGAATGAAAAGTGTTATTTTAATAAAATGTCAGGAGTCTATTTTTCCATTAATTTAATTGATTCCACGTACTTCATGGATTATGTAATTTAATGAACTGCTAAACTTCCTGATAAGATTTCAGTAACAATAATGAAAACAATAAATTATTTTATCATAATATAAAAATACGTACAAAGGAATCAGAAATACATAGTAAAGATAAAAAGGAATAATTTTAATGACATTGTGTATGAAAACCAGAACTTTCAAACTTTTAAACTGCTTAAGTAGTTTATGCAATAAACTCAGTATGTAATTAAAATAGAGTTGCCTACAGGGAGAAACCATAGGAAAACAGTGATAAGAATTGCAAAGTCAGGTGCTTAAAATGTGAGGAATGTAAAAATAAAGGCTTCTCATTGTGCCCTTTTTATGTATACACATTATCAGACAGCTTTTAATCACATGATTTTATAGGTATTGTTTTTTCCCTCTTTGGGAAATCCTGCCATATTCAATAAAGGGGTAGTTACTCAATATTTCTTCTTCCTTCAATATTTGGTATCAGCTCTTACTCAACATCCAACAGGCAGATCCTGCATCAAATGTAAAATTATCTTATATCTTCACATATGATTGTGCTGTGCTTTCAGCATAGCATGTAAGTGCTTCACAATATTAGCTAATCTATGGTTCCCCACAAAATTAAGTGCCACTATTATCCTAATTTTATAACTGAGAAATAGAGACACACAAAGATTAAGGTCAGAATTGTCAAAAGCATCCCTTAATTTTGGATGCCCAACAGGAGATGTCTCATGCTTCATTTTCAAAGTACGTAATACTTTTATCACACTTTTTATCTTCAAAGCACAGCTTTAATCAACTTGAAGTTGATCGACTTTAAGAACACTATTGTAGCTGTCTCTCAGCGTGGAGAGACCAAGATTGGATGTTTAGCAAATGCATTTATAGCTCTGTATCTGAGAGAAGAGGTACACCGAGTGTCGCAAATATGCCTTGCCAGAAGAGGAAAGTGGTGCTTCAGTTCTGTTCTAGGCTTTGGAAAGCAGTGTGCTCTGACAGTTTTGGGCACACATTTGTTTGTATGGAGTGGATTATGGAGATACTAAGCTAGTGCCACTTGAGCTGAAATGTTCACATGATGCTATACACATTAGGAAATACAAGCACTAATCCTGTGCTATCAGGTAAGTGGTGTCTTTATATCAGCATGGTGACACACCTCTAGTAACAAGCCCCAATTTTCAGATGGATGAATTAGCTCATACACAGTAACTTAATGGCAATAGTTACCTTGTTTTGGAGCCAGCTCACTTGTCTCACTCTGCTAACAGGGTAGGCTGCCGATAGAAATATCTGTGCCTGCTTTCCCTAATCATGACTTCTGCCACTCCATTGTTCCTGTTTTGTTCCAGCAGTGTGTCTGTAGTCCTGCCTCCCAGTTTTCCATTAGTTCCAGAACTCATGCCCCTCTCTACCATTACAGGTTATCAGAGTCCTGTCAAGTTGATTTTCTCTCTGTGTGCCCTATTCTGTTTCTGGTCTCAGTTTTCCACTAATGCTCAGTGGCTTCTTGCTCCAGTCCTGTGGAACATCCAAGTCTAGCCACCCCCTCTGTCCCCTCCACCTTCTTCTTCTTCCATCCTTTCCTGCCCATTCCTTCTGGCTCCAACAGCAATTCCTTCCCATTGCCGTTCTGAAAGAGCTCATGTGCTTCTGCTCAGAACACTTTCCACTTCACCAGCTGGCATGTGAGTTTGGTTTCATCCTTTAGCTGCAGCCTCCTCAGAGCTACCTCGTCATGGTGAAGCACAGGGAGGCATCTTTCTCCACTGGGCAGTGCACAACCAGACATGGGAAGGTAAAAAATGATCAACAAGAGAGATAGCTAAGGTAAGAGATTCCAGATTGACCAGGTTGGAAGCAACTGAAATTAGGGTCTTTCCAGGGGAGATGCTGGTCAGCAATGTCTGTACCCAGAGCTGTTCATGAGACCTCTAAGGAAGACTTCAGAATCACACGTGTCTTTGAACGAATGATTTGACCATGGTGCCCCATACTTAAGTCTTTCAATTTTGGTGTTGAAAGGATCAGCAGTGTGAACAGAACCTGTCCATGAATCAAAACCAATTGTCTTATTTTCTTATGAATGACTCTTTAGAATAATTTTCTTGCAACTCTTATTTTTTAGTGGAAATGTGTCCCATGTAAGGCTCCTTATATATGTCCCATGTAAGGCTCCTTACATATGTCCCATGTAAGCCTCCATCTGATGCAACAACCTCAGATCCCTTCTGAAGGCCCCATGCTTCAAGATTTTTTTATCATACTGTGCAGACTGTCAGGGCAAGATCAGCACATGCTTCCGACTGACTGGCCAGGCCACTCAGGCAGGGAAACGGAGCACACAGGAGGTTTTTGCTCAGGAAGAGCATGAATCTGGGCTCCTTTTCCCTCCCCAGAAATCAGTGTGAATGAAATCCACAGCAATTTAAGAAGGTGTTACCTGCAGGTTTGTGTGCAGTTGGCCAATGGATTAATAGTACTGTAGGGGTGGAGAGGGAAGGAGGACACCAGGTGAACTAACAGACAGAAAAATCACAGGCAGACCAGTCCTTACGTAAAATAGGCTCAATAGATACTTCAGATTAAAACTGGATCGCTAAAGGAAAGAAACAAAAGCTTTTAATGAAATTAGTTTTTCAATTATTATGACTAACTTAACAACCTTTGAGGAAATAATGCCCAAAGTCTAGGATTTGTGGAAGGTACTTGCTGGCACCTGTGTTTACAGTAGTAAAGTGTAGTCACACTAAGGAATGGGAAATTTGCTAATGAAAGGGCAAAAAAGCCAAGAAGATGTCTCAATCCTTTTTTTTAACATGAAGCAGTGTATCAAGAAATTCCTGCAAAGGAAATAGGTAGGTAAATGGAGAATCCTGTCTAAATAAATTAGTGTGGAGCTTAATAACAATGCCTATGTTCTAATGATTCTGTGGCCTTTAGTGGAAACCATTAAAGGAAACTGATCTGAAAGAAGATGATCTGTTGATAACTACTGTCCCAACTTGCATCTAGTCTGAAGTTAAGTTGAGACAGACATCCTTAATTAGGTTAGCACCTGAACAGTCCCAATTACTTCGAGATGTGAACACCTTACTGCTATGAAAGACATGCATACCTTTGCAGCTTTTATGATTTGCTTGGAAGCAGTCTTCTGTTTGGCAGATTTATTCACAGAAAAGATGTTACTGCAAGGAAAAGTGTTAGAAACATATTCTTATAACTGAAAACACTACCAAGGAAAAACTTTTTCTCTCTTGAATGAAGGAATGAATGCAGGCTTGAGTTAAAGTATTTTCACTCAGTTATAAGCTTAATTTCCTCTCAAGAGAAAGAGTTTCTTACTAAGTGTTGTCTTACTGTGGTGCTTTAAAAAAATTTATCACCTTCAGGTGTTATCAGTTTTGCTTTCCTTTCTTTTCCTCACATTTCTTTCTCTTGGAGTTCTGTACTTTCCTGCACTGGTAGCCATATTAAATACATGTCTGCCATTCTTGCGTCTTACCATTCCATATATTTTATGTATATCTTTAAAGCTCTTATAGGTGGATGAACATGTATTTTGTATATTTCTTTCTCATTTTTCTTTCACTTACATGCATTTTCCATCAAATTTTATAGATATTTAGCATGTCTATCTTTTAACATAAACTTTTCCTTCAATTTCTCATTCTTTCTGTCCTTGAAGCACAGCATTATGTAGCTACGTAAAATAATCGTCCTTTTACTTGTTCCTTCTCCAAAATACCATTGACTACATAGTGCTGTTGGCAGCTCTCCAGAACAGGGGCTATACTGAAGCATACAACCTCAGGAAAAGCAGTGGGAAGGTCTTTGTTGCCTGCTTTCAAGGATTGCTCTTCTTTGAATCCATCCCTACATCCTTTTTTGGAGTACAGCTTGGTTTTCCTTGTGCAAAAAGCTGTCAATATTGCATGATGTTTGGGAGAGATTAAACCAAGCTCTTCTTTACCTCTTTCCACATCTCAATTTAAGATCCATGCTCCTAAATTGGATTAATAATAGAGTAGCTCCAATGTGCCCTAAAGTTAACTGCTGTGTTTGTTTGATGGAATGTGAGCCATGCAAGGTTGGTTCCTGTCCCCACCTCCCTGTGCTCCTGCGTGCAGATGTGCACAAGGGAAGGGAGGACAATCCATAGGGAAGTTAGGAGTGGTACTTTTTCCACAAATATCCTGTGGTATCCTTCCTTTTGTATGTGTCTAAATAATGCATCCCTAAGCCTGTGTGCTGATATGCAATCAACCTTTAGTGCACCCCTCTGCAGAGTCTTATAGGATCACTTTTATCACTGCTATTATTCAGCGTGAAGGTAAACCCAGTCTTAGGACTGATAAGAAATAGTGATGTTATTAGCATGCTAATGCTCATATCTGAGCTGTTGCACTCAAAGATGTTGGGAGGTGTTTTTTTTTTCTCTGTCACTGCTAAGGATTTGGCTGAGCTTGGTTTCAGCTCTAGTTCAGTGTCCAGTGCAGGAAGAGTTAATAAAAAGAAATGTCATACTACATATTACAGAGTTATTTCTTGGATCTTGCTTAAAATACCTGAAGAATTTTTTGTGTTTAGTGACTGTTCCCTATTGAATCTTTTACAACCATCAGAGCTACCTTGATGCTTTGACAGTCAGAAACACTAATTGTATGCAGGGTGTTGACAAATATGACATGCTGGAACTTGGAGTTCATTTCTAGAATACCAGGTTGTTGGAAATTAGCATTGGTCTGTTCTTAAAAATTTTTCCTGAGAATGGTAATTTGTAAACAAGGCAGAAGTTGGAAAAATATTTAGAGCCACTAGGGCCACCTCTTTACTATGGGTTGTTCTCAACCCTAGAGATCTGGGATCATTATCTCGATCCAAGCCTTTTGATAGGGCTTTAGTAAAATGATGAAGATTTAATTTCCGTGTGAATGATTCCTTCTCTATGTCAGCTACTTTAAATTCCTGCACTTGGGTTTATTCTACGAGATATGCTCTGTCACAGGTTTATGTAATTAAAATAAGCCTGTACAGACCTATAGATGTACAATTCCATTGCATTCTTAATGTGGTGGCAGAAGCTTATTTTACCTCCAACTGCCGAGCATGGGCTTGTAAAAGCATCTTGTGTTGCTGACAGGTTGTGTTGTTCAGTGCTGGTATTCCAGCTTTCTGCCTGGCTGCTTCAAATAACATAATTCATTAGTAGCAACCAATGATCTCCATCAATGAGTAAACTCTCAGCCTGTATGTCAGTGTCGGCAGATAACAGGTGGTACTATAGTCAGTTATCTAAGGCTTTGTCCATCATCTGTGTACCCTTTTTCCTATTGTCAAATGAACTCTTCAGGAATTCAGGAATTTTGGAAAATGGTTGAAATTCTCAGCGCACATGAAAAGGAGAGTGACCTTTTATCCCACTTCAGGCAGATACTTTGATTTACACCAGAACTGGTAAAAGCTAAAATAGGGCTGCTATTAAATGGAACTTCAAATGTCATAGAATTGTTTTACATTTATTCAAAGATCTGCTTGTGATAATTTTGCAGTATTGAAAAGCTGATTAGTTGTTATTTTGAAAATACAAAATTTGAGGTCAATTGATTGCTATGAGCTTTTTGTTTTCTCAATTCTTCCAAGGTCACAAGGAAATAAAGACAGTGTTACCTGCCCAAGCAAGATGAACATTCTTATTAACTTCAAATGAAGTCAACATGAATAAGGGCTGCTCTTAAGAGTAGAGATTTGTGAAACTTTGTTCTAATTGACTATGATGGCATAGTAATGAACAGACACTAGTATTTGATAAATAGATCAAATGCTGTATGGAATTTAATGTAAATATTCATCCTATGTTATCGTCTGTCTTCCTGTAGCTGGCATCAAGCCGAAATTAAAAACATTAATCTGACCAAATCAGTGCATCATGTCTTGTGGCTGCCTGCCCATTTATCCTCTGAAGTGTGATTGCGTACCCCTGTGCGACCCAGGACAAGTCTGTCTTGTTCAGGGATGTGGTAATGCACGTCTGGTATTAGGAATGGTGAAATCACAACCTCACTTGTTCCCTGGGTTGTGCTCTCTTGTGTAAATACTGAGTAGACTTAAATTCTCCTTTTGCCCAATATTGCAAACTATGAAACAAAGCTTAATTTAAACTGGAAGAAACATCTCCAAAGTAGCCACATGTCTAAGCTCAAGGATATTAATCAAAGCTTAAAGTATTTGAAGGGCAAATTGTACAAAGGCTGTTAGATGTTTCTAGGAGTTTAGGACCATTTCTGTAAGTGGTGATAAAAGTGATAAAAAGTGCAGTTTGCTGACACTTTGATACGATCTGAGAAGTCATACTGTTTTAGATATAATAGATGAGTGAGATTTCGTCTATCTACAAAGGCCAATAGGTGACCTAGCCAATGATAGTGTGAGGCTAAAAGACATTGTGTTTCAGTTTTAGATTGGCAGTAACTTACATGGCTCTCACTGCTTGTATGAGGCTGAAATAGTGTTTGGGTGTTGCTAATCCATTAAGAAATAAGTTTATTCTGCAAGGGAAATTTGTATGAAGTAAAGAACAGGGAAAGAATACTCCTGGCAGACAGTGTTTCCCAGTTTATACTGCTGTTTCATAAAATAATATAAAGTTGGCACAGGCAACTATTGGCGTAGCTTTTCTCTGAAATCAGAAAACAACTAGCTACCATTTTCCTTGGGCTCTGAAATGATCATTCATACTTTCTAAGTTTTGTGCTTTCAGTAATCTGAAAAAAAGCTAGAAGAAAATTCTCTATTAAGTATTTTTTAGCCAAAAAATGTAATTCACCACACACTCGTATTTTTTAATATTAAAGGTAAAGGAGGAGGGTCTGTGCTTGTTGAAGTCACAGAGATACATGGCTGCATGTAATAAGGTTCCTATAAAGCATGATGGCAAAAAACTGGCCATGTAAATGGAATATGATTATTCAGAATTGTATAATTTAATCCACTGATCAAACTAAGGTAATAACTGACTTGGAATACTAGCTGAGGTCTATTGAGAACTACTAATCTGGGCATCAGTGTCAGATCAATCCCATTGCAGTTAGGGAACCATATAATAGAAATTATTGTTTTGTTTTGTTTCTGAGTAAGTACGGATTTGCAATTTCAGTCTAGCACCTACGAAATGGCCTAATGCCTCCTCTGCTTCTTATTTTTCCGTGAAGCTTAACTGCTGTTTATGAGGCTCCAGTCTCAGGAGTCTCCCGTCACTGTTGCACTGAGAACATCACCGGTTACTTCACCAAGCTCATGGGCATGTTAGTTCCTGAATCATTTTTACTTCCTCTAAAGGTAGACCTGAACTGCACTCTCTGAAGGCTGGCTGCAGGCTCAAAAGATATATCTAAGCTAGTTTTAAATGGATTAGATGGGTATTGGCACTCAGGTAGTAGCAGTGTAGTGTAGCAGCATGAAGCAGTGTGTGTTGATTGACTTCTAAACTATTTATCCATCTTTCCTGGTGGATTTTGCAGCCTCACTCAGGTATGTCAGCACCATCTGCAGACACAGCAAAACCAGCAGTGTAAATATATCACTAACCTGAAATTCTCTCCTGCAGCCACTAACATCAGGCAGACAGCAGGGTAACAATTCAAACACAAACAATAGGAACCTAAACTCAGGTAACATTGCAAACAATAAGGAAATATTCCTAGAGAGAAGAATTGTGTTGTCATCTATTTAGCATGTGGATAACACCAATAAAAGACCCTCCCAGGAGCTGGTACAACGTGGGGATTGGTGGTTGTAGAGAGAAGAGTCAGTGACTAATTGCAATAAAAAATTATGAGAAAGAAAGGAAATGTTTTGGGTCATGGGCCTTTAACACAGAAAAATGAGGAAATTCAGATAAGCTTTACACATTACTTTTTGGTGAGCAGTTCATTTCAGTTAAAAATGTCCATCAACCAATTAAACACTAACAATTTCATAGTTGTTAGGAAGGGCTTCCAGGAGGTATTACACTTTTCATGAAACAGTGTATAAGTTATTGTGCTTGGGAAAAGAAATTTGTCTTAAACCAAAATGGACACATCAGAGTATTTTAAAGTAGCTGTATAGTCAAATATAGACAAGTAATAAAGATTTAAAATGCCTTCATTGATGCTTTGAAGACCTCACTGCCTCCAGAAACAGGGAATTCTGCTTTGTCTTAAAACGTACAAAATTTTTGGAGGAAAGTTAAATACACGGATAAAAGATTTAAGCTGAAAACTACTATGTTGAAATTATCATCTGTTGACTTAGATATAATCTATTTTAATACTTTTTCAAATAGTAAATTGTCAAGTATCTACATTTATAACAATTGTTCTGGGTTTGAAAGAGAAGACATGAGATTCTCATGTGTTGTTAAAATAGAACCTGGGTTAAATAGAAATTGCATATACCAAATGAATGTGTGTTACCTGTCAAGTTCTCTTTTATTTTAAATCCTCTGTATATACTGTTTCTCCCCTGCCAATTGTATTATAAAGGCCTGCTTAATATACCCATAACTGCTCTTAAAAACTAAAAGCCGTATAAAGATGCATTCTTCAGCAAAGTTCAACTGGAAATAAACTTGAGAGTTGCAGAACTGTATGGTAGTTCAAAAAAACATAAACTAGACCTAGATGCTGTCATACCCATAAGTCTTACTGAACTTTTCATTTATAAACAAAGGTACACAGAAAATAAAAATTACTGAATTCCATTAGTAGGTGAGCTCCACTGAAATAATGGATCTTATGATGTTGGCACATAAACAAGAATACTTTAACAACACGTAAAAGTGAACATCATTTCACTATGGACAATGTCGTTTCATTTATTAGACTTTTCTGCAGCTTTTAATCCACATGCTAATCCAGATACTAACCCAGCAACATGATACTACTTGAGCAAGATGATGCAATATTAGCCAAATCTTCTGACAGAGCACAGAGAAGTGATGGGTAATAGACCAACAAAACACTACTTAAAGAAACCTATAAACTTCCCTCCTCAAGCATTTACATGAAACCTGTTGGACATGCAGGATGACAGTGCAGGCTGCAGTGCCAATGGTTTTCAGATGTATTTGTCATTTTTAGTGGTGTAACCACTACCACTAAAAAGATACCACAAAAAGCCTTCAAGAAATTATTTCCTCGAAGAGTAGCAGCTGCCTGAATCTTAAATTGTCTAGACTCACTTTTGAACTTATAATAGGGAAATTTTTAGGGATGTTATGATAGAAGCACTCCCTTGCTAGCTCCTAGTACCAAGATCTTCACTGTGGTCAGTCATTAGACCAATTTTGCTATTTCTGGAACAAATATCTCATGGTTCTGCATCTCTTACTTGCTTGGACATAAGGTTATCTGCCACATATTTCTTCTTGATTTCCAAATAGATATTCTGGACATATTCAAAACTGCAAAACAAGCAGTGAGGCTGTCCACAAGAGCCAATATCTGACACAATAAAACCCCTTTTGCTCCTGCAGTCGTCCCTCATAATGTCTGCTGCTGCAGTTCTTACTCTGACCTGTTAAGCAGAACTTACCCACCATCACTTCTAAGCACGCCAAACTGCTTGTAAAAATCTGGGATGTGGTGATAGGAGAGAGAACAAGTACGTGATGTTATCTCCTTTGCCACTGGTGTTGGGGTAACAGAGTTGATGTGCGTAATGAAGGGAAGTGGCAAACTTGACTGTACCTGTAATCAATGCGATAGGCACATCCCTATAATTGCTAGAAAAGCCCTGAAGCTGTGGAAGACACAGCAACAGTACCTAACACCGGCACCTTTAACATGCTTGTTTTCAGTGCAGGAAAGACGAGCACCAGACTGACGACATTTTAAGCCATCTCTGCGGCAAAAACCCTGGAAAGGAGCCCAGAGTCAGTAAGGCTGGAAAGGACTAACCATCTACCCTCACCCGCTCCGTGCAGAGGAGGACTGCAGCCCTCAGGAGCACTTTGCTGCAAGGTATTCCTGATGTAACTCTTTTCCCAGCACTGCTTTTTCTCCTTTCCCCCTTCCCCAGTAAGGCAAGGAGTGCAGCCAGCCATCCTAACCAGGCTGTGGCAAAGGCTTCAGCAAATGTTCAGCAAGCGTTCAGGGCTCCAGCAAATGTTCAGCAAACGTTCAGGGGTTCAGCCAACAGGCAGAAATTGCCGTACTGAAAGCAGGAGGGATCACCACTGCACTTCACACTAAGCGTTCTCCTCTTCCTCATCTGCTACAGAGCTGACCCACTGGTGGTCCAAGGGTCGGACTCCTCCAGCAGGACAATTTTATTTGGTAGTGAGTCAGCAGGGCAGTGACATTGAGGATACTGCTGTATTTGTATGGCTAGGAGAGAAGTGCAAACCCAGGTCAAGTGTGGCAGGATTTGTTAGATTAATTAAACACTATATGTATTGATCAGACCCATGAAGTATGAGTGGCCCTGAGAAGATGACCATCTCTCTTTATACTTTATTTTCCTCACTCTGGGAGCCAGAAAATAAGTATGCTAAATGAGGCAGGAATCTTTTGGGAGGGGTATTACCTCTTCATACAATCACTTTCTGTATTAGACTGCATGGATACGGTTGGTCAGGATAAACTTTTCCAGTGCAAGATCACCCTGCTGCAAACAATACGTGCACTAACAGTAAAAATGGAGGTCTCAGAGCTATAAGCATCTGATGAAATGTTCCTAGGATTAAAATGTGTAGGTGCTTGGTTATGGCTGTCACTCCCCCCTTTAACTATTACATCTACATGCGTGTTTGTCTCTCTGCTTAGAAAACTCTGTACACCCACATGAACGTGTGTCTGTGTTAACATTCACCACACTCATTTATATAAACTTTCAAATCCCTTCTCAGATTTTAATGCACATCCACACAGCCAGAATGATGGGTTCTTGCTCAAGGCATCTTCTTCTAGTAGTTGACTTTCCCCACACTCAGGCTCTGAAACCATTTGTTATGCTACATCCCAAATATGATCTCAAAGCCCACTGTTGTAATTTCTTTCCCATTGGTATCCTCCCACCATTTGGCCCTCGGAGCAAGATGGGTTTGACCACCAAACCAAATGAAACAAAAAAGAAAATCCTTGTCCAAACATTAATATCTGCAGCCTTGAGTATACACGAAAGCAGTGCCTCCCAAACACCGCTCCCTGACTTTATCACCGCACTTCTTTCACCACCCAAAGGTCTCACATGACGACACTTTCATGTGCTGTGTCACACTGGGTACCATCAGTGTGCTTTTATGTTTTTTTAATGGTAGCGAGGTTCTTAGTAATAGGCATAGCAGTAGACTGGAAATGAAGTGGGAAGCATAGACATAGAGGTCTCAACCTGTAGCTATTTATGTATCAAGCTTCAGGACAGTCTATAGCCCTGCTAAGAATCAAAGTGATGTCTCATGGTAATACGTTCAATGTGTATATAAATCGTTGCTCAGCTGAGGGTGGTATCTGATTTAGACTGGAAGTTAATTGGATGTGGATTTTATTTGCCTTTATATTTGTGAAATGGAGTGCATATCTATGGGACTATCAGGCAGCGTAAGAGTGATCTGTGTGTGAAAAGAAGGCATGGGTAAGTTTTGTACGTAGCAGGGTGTGTTTTTAATTTTATACGTCTCTGTGTAGAATTTTGCATATCTCATCACCTCACCCCTGCTTTTATCTTCCTTCTCGTTTCTTTTTGTTCTTCCCAATCCTGTCATTTTCCTGCTGCTTTTATCTGCTTTGCTTCCTTCCTTCTGTCCTGCTAGAACACCTTTTCTGCTTTCATCTATCAGACCCTCCTCTCTCTCGCTCTGCAGTCTTCCCCCAAACATGTATCTCCAAGCTAACTCTGTTCTTTATAATCCACAGTAATAATCTCACACCCTTACCTATTTGGGCCTTTAATCCTATGTTTTGACATGCTACATTAAGGCTGTAGGTTCTCTGGGACAAGGAAAACACCTTACCTGTTAGTGCAGTACTGTACACAGTTTGCTACAAATACTTTGGAAAAACTACAATAAAGTGTAAATTGATCTTGCACAATTGTTTTTTGTTTTAGTCTGGTACTTGTCTGTTCTGTTTTGTGACATCATGTACCCTGAACACAGGTAATTATTTTTAAAACAAACTGTTACTCAATAAACTACTCAGATGTTAGCTGGTGAGGAAGACAGCTTTGTTTAATATCTGACAAAAATACTGTATTTCTGTTAAAAATAATTATAAGCTTGCTTCTTCCTGAAATCATCTCCTAATGGCATTGTTCATAGAGAAAAAATGAGTGTGCCCATTATGAGCAGAGTGTATCAGTCTCACCTGTGGCAGGTAATCAAAGACAGTTTATCTGGACTTTTGTGGTTAGATTGTGCGTTGTATGGCAAGAGTGATACAAAACAAATGGTTGGAAAACTATAATCTTTTCTTTGTGTTGATTCGGCAGCCTCTGGGCTATAATCTTCTTCAAAATGTAATAATAAGTGAACATTCAGAGTTACTTCTGGTTTTTTTTAATCCTTTTTAATATGCTTAGCCACTTGAGGAATAAACCAGTTGGCATATTTTAGCAACACTTCAGACAGGTTATGCTTATCAAGTTGAATATTAGTCAGAAATTACTGACTGGTTCTGAAAGCTAGGATCATTTTTCTGAACATGAATGCATTATTGTCTTAAGTTAGTTGCTTTATATCCATCTCAGGTTAAAAACAGGGGAGAAATAGGAAGTTACAGAACTCCTCCAGTAGTCTAAATCTTTAGTTATACAGCAGAACGTACAAAATGATTTATACATGAAGATATTGCAAGTTGTGATCAATAACAACTCTCCTCCAAGAAAAGAAAAGAAAATCCTGACATTTATGGTAGACCTACTTGAAAGACTTCAGTTGAATTTTGAACATTTTTTTTTTAAAAAAGCAATATTGTCTACCCGAATGTCACTATTTCAGTGTTTTCTCAGAACATGAAAATATTTCAGATGTCAGCAGCTGAAGTCTGACTTTTCTCACCTCTCCCTCCCTTCCAACTTGGGGCTTTAATCTTTCAGCAGAAGCAAATTCTTGAAACAAATTCCCGAAACAAATTCCCAACAAAAATGTTTTTCCAATTTTTGCCTAGCTTTTTAAACTTTTTTTTAAATTATTATTATTATTGCTGCTCAGCTGTGGTGAACAGAAACAAAGAAAATGAAAAATGCCAGGAAAACCGTGTTACTATACAGGCAGGTGACATAGTTGTGATTATAATTGCTGTCAGCTCAATCTGATCTTCAAGTTTCTTTCCTGAACAGACATCCCTGGTATCTCTGAGATCAGACTTAGCTGGTAAATGAAGCTTCCTTGTCTCCTGTGCCAATGTAAATATAAAACCAAATCCTACTTTCTAATATACGATCTCGTTGACAGATGATATGTCCTTTTCTGGGTAAGACTGCAGTGACACTAAACCTATATATGCTTTTAGACTACAAAGGGGTCCTTTTCAGGCAGTAGCCACACACTCTTTTTGCATATTCTACCCAAGCTCTATTACTCACAGGAGGAAATTGCACCATAGGTTAGCCACCTCTCAATCCCCAGGTTTGAATGTTAAATTCGTATCTTTTTTTGCGCTTCTGGCCTCAAGTAGGAAGTCTCCAGAGACCACAGAAATCCTTAAAATGGCTGAAGAGTCCTCACCATCTGAGGAAAGCCGTAGGCAATTGGTGCATTTGAGGTAGGAATGCAAATGCAGAAGAAACCAAGCATGAGGAAAAAATGTTTCAACTTGCCATGTGTTATAATGTAGGATGCCACAAAACTTTGGGCGGGCTCTAATACTTTAATGAGAACTCATCTTTCATTTGTGCTGTATATACAGTATTATTATATTCATTTAAGACAATTTAATGTAAATACTGGTGTTTTCTTAGCATACGTAGGAAGAACATGAAATGATCTCTATTTCAGAGAATGAAAAACAATCGGGAAGAATCTGCATGACATTGTAAACAGATTTATTTGCCACCAGCCATCGGCTGCTGCTGAGAGAACAGACTCCTGCTAAAAATGAGAACTGAAAAATGGTCCGCTAGCTCTGACTCCCATTGGCCGTTCACCTGAGGTTGTCTGATTCATAGACTCCTACACTGCCCCTTTGAACAGCCATTTGTAGCAGACTGAGCTTTATTAGGGCAGATTACACCTGTCACTTGCACAGTATCCTTAAGGATAAGAAGTCACCTAAAGACAGTGGAATATAAGGACAGTCAAAGTTATTATTTTCTTTCCCTTCACCACATTTTTACCTGTTTCTTGAAGCCCCATACGGACCTGGTTCATACAGGGCACAGAAACACATGTGCAACAGAGTTTTCTAGACGTTTACCAACAGCATTAACCTTTTTTTTGTTGTTGTGACAAATGTCTGGTTTTGATACAGTGATATGAGCTACCCACTCTTAGCAGCCATTGTAGCTTTTTAAAAGAAACACCTCTGTCCAGAAAATAACCAGTTGGAAAATCACACACATAACTCCATCTTAGCAAATGGGTTATCAGAGGGTCAGGTTGTTCAGTTCTGCTCTCACTTGCAGGCTCAGAATGAGCAACAGATTTTGTTGATGTCTAAAATTGGAGTGAAGTAGCACAAATTAGTGCCAAAGAATGTGCAAGTGGAAAGAAATTATTAGGTCATCTTGTCACCTTCCAGCAGTGTAGGACTGCTCCTTACCAGTGGTTTTATCAGTTAAACCAGCATGACTGATTTGAAACATGCCAAGCAATGTAATTTTTCTGCTCCTCCATAATATTTTTCTATATTTAGTTTTGGCTGGATTCTTCTGGCAGAATGTCTACATTTCCTTTTCCACCATTTTTTTCCCTATTTTTCTAGGAAAAGTTGAACGTGTTTCTCCATTTTACTTTTGGATGTGAATGCAGTTAATCTGTGGACAGTGAGGCTGATGCCATCTTCCTTACATGCACCTGGCCTACATCTCCCAAGTGACTCATGCACATTGAAACTGGAGCACAGCACTGTGTGGAGGAGGGCAGAGAGACATTTTCACACAGTAACTGTGTAAGGACGCAGTTGCTTGGCTAAGGTACAGCTTCTCTTTGCCCTCAGTGCTGCCAACATGTCAGCTGGGAAATAGGTAGCAAGAGATTAGGAGACCTGGTCTCTTGGCATATCTAACACCGTACTGATAAATACGTTCTCTATTTATAACCTCTGAGTATTTGCAGGCTCAGTGTCCTTTATTCTCTCTCTATAACTTGTTCTTTCTCAGTAAAAATAAATCCCTGCCATTTCTCTGAACTGTGTCTTGCTAAGGAATCTCTTTTTCTAGAGGAGGTGAACTTCAGGTGGGCATAACATTACCATTGTCACCCCTGTTGCAAACACAGTTACTAGACTGCACTGATTCAGGCATCATTCTCTGACACTTCCAGTCTCCGGGAAGCTCAGCTGATGCTAACAGGACTATTCACATGACCAACGCATGTACATTTGTGCAGGCTTCAACTGATTTACATGTACAAATTTTACATGTCGTCTGCAGCACAGCTGGCTCTTTACACGGAATGAAATATTTGTGATTCTTCAACTGTAGAAAAAGTTCCTATGTAAGTATGGTTCACTGTGGGGTGTTTATGTTTCTCTTGGAAAAAAAATACTACTTTTTAGAATTCTAAGGAACCACTGGTAGACTGCTGCTTTGAACAAAATCACAACAGGTATCTAAATGGCAAAGGGGAAATTCTTTTTTTCTTCCTTTTTGTCCCTGTTTCATCATTCACCTTTGTTTTATCTCTCCAGACTTATTTCCCAAGGGGATTTCCCATTCTAGCAATGTCTCTGGTGAAGGTTGTGTGACGTGTACGACACCAGGAAATAGTGTTTCCTTTGATACACACCTCATGGCTTTGATGAAGACCTCTAATGAAATATGCATATACCTATTATTAATACAGAATAAAAGAACACCTTGACAATTGACTCTCCAAAAATTTGTATGAACAGACATGAACACTTTATATCACAGTGCCTCCAAGGCCAAAATCTGGTTCAAGTTGTCCAAAAACCTAAGACCTTAAGACTTTGTGTACACTGATCAAAATAATGGCTTACAGTGGTTTGCAATGGCTTCTGAGAATCCCTCTGCACAGTCTTATGTCTGTGGATACCTTGCCAACCCTTCCAAGATTATTTCAGTGAACACGAATAAAAAACTGTAAATTATCAATGCTCCTTCTGATCTTTAGCTGGCATGGAAATCTCCCCAAGAACAGTGAAAAATAAAACTTTCTTGCTGTTCTTACTTACAGGGTTTTGGTATCTACAAATGTGTACTTTGTCCCCTACTATATAGGGCTTGTCTCCCACAGGTTAAAATGGCACTGTTCCCCTCCGTGTGTGTTCTGATACATGGCAAGCTGTGTCATGTGTTTAAAAAAGCATGTGTAAAGAGACGTGGCCACGCAGCTTAGTCATAGATTTGGCCATTTAATGCTATTGTATTTTGGTGGTTTGGATTATAGATACCTAAAAATCTATCCCTTATTAATTAACCAACACTTATGTAGGATCTGTTTTATTTCTAATTGTAGAATATTTGGTTACCAGGAGGAAAACGTTAAGCAACACAGCAGCAGCTGGTTTTATTGCCAAATGCAAAGTTCGACGTGTGTGATTAGGCTACCAGGGCTCCTGACCCATTCCAAAGTTCCCATCAACACTGTTGTGTCCAGGCAGTGCTGGCAGGAAGGCAGGCAGAGGTAGAGTGCTAGGTCATCACACCACAGAAGAACCCAGGGGGATTTTGATTATCACAAATGTCTTTATATCAGCACCCCATCACTCCTTGGATAAACACAGTGCTCTAAGTTTGGAGGAGCCACAGATAAGAGGGATGACAAGGAATAGAAACAATCCTAAGGACAGCAACTTAAAGCAAGCACATATACTTTGACAACCAGAGCCAATAAAGGTGTCAGGTGTGAGGCAGGTCTTTCTTGGAGTAAAACATAAAAATATGCTTAAATGTCACCTAGTTTCATTCAAACATCCTTTGTTATTTTTCTTCTGTTTTACTGCTCAGGAAAAATCTCTACATTAGAGCATCCTGTGTTTGTCAGTGGTCAAGGTGGGAAGCAGATAAAAACCTGTGGTCTTTTAGCTTTCAGATACAGCATTTGGCCCCCTGGATCCAGGAACATGAACTAGATCTGTCTGGAGAGATGTGTGCTATGGCACTCTGCCCGTCATCACTATCAGGGCCAGTAGGGAGGCTTGTTATCATGGGGTTCCTCTATGAACTGTGGCTGCTGGCAGTTTATCTGCATCTTCTGGGATATAGAGACCATGGACTGCGTTTCTTCCAGTGCTTCCTCAACAGCTTCAGAGAGCGCCAGCATAGGGTGGCAGGGGCAGTATGTTTGCCTTTAGGTACTATAGAGAATGTGCCATGTCCCTGCTTTGAGATTCGGAGAATCCCTTTGATAGTAAAACTTTGTTCACATTTAGATAAATTTGCCATTATGCTAGTTTATGCGTAAGGAAAGGAGTGAAATTTAGACATATTTCAAGCTGCCGTCTTCTTGCAAGTGGAAAAGGAGCAAGTGTACTAATTTACTAATCTATTTCTGGGGTTAAAATGACATTGGAATTTTGGGGAAGGGGACAGAAAAAGAAGAATGAATTGTTGTGCAAATGTCAGATTGATTCTGAGGTGAATCACTTGAAATAATAACAATTTTAAGACTTGACCTTTTCATTTTTAGGTTCCTCAAGCTTGCAATCCCCTATAACTAATTAAAGGGGTTTGGAACCAGGTTAGTTTTAAAGCTATCCTTAGCCAAAATTATATATTCACCACTGATTTTCTTGATTTAGCTGACTGAACAGCAGCAAAAGCAGATAGATGTAAGAAGATACCTGCTAAATTCTAGATTTAGTAGTAAGCCACTCTTTTCATCATGGCTTGTAGCAAAGGGGTTTATTGTGTCACAAAAAACCTGGAAGTACACAGATTGTGGATTGGTTATGTTTGAATTGCTATCTAGCATATTTGTACCAGTAGAGTCCACCTTTGCTTATGCGTGGACGGCTTCAGGGGCTATATCTTTGAAGAGGATTGCAACAGTGGGGTTTTGGAACTAGGAGCCTGAGCAATATGAAATCAGTACTAACAGAAATGCAAAATTCAAGCCCTTTTCTGCCAGCTACAGACTTCTGGAGGGATTCTTTCTGATAATGGACCTCAGTGTTATTTAGAAGCAGCTTTGGACAGCGTGAGAATGAAGCTCATTTCTGTCAAAAAAATTCCATGTTATCATTGAAGCATCAGTTCAGACTATCTATGAGGATTCCGCCATGCCTTTTTACGTGTTGTACGTGTTGCTTCAATTAAAGAAAAATGACAACAACAAAATTATTAGAAATGGTGTGTCCTCACAAACAATGCTAACATAGTTGAGCATTTATATAAATGTATATTACCAATATTGCACCCACAATTATGTGGAGCAATTCCTAGTGTATTTTGTAACTGCATGTTATTGAACTCTGCTGACAGTCAGTAAGTTTTTTTTTTTACTGTAGTTTCAACAGAGTGTGTTGTTTTTCTAAAGCAGAGACCCAATGGCTGTACCAAGTGACATGAGGATACCCCTAAATGTCACTAGTGGAATGCTTTAAGTTATTATTTATTAGGAACATAAGGTCAATGTTAATTATGCATTTTTCTAATACTAACTATTGTAAAACATTCATTTTCTTGAACAATATTCACAGATACTAATTCATATTTTTTAAGCTTATATTTTCACTTCAATTAGTCTGAAAGTGTGAAAACCCATTGAAAAATACTGTACAAAACATGGATGTTGCATGCTATGCGTGAGTTGACTTCTAGCGTTATTGCCGGTACAAAATGTTCACGTAAGGTATAAATAGTCACAGTCAGTGCCATATCACGAGATAACTGAGGTGTGAAGGGACCTCAGGAGGTCTCTAGTCAGGCCCCCTGCTCAAACCAGGGTCAGCTGTAGGGTCAGAACAGGTTACTCAAGGCTTTACCCCAATGGGCCTGAAAACCTCCAAGGAAGGCGACTGCACAACCTCTCTCTGGGCAACATGCTCTTCTGCTGGGCTCTGCTTTTCGTGACACGGTTTCTCCTTATATCCGCTCCAAACCTCCCATTTCAGCTTCCAATTTGCTCTCACCCTCCTGTGATACACCACTGTGAAGATCCTGACCCTATCTCCTCAAGAACTTCCCCATAGATCTCCCCTGGAGCTGTGTCTTCTCCAGGCTGAACAAGGCCAGCTCCCTCAGCCTCTCCTCACGGGGCAAGCGCTCCAGCCCCAATCATCTTCGTGGCCTCTCCCGAAATCACTCCAATTTAATCAATGTTTGTCATTTTGTGGGGGCCGGGGAGGGGCACGATACTGGGTGCCATGTTGTAGATGTGGTCTAATGAGCGCTAAACAAGGGGGAATAAACCTTGCCCTGATCCACTGGCCGTGCTTCTGTTAACGCAGCCCCAGGTGCTGTTGACTGTCCCGGCTGGCTCAGACTCATCTTGCCACCCAGGACATCACTCATCTTCATCACTCATCATCATCACTCATACCACTCATCTTCCCACCGGGACCTCCCAGGCCTCTTCAGCAGAGCTGCCCCTCAGGCAGCCAGGCCCCGGCCTGCATCGCTGACAGGGCTTATTTGCCTTTGTCTGTCCTTGTTGAATTTCATCATTTGTCCTCAAGGTGTATGTTAAAGGAGTCGTACACAGGCCTGTGAATCAGACAAACTCACCCGAACCAGGAGACCAGGAACCATTCCCCTTTCTGCTTTTGGCCTTTTATCTCCCTTGGGCAAATCACGCCACCTCTCTCTGTTTTCATTTTGTCATCCACAAAGGCATTTATTGGTATGTTTATTTCCCTTTGCAGAGCACTTCTGGCCAGGTTTATCAGCAATATGTGATTTCTTTCTCCTGAAACCAAAAGTATGAGGACAGTTAGGGATTCCACCCAGGTTTTCACCTGCAGGGTCATTTATGAACAGCTGTTCGACAAATAGATAAACTCAGGATATAAATAAAAATAAATATAAATATGTCAGGCAGTGAATAAAATTAAAAAATAATTTTGCTTTAAACCTATTTCTCAGAATATCTAAATTTGAACAATGACACAAGCTTAATTTTCATTAGAAGCATCCCAGAAGAGCTCTAAGGGTAGTGCTTACAGGCTAACTCTAGGGTGGCTAAAATAGGATTCTGTATGACTTATAATTAATTTTGTCTTTGCCATTTTTTATGTTTAATGTTTTATCTTTTAGCTCATTTCTCCATCCTCTGCTGTAGATGGTCAGACATCTGTTGATACTCTGCCCTCGACAGAGTGCTTAACAGGCGCTTCATGATGTTGTAAAGTTTGTCTTGGGATTTAGCAATTGGAAGAGTAGCATCCCAAAGGCAATGTTTCCTGATAAGCTCAACATTACAGAAATAAGAAATGTCCTCCTTGGGTTGTTCCCAAGTAAAGTTTGCACATAATTTTTTCAACTACTGTGGGATATCTGCACTCTGCAAAAAAAACCAGGCCAAACTTTCAAACTGTTTCCGTCTCTGATTCATGCCGTAAACCCCATGCAGCAGGGTGTGACTCTACTTGTGAACATGTTCGTACAGATCCTCACCGAATGCCTTTAAAACACAATGCTTACTTCTGACAGAGGAACGAACTTGCTCAGTAAGTAAAAATGCTCCTCAGCTGTGACGGTTTTCATGCTAAGTTTTTTGTTTTACGAGGCCCAGCACTTGCAGACACTCACAGACAATACTTTGGAGATGTCCACTGAAGACCAGGTGTTCATTTTATGAGAAATACAGCAGAAAGTATTGATTCCTTTCACCATTTCATCTGCCAGGCTGCTAGTAGTAAGAAGCTGCTACCCTCTAGAAATTGTTTAAAAGGTTTTCTGAAGTGACATTGTTCTTCCACCTGATCTCTTGGCAGTCTGTTATTCCTCCTACAAAACAGACCGTGGCACAAGTAGCTCCGCTAGAACTTTTTGTCGGTGGACTTAGAAGACACAGTATGTCTTCTTTATGTGATGTCCCCTTTTGAAATTTGTGGGATCTCCTACCAAGACCACATTCCCACCTGAAAAATGTATCAGCACTAGTGTCTTAAGAGGAGTCAAAGGGAGTAGTGAGGCCCAGATACCTGCCCAGGTTTTCCCTGTGGACTATAAGAGGCATCTAGATGCAAGCAGTTCCAACTCTATTTTATCCGCAAACGCCATAAATTCTTTCATATATATAAATATGTAAAGAAAAAAGGACTTGGAATCCTTCCACAAAATTCCTCTGGAGGAGCTGTACACAGCAGCTGGTTTGTAAATGTCATTAGCATGGAAATTCTGATTTGGAAAAAAAAAAAGAGCATTTAAACTCAGTGAAAACATACAGCAGGCATAAACCCTGGAAAAGAAGAGCTGTTAAAGGAAACATTGCTTGGCTGTATTTTTCTCTCCCACACCAAGATGTGCTGTACTGGCATTTTATAAGTGCTGTAGGTGTGGTTAGCAGTAAATCATGACTCTTCTGGGGAGTTCACTCCTCTGCACCTTCAGCTGTACTATGCCTTGAGGGCCGCTGTCTCACAGCGTACTCATGCGTAACTCAATACTCAGGTAAAGAATCTTCAAATTCGTGTTACAACATGGAAAAAATATTTCTGTAACATCAGTACTTTTCCAATTGAATTTTCTCATACCTGATGATCATCCTTATACTTAAGGGCTCTTGAAAAGAAATGTCTTGGCTGTGTACACAGCTAGAGCCTATAGGGTTTTGGCATTTCTCAGGAAAATTTCATTTACCTTTTTGACAGAGTGCCAAGCGTTAAAAAACTGCTTCCTGCAGTACTACAGTTAAAGAAGGCAAGTTTAAAGGGGAAAAAAAAGTAATCAAAGCCAACAAGACAGCCCCCCCCTTATCCATTATCACAGTTTGCAAGCTTGGAAGAAGAAGTTGCCAAAATAAAAGCTGACAAGTTATGCATGTTGGTGTTTCAGTTGACAGAAAGAAGCACTTGGGTACCTAATCTCAGTGGTATCTGTATGATACTACAGCTGTTAGGTCCGACCCAGAAAACATGTAGTCATTATTGAAGAGTACTTGTATGACTAACGCAGCTGAAGTTGGTTTCATTCTTTTTAATGTGCCTTGCTTTGTTAAAGATTAGTGTGCTCTTCCAATTCCCTTTTGTTCTTTTACTAGACTAACATATTCTGCATCATGCAGCGTTGAGCTTAGTTTTAGGAACATAGATTTGAAAGTTGGCTGTATCACATTGATATGCACAGAAAGTCTCAGGAATTCATCCAGTAATGAAAATGGAATAGGCCACAATGGCTATTCACCCAGAAACTGTGAGGAATAAAACTATATTAAATACTTGTGTTGAAGATACAGCTTTACCTTTGGTGCTTTTGACTATTAATCAACATTTCTTAAAAGCTGGTTAACCGTTTTCCATCTGCTAATAACATTTTCTACATTTAAAAGCAAAACCACAAACCAAATGGAGCAGTACTGTTATATAAACAATGTGACAGTTAGAAGATACATGATAAACCTCTTCTTTATACTGTTTAAATCAAACCAAACCTGTTCTTTCATCCGCTGAGTAAAGACTGAAAGATTTTGGTGTCATCAAGTCAATAAAATCTAACTAATTCAGCAGTTAATTTTTAATATTTAGGATTTTTTTAAGATACACAGTAAAATTAATTTCCAAAAGTATTAGAAAAATATGAGATTATGATATGATTATGATATGATTTTAATGTACAATTACCAGTAATAGAGTGGGATATTTATAATTTCTGTAATTTTTGGTTAAGGTCAGTCTGTATTGCATCACCTTCAAATACATGGCTGTTTTTTATTATTCTCCTTCTGATCCTCATTGTTTCTAGAAACAAACAAAAAAGGAGCCACAACTGCTGGCTATACAAAGTCTCACGTTTGTTCCAGATCTAGGCTGAGGGTTTGGAATTTGTTCAGGTTTCTGCAGAACTCTCCTGCATTAGCTGGTGGTTCTTGTTTGCTCCCTGCTCATTTTCTTTTTGGCTTATATGCCATGAAAGCCCCAAGAGCTTCACCAGCCTGCTAGTAAACTCTATAACCAAGCTCAAGTGTAGTAATCCTGCAGTTCTGTGACACAAAAAAAAGAGAAAAACTTGAAAAACTAACCTCTCAAAGTCATGTTTTCTCCCCTCCACTTTCTGTAGGGAAAAAAAGTGAGACACATGCCACCTCCTGGGAATTGCCTTGATGTGATGAGAAACAAAATTACTTCAAAGTCAACCATGGAATATAAAATTTGAAAGTGCTCAAGACTTTCCAAAATGTTACTTAAAAGGACCAGGATACTGACTTTGCAATATTTATTATATGCAATCTTTCACATCTGTCTGATTGAATTTGAAAAGAAAAAATTCTTGTGATGGGGTTATGAGGAAAAACGTTAGAGTTATGCTTTTGCAGATGAGGGAATCTGTTTTTTCAAATTTATGTGGTACCTAGCTCACTAGTATAGCCATGATGGAGATTTTTTAGTACTGTTATGACAAAACCAGTAAATAGTAGAATCCAAGAAAACCAGGGTTTTCTTTTGTAGGTTTGGGGGTATTTTAGTTAATTTAACCTTTTTTTTTGCCAGCAAAATGTGAATCAATATTTTGCCTTTAATGTTGCAAAATGATATTGACGTCTTAGTTTGTACAAGAATGAGATTTCACCTTAGATCAGAACATTTTTATTCAGCTAGAGTTGTAGTAGCCTGAATGTTCGACAAAGGTTAATACTCTGTCATTATTTTCAAGTTACATATGGATTAGTCCTAATGTGGTGGACACAACATCTACCGTAAATCACATTGACTCTTATTAGGACCCTGGTAACTTCAGATTTCATGCACTATTCATAAGGAAACCAAGAATGGACCTCTTCTAGACTTCTAAAAGTTGTCTAAGACAATCACCATAAATTCTCTTTTATACAGTTAATGGAAGAAGAGTTACACTACCCATGGGCTATACAGCTTATCCTAATGTAACTGTTGAGGACTTTCACTTAGATGATTACCTCTTAAATGTATTGTATTGTATTGCATTGCATTACAAGAAATGGTAAGCAATTATTTCCCAGTCATCCTGTATAGGCTACCCATGCCAGTTTTCTCAGAAGCCGTCTATGCAGTAGCCAACCTTATTATCATTGTTGGGAAATCCTGTTGGATCAGATGGACAGACTTTTTTGTGTAATGTTTTTTTGACAAGAATACATGGCATCTTTTTTTTTCTTCTCTCTGCATTTTGTGGTCCTATTTAAGAATCTCAGTTGAGGTGTATAAAATTAATGTCTTCCTGGAAATGCATGACAAGGCATCTGTGGAATTGTTCCGGGAGTAGCTCAGCTGTCTGACTGGTGCAGACCCAGCACAGTTTGACGCAGAGGGCAGAGGGAAAAAAGAGAGAGCATTGCTCTGCCCACCCACAAGCACTACTTGATGTGGGGAACTTCCCATTATAGACGTGTAGGAGGTTATGTTATCATGCAGCCCTCTCCTTACTTTCATCAGCAACCTCATTTCAGCTTCAGCTTCAACCTATGTCGGCAATGAATATTCTGAATCATTGCTTCCCACTAAAGTTTCGCATTTCTCTTGACTTTACTGGGCTCTAGTTGGAACCTTTTGGGTTACCAGGAGAAAGATTTAATAAATTGCCAATAGGAGAATTAAGTATTTCAGCAATGGTAGAGTGCTTTGTTTTGTTTTGTTTTGTTTTCTGGAGAAATGTAAGCAAAGAACAAAATGTATCTTATATTTCTTGCATTTCTGTTTAAGCATTTGCCACTTAGAGCAAAAAGCTAAACTGTAGCACAGCAAAATAAACTGGTCTTTTATTGTAATGCTTCCTGTGTTAAAAAGACTGTTCCACTGCTCCTTCATCCTTTAATAAGGGAAAAAACTCCTATCTTTCTGTTTGCTTTTCAGTAGAAACATCAGCCTTTCTTTTGATCAAGAGTTACAAGGAGATCACCATACAATTCACCTGAGATATCATGTTGCAGCTCTAATCTCTCAAAGAGATGGGTGTAAGGGAGGATGAAGGTGAAATAATACTGATTCTTATGCTGCAATTCTGGTATCCCAGATGTAAAAAAGAAATGGTAAAAGGGACAATGAATATTATTGAAGGTTTTGGTGATTTTTTATCACCCGCTATGAAGTAGAAAAGAGCAGAATTAAAAAAACTGTTCTTGCTTTTCAGATAATCCTTCCAAATAGCCTTTGTTATTAGAAATAGAAATTTTTTCTATTTTTCATAGAAATTGAAGTGCAAAAAAACAAATTATAAAAGGATACCAGTTTACATGTCTAAAATACCTTCCTCAAAACCCAAGTTCTATACATCCTGAAAGAGTTATAGTGGAGACTGATAAGAGAAAGATAGTGTTGGCAGTAGGTAATCATTTCATTCAGGGAGAAAACACTCTTTCAAAAAGAGAGGATGGGGGACTTTGTACTCTTCAGATCCTGATGCCATTGGAAGAGTAACAAGGAGATCTCCGCAGCACAGTGGCTTTTCTGGAAGAAGTCAAATAAAAATGAATGCAGTAAGCTGGACTCCTGTGTTGTTCTTTACCTAAAGTCATCCTCGCTGGAAAAAAAGCAAGCTGAGCTCTCTCAGTGATCTTCCTCTGTTACAGGTTGTAATCAGCCTGTAGGATCATCTGGGCAAGAGCCTTGTTTTCCTACCTGACCACAGCGTGTCTGGTAGATGCATGTGTCTCAGGCACAGGTTTACGGAAAGCAAAAGGACTTCAACTTTCCCTCTTTTTAGGCAGCATCAGCCAGAGGGGCACTCTGTAGTCACAGAGCCCTCCTCCCCGCATCCTTTCTCAGAGGTGGACACAGCAAGTCTGCCTGGGCAAGTATCTTTCCCACAGTGTATTCTGATTAACGTTTCTAATGATGCATTTTGGGGTGTACTGGCGACTAAAGGGTTTCTTCCCAAAGCATAGGAAGCTGTATTTCTTTTCTTCAGAAGTCCTACCTCACCTGGCTCATATCAGCCAAATTTTTGCTAGAGGTCTCAGCTGAAGCAGGTCATGCCATTAACGACCACAGAAATGGATTATAATTTACTCCAATGAAATCTGAAAACTCTGCAGAAGCTATAGCTTCTTGTTGCTGTTTGGTGACCCAGCTGCTACCATGGATGGGAGAAAATAGGCTGCATCATAATTTGCTGTAAAGTGGCTACTTATGCAACACAGGATGCAATGCAATACCCTAAAATGCCTGTTTGCCTAAATAGCCTTCCTGTTCAGCTTCTCCAGCTTGCTCCCTTACATTGGTTTCCTCCTGCAGCTATTGTATTTGCTAGTGACACTGGAGTTGATGAAAACTTCAACTCTGACGGGGTGAAGGCAGAGTTTTTTCAGTGAAGGGTTTCTCCCTCTGGAGCACGCTGCTGCCAGAGATAAACTTGTCCTCAAATCTAAAGGAGCATTCAAAACCAGACCACTTTCTGCAGGTGCTGTGGGATACACCGTGCTGTGCATTATTTTGTCTTGAGGAAAAGATGAAAGCAAGCAAGTTCCTTTGTAATGAAGGATTTGCTGTTTGTACTCCATGCAGTGTTGCCTAGATACTGTAATGATTGATGTCTTTAAGACACAAATAACCTTACACACAAAAGAACGTGATTAAGGTTGCAGAGTCAAGTACTCAAAAGATAGGAAATACCAGAATTAAGATTGCCCGGGAAACCTTAATTCAGCCCTCTTTTGCTGGATATACTATGACACTGTAATTACATAGGACCCCTGCTTCATTAAGCACAAAAAATAGACAGTACTTCAACAGTGAGCAGTTGTGTATTTTATTTGCCTCTCACTGTTCACTGTATACCTCATGGCCTTATTTGCCTCACATTATTCAAATACTACTGTAAGACAGAATTATTCATTTCCTCTAGGGTGTCGGACTGCTTCACAAACATTAATTCATTCAGTCTCACAAAACTCAAATTAACTGTTTTTTTTCAGTAAGAAAACCAGTACAGAAGTTGTTTAAGGTCAAAGTTTTCCAGCAGTTTGGGGTGTCAGTCTGGGTAATCTAAACCAGGAGCTTTCAGAGTACTTCGAACTAGAGGTTCAGGAACAGTGTCTGTCAACTTTAACTGCAAATTTACTTACTTTATATGTACTAAAAGTTTGTCTCTAAATACATAGCGTTTGCACATACACATAAACATGATGTACATAACTCTTGACATTAAAATAATGTATACCTGGTCTATTGTGTTCTGAAAGATATTTTGAGCTCATATTTTCCAAGCCGGTGCTCATCATGTGCATTTGTCATTGGAGACTGTAGACCGGCATCATTGATGCCAGAGATGCCTTCAAAATGCCTTGAAAACTGTCCATAATGCAATATTTTGAAGGAGTGGGTTTAGCATAGGGATTTCTCATAAGATATTACCTTTGGATACTGAGTTTAATTGTGGTTATCCATTTATTTATTTATTTTTAGAAATTAAGGTCTAAAGGTAAAAAGATGTTTTTTTAATTGCCAGCCACCTTGACAAAAAGGTATGTTCCCCAAGTTGTCACGAGGAGACAATTCTCATAGTTGCACATTTATTAAATACAGGATGTGCAAAGGAACCCGTGGAAGGGGCTTCCCTACCAGAAGACATTTAACCCTTTAAAGTTCCTTGAAAATCATGCTGTTTTTTTCCTCTTGCTGAATACCTTCACCATGACTTTTCTTCATCCGAATGAAGAGTGTTTAACCTTTTCTGAATCTGCATTGAAATTAAATGTTCATTAACTACATGTACAGCAACTGAATTGTTTCTATGGAAAAATATGTTTTTATGCTCTCTGTATTTTAAGAAAGGTGCATCCCCCATCTACACTGATAGAGCATAAGCTGCTTTATTACATGAAATCACCTATTCTACATATGAAGTTCTGCTCTGAAGTTTAGGATGAGAGGAATTTCCTGGCACTTATAAACCCCACTCTAATATGTATTTGGCTATTCCCCTAATATTCTGGGAGGTTTTGGCTTTGATTTTGGTTTTGGCTCTAGATTCCAGCGTATCTGTGCCCATGTCAGAAAATTGTAAGAAAACAGAAGAGGAGAGTGCAAAGCCACCTTTAAACAACTGCACAGGTCACAGTATCCTGCCACAAAAATATATTTGCCTTTCAAAGACATGGCAAAAGGGCTTTAGATGCTTCCTGATCAATACAACAGTCTAACCATAGTTGTGACAGGCCTACTGTTAAAAACAAAGATATTTTGCAACAAAAAGCTCTGAAGAACTCATGCAATAACAAAGTTTTATACTTGGATCAGACACTAAACTGAGAGCTGGACAGTTGAGAAAGGACCCTAACAGGACTTTATTATATGTTGAAACTGTTTGGTTGGGTTTTTTGTTGGGTTTTTTTTTGTGATGAATGACCTATTGGAATAACTGTGTGGAAGTATCTCCAGGATGAAGTTGATTCTTTAACAAGGAATGAAAATGTAACTACAACCATTGGAGTTACATGAGAACATAAAAGTAAAGCTTAGTCCATTCCAGCTTGCATATTGGCAACGTTAATTGAAAAAATTAAGTGAAATATAGCGACCTAATTTGAATTCCTTTTTGATAGTAATGGAAATTGGATCAGGCACTCTGATCTGCCAGTGATGTATAAACTAATATAGAGCTTTATTTGCTGCATATCAGTAAAAACTTTCTCTTTGTTTTTTTTTCCTCAGTTATAAACACATGAATTTGAATGCAGCCATTAAGATGTACGTGGCTAGATTCAAAACTTCATGATACCATCACCTTTTTAAGTATGACTTAGCTTTCTGAAATACTAGTGTAATAATTTTTAATTTTATCAGTTACTACAACATCTTTTTCATAACTTCCAGATTTCATTTTTTTTCATTTTAGATGTATTGTATCATTTGGAGTTCATTTCCTGCAACTTTTCTAGGCAATCCACGTAATCATGCTTTGTCTGATATAACCCTCACATAACTACCCTTTGTTTGGTATATCCTTTCTGATTTATGCTCCTCTAACAGCCAGTTTTTAAAGTGGAAAATGCGTTCTTACGTCTACAACTCAGCTCAATGCCAGGACTGGGCAATGTGAATCCAAGTCAATGACAACTGTTGTGCACTTGGAGGAGAGTCTTCCTACTTAGAAGCTGCATAACAGTGGCCAACAAGTGATACGTACAATGAAACCATCGTGTTTTCATTTTCACTGGCAGGACTCCCCTAGTCACTTCTGTGCTGACGTGACTGCTGGGGTATTAAACTCATCAGCAGGTAATTAAATAATATTTATTAGCTGTCAAGTCTTTGTGTCTGGAATTTTACTCCTGTACTGGGATGCAAGAGGATGGCCCAAATCCTTTATGATCCTGATGATCCTCAAATAGCAACATCTTTACATTAGGTATTATTTCTGTTCATCAGGTAAGAGACCTCGAGCAGTGTAAGAGGATCCTAGCACAGCAGTTACAAGTAGTCTGCTAAAGACAAGCATTTATTTATCTGTTCTTTAAATCTGATGATTTAAATCTGCACCTAAGAACGAGGCTGTATCTTTCTTAACTTTGCAGGGATCTTGTTAGTGGTAACTGAGAGAGGTGATTTAGCCAAACTGGAGGTGTGAATTACTCCCATAGCATCGCCAGCACTTGGATTCACTCCAAATCAGAAAACTGTGTATGTCGCTTAAAGACACTTGTTCCCTGTTCTCCTGAGGTAGCTACAAATTCAATGCCACTTCAGTAATGTGGACATGTGAGGAGGGAGAGACAGAGGAGGTGGGAAGAGAAAAGGTAGTCAATGAAAAATAATTAATTAAGAGATGATTGCAGAACAAATATTTTTGCCCTGCAGCTTCAGAGTAGAATGCTGCAGTTTGGTAGAACTGTCCACTGGTGTATTCTCCAGGGTTATGTCAAATATGTTTACTGCAAAAATATTTAATTGTCCTTGTACTGTATTTAACAATAGCAATGAAATGAAATGTCGGTCAAGGCCCTAGCAAGACAAGTCTGAAAGGAAAATGGAGAGGGAGTTTTGCACCTCTGAGATGGAATTCCAAAAATATTATCATACTTAAGAAATTTTTTTTCCTTGTACTACTTGTTTTTATCTCTAGACAAAACTATCTTTAATATAAAATGGAATATTTGATTGCTTAGTACAAGAGTAATTCATTCTTACATTCTGTCTTCATTGTATGCTTCTTTTGAAATAATTGACCATCGTTTTACATCACTTCTTTTAAAAGGTGCTGGATATTGTTTCCTTTTGAGTATTCAGGTTTTGTTCTTTCTTTTCCCACAGTATTTGTAATCTCTCTGATCCAAGTCTTTAAAATTTACTTTTTAATACTTTGCCAGTGTTTACTTTTCTGAGTTTTATATCCTCCAGTTATGTTTTGGGGTCTCAAGCTATATTGCTGTAAATAGTTTTCTTATTTTTGTCATAGATAATGCATTTTGTCAAAATATGCTTTCAAATAAATCCTACATCGTACAATGCCTAATTTACTTTGTTAGAATAGATACCACATTTCAGTAAACATCAGACAACTTGTCCTCACAAACTGGTACTCAGAAGAGCTTATATTATTTGAATTTAAAGGTTTTAAAGTCCAGTTGTCTTCTCTTAGGCTTTAGATTGAATTTGATTTATAGATTTATAACATAAGAACTGAACATATAAAGCCCACCGGGCCTTGACACTTGACACAATTCAGCCTTGAGAAAATATAGCTATAAAAAGGACAACAGCACCAACTAAGAAGAGGCCCACACCGCAGTCAGCTCTAAAATGAGGAGTGGAAAATCTGCTTGCATTTAGTCATTTCTAAGGCAGGAATTTTCAGCCAAACTGAGAACATCTGCAGATATTTGTGCTTTGAAGAACATGGCTCTTCTACTGCCATCATTCTGTGTTTTTACTTCATTTAGGGCACTCTTTACTGTCTAGCACAAGTATTTATTAAAAAGAAAGTAAAACAAAAAAAGGTACCATAAATTTTGCAATGCCCTTGAACTTCCCCCTAGTCTGTTGACTTACACAGATTTGAATACACAAACCTAATTGGTTCATTAATGATTGTTTCTCGTCCCCTCAAATAGGCAGTCAAAATGTACTTTAATAGTGTTTATGAAGTTTGTCAGGAGAATTAGATCTACTGAAGACCTCCATTGTTAGTCAGTGTGAATAAATTCACCAGGTTTTGATTTCGTGGTAGATGTGGTGGAATTTTGGGAGAGAGTCATTTTCAAAACAGACACAACTTCAAAAGACCATGGTTCACAGGGACAAGGAGAACATTGATCTACAAAAATCAGCCAAAAAGTAACAACTACCATGTTTCACCTCTGCAGGGTTTCACATTCAATTCATAATATCTTCAGTGGAGCTAGTATGGCAGAGGGAGATATAGCTGTGATTTTTCTCAGCATCTGCCAATGTTGCTGGTAATGCAGAGATCCTCTTGGCTGCTTGGTGGGGCAAAAATTGCACAAACCCATCAGATCATGGAAATGTTGCTTTGAAGTGAGGTCTAGACAACATCTAGTCCCACCTCTTGCTCAGAGTGGGACAGTCACCAACACTACATTCATTCAGCTCTGGGTTTTGTTGAGTTTTGAAATCCTCCAGGGATGGAATAACCTGTTTCAGTGTTGCATTTTTTTCCTGGCGACTTTTTTTGGTGTGTTCTGATTTCCAACATGAACCTCTCAAGGCTCAATGTCTCCTATGGCCTTCTTGTCATATTTATTGCCACTGCCAAGAAGACTTTGGCTCTGTCATCTTTGTAGCTTCCCTTGCAGTAGTCGCTGCCTGCTGCGAGAATTTCCTTAGCCTTCGCTCCTCTATGCTAAACAAGCTCAGCTGCCTCAGCTTCTTCAGTTAGGCAAGGGTCCATAAAGTAACAAAGAATGTGGAAAAAGACCATTTTAAAGCACACACAGTAGCCAATGAACAAGCTAGCCTGAAATGTCTGAGAAAACCATTAGCTGAATTACTATAAATATACTGTAATCTAAAAAAATTGATTATAACTAATACTATAGTGTCTAGAAGATTCTATTAGCATCAGATACCCGTTGCTTTAAGCACTATGAAAGCTCAAAGTATAAGAATTGCTGAAACAACAGTTTGTCAGTCCGTCTATTTAACCAAACAGTTGTAGTGATCATTTCCAAATAAAATTTTTACAGAAGTTATGGAAAAACATGTCCAGTCCTGTCCTGTTTCGACCTACAGAAACAACAGATTTCAGTTATGAGGTTCAAAAAGGTCATGAAGCAAAGGGGCTAAACTTCTTTAATCCTTTCTTCATTCTGTAATTCCTCTCCTTTGGTCCCTTTTCAGCTTAGTAAAACTATAGTATGTTACATCAACAGTCCATAGCAGACACCTTATTACTATAGGTTAAGGTGTTATTCTGATGAAAAGCACATTAAAATACTCTTCCTGTTTTTTCCTTCTGTTTCAACTGAAATATTTCCAGGGAATTAGATGAAGTAGGAAAGGTGTTTTGCCCCGATAAAGATAATTCTAAGTGAATTTTCTACATGAAAAGGTATGCAACTATAACTGAAAAGTGGCTTCTGTGACTAAGCTACCCTTTCAAAGCCATTTTACATTTGAGAAGTATATGCCCCAGATTTTTGGTCTTTTAAATAAAGATAGGGTTTTGTGCAGTAAAACTTGTCTCTTCAAAGGTGAAAGCTGATTAAATGCAAACTTTTTAAATGTTAAGAACACCTAACGTGTAATGAAAGTCTCTGTTACTGGAAGAAATGCTAAAATGGGTAGGAATAGATGGTTAAGATGCAGTTTTTTAAGACTGTTGAAAAAAATGAGGAAGAAACAATATTATCCATTCCCATAAGACCTATTGTCAGCAGGTGCAAACACTACTGTCCTTCCTGAATATTTTTTTTTTCTAAGAGAGTAGAGTTGAGATTTATTTATAGTAAGCATAGCTGAAAAAAATGGAAGGACAAGAATGTCAGGACAAGCAATCATTCTGTTATGGCTGGAACTAAAAATACAAGCTCTTCATAGTTACACTGGCAACCCTCACAATTCAGTGAGAAAGATCAGATAATAAATGGGCAGATAGTAATATGGCAGAGTAAGAAGAGAGAAATAAATGACTGGAGTAAGAATTGGGATAGGACTAACTGCACAGTCGAATGAAAGACTTATTACTTCTATCAAGAAGACTTAAAGTTCAGACTTGAAGAGTAAGTCAAGTCTCTCAATAAGAAGTGCTGTAAGAACAGGGTGAAGTGGTAGTCTTTTAAATGGAAATTTCCATTAGGCAGGTGGATATCATATTTAAACATAAACGCTCTCAAACATACCTTGGAAAAATTGTGTATAAGAAGGGGAAATTGGGTAAGAACTATTTTCTAGAAATATAAAGATAATGGATCATATGTGCCCTTTATGTTGTGCGTTATGCATATGTGGTGGGTTGACCCTGGTTGGACACCAGGTGCCCACCAAAGCCATTCTATCACTCCCCTCCTCAGCTGCACAGGGGAGAGAAAATACAACAAAGGGCTTGTGGATCGAGATAAGGGCAGGAGAGATCACTCACCAATTACCATCATGGGCAAAACAGACTCAACTTGAGGAAAATTAACTCAATTTATTACAAATCAACCAGAGTAGGGTAATGAGAAATAAAACCAAATCTCAGAACACCTTCCCTCCACCCCTCCCTTCTTTCTGGGCACAACTTCACTCCCAGATTCTCTACCTCTACCCCCCCCAGTGGCGCAGGGGGACGGCGAATGGGGTTTACGGTTAGTTCATCACATGTTATTTTCTGCCTCTCCTTCCTCCTCGGGGGCAGGACTCATCACACTCTTCCCCTGTTCCAGCGTGGGGTCTCTCCCACGGGAGACAGTCCTCCACAAACTTCTTCAACGTGGGTCCTTCCCACGGGCTGCAGTTCTTCATGAACTGCTCCAGCATGGGTCCTTTCCACGGGCTGCAGTCCTTCAGGCGCAGACTGCTCCAGCGTGGGTCCCCCACGGGGTCACAAGTCCTGCCAGCAAACCTGCTCCAGCGTGGGCTCCTCTCTCCACGGGGCCAGAGGTCCTGCCAGGAGCCTGCTCCAGCACGGGCTTCCCACAGGGTCACAGCCTCCTTCGGGAACCCACCTGCTCCGGCGTGGGGTCCTCCCCGGGCTGCAGGTGGAGATCTGCTCCCCCGTGGACCTCCCTGGGCTGCAGGGGGACAGCCTGCCTCACCAGGGTCTTTCCCACGGGCTGCAGGGGAATCTCTGCTCCGGCGCCTGGAGCATCTCCTCCTCCTTCTGCACTGACCTGGGGGTCTGCAGGGCTGTTTCTCTTACATGTTCTCACTCCTCTCTCGGGCTGCCGTTTTCCATCTGTCCCAACTTTTTTTCCCTTCTTAAAAGCATTATCACAGAGATGTTACCACTATCACTGATTGGCTCGGCCTTGGCCAGCGGCAGGTCCATCTCAGAGCCGGCTGGTATGGGCTCTGTCGGACACAGGGGAACCTTCCAGCAGCTTCTTACAGAAGCCACCCCTGTAACCGCCCCCACTACCAAAACCTTGCCACACAAAGCCAAGGCATCATAAATTCATTTCATTATGGCAACTTTGAGACAGAGTGCACAAGTTGCCATAAAATTTGGAGAAAAAGAGGCCTCTTGAATAAATCGTGCATTAGGCATGCTGGGTTTTTGGCTCATCACAAAGTCTTTCCTCTCCTCCAACAGCATCATTCTTGGACAAAGAAAGGAAACTGGTAAATATGCACTGACTGACAGCTTTTGCACTTTTCAACTTTGACTAGTGAAATTCCTAGGATGCCTGAGCACACACAGCAGGCTTGCCAATTTTCTCACAAATAACCTAGCAAATTCTCTGCAGTGGACTGGGAAAAGAGGCTGTGAGGAGCTGCATGCTCTGTCCTCAACAGAAGATGTTGCAAAAAGAGACAAACAGGTGAATAATGGAATGGTTGTTTCACAACCCACCACACTTGGGTATTTTTGTTATACATATAAAGCTACGTCATAGGTAAATTGGGATGTGGCGTTTTGGGATAATATAAAAGAACTGACTCAGCTGTCAGCAAACTTTTCCCTTTTTGATCAAAGGTTTCTTCATCAAGGGAACTAATTGGATTGCCATAAGTTGGACCTTGGGAGTGAACTAATATGTATGCTGTGTAAAATGATCATTTGACTTGGCCCTGGAGCAAACAAGAAAGCAAACCAACCTGGCTGTATACCTGTATTCAAGTGTGACAAAAGGTCACTTACTTACATTTAGTTAAAACTGATTTTTCCATTGACAGATGACTCATCACTATCTCTAGTAGTGAAAAACAGTTTTTCTTTATTGAATATATGTTATAAAAACTATACTTCTCTGCTATGCAACATGATAAAGTTCATGTCATGAGGGCTATTTGTGGCAGAGAGCAGCAGCTATCCAGCTTAGGACAGGATAACAAATGCATTTCTAACATATATGATATATGTAATAAATTTTAAAGTATTCTCCTCTGCATGGCCCAGTGGAAAGGGCACTGGTCTGGAAACCACTGGATGCAGGTCCTGTTCCTACCTTTGCCAGTAGTCAGCTGTTGGAGACATATCTCAGATCCTATGGTTAAAGATGATACATTTTGATAACAGAATTCCTATTCCATAGGAAGATGAGAAATCTTAAAATTCATCCAGTTTATGCATCAACTCTGTAACTTCTGGTTGAAATGGAGACTACCTTTCTTCTGAAAATAAATAATTTTATTTTCTAACTTCATATTAAAAAAACCTGAACAAAATAATGACATCATTTCTGTTTGTTGTGGTTTAACCCCAGGCAGCAACAGCACCACGTAGCCGCTCGCTCACTTCCACCCCTCTGCCCCAGTGGGATGGGGAGGAGAATTGAAAACAAGTAAACCTCGTGGGTTGAGATAAGAACAGTTTAATAATGGAGATAAAAATAAAATATAATGATAATAATAATAATAATAATAATAATGAAAATAATAATGAAAAGGAAGATAACAAAGAAAGAGTGAAATAGAACCCAAGAAAGACAAGTGATGCACAGTGCAATTCCTCACCACCCACTGACTGATGCTCAGCCAGTTCCTGAGCAGTGATCTGCCAGTTTATATACTGGATGTGACATTCTATGGTATGGAATATCCCTTTGGCTAGTTCGGGTCAGCTGTCTTGGCCATGCTCCCTCCCAGCTTCTCGTGCAACTGCTTGCTGGCAGAGCATGGGAACCTGAAAAATCCTTGACTTAGGGTAAGCACTACTTAGCAACAACTGAAAACATTGGTGTGTTATCAACATTGTTCTCATACTAAATCCAAAACATAACGCTATACCAGTTGAGACTATCCCAGCCAAAACCAGGGCACATTTCTAGTTTACATTAACATAAAGATCTCATTCATTCCATTATTCACTTCCTGTGTTTCATCATGTAGATGGGAAAATAGATTACTTTAAGTTTTTTGGATGAAAAACCTATGCTAATGTCATTGGATGTGCTTTAAAAAGGACTTTTAATCTTTGATGAAATATATTCCAAAGAGAATTTTAACAAAATGTATTTGTCAGCACTTTTCTCATTTTTTGAATTTGTAGCCTCAGAAGATGCAATGCTTTTCCCGATTAACAATCATCGTTTATATTTATTTTCATAGCTACAGGATTATGGGTAGGCAAATCCACATCTCTCCATCTTTTTCTCTCCTGAAACATCCAGTTGCAGAATGGATCATGTCCTAAGCAAGAGCTTGAAGCTAGGAGTTATGTCCTCTATGTATTTCTTTGAGTACGTCATAAAATGTACTGGCAAAGGTTGAGGTCTGGTGGCACAACATGCAATAGGTCGCTGTTTGCAGAAAAGCAGATCAAACTGACCAGAATATATGGAGCACTGGATTAGAGGTTGGGAAGAGTCACAGTGTGGTAATGCAAGTTAGGCAAAGCGTATGTTTGGCTGAAGGACAGAACAAAGCAAGCTCCAATGATCCTAATTTAAACAGTTGCTACTTGACAGTTTGGTGAAGCCCAGATCAGAATCAGTGGCATGAAATTGTAAGAAGTTATCATGTTTCTCATGAGGGTCTTCTCTGGGTCCGAAATTCTCAAGCAAATTACTCAGATGACTGTTAACAAACTGATTGGAGTTTTCTCAGAGCATGAGCAACATCGTTCCTAAAGGCATCTTCAGACCCGGTGACACCATCCTGAATCTGTTTGCTCCATAAATATTATAATCAACATTATATTCACAAAATATTTGCAGTAAAAGCTATTACCACTATTATCATGACAATCTCCAACCCTCCCCCAACCCGCCTTTAAATCTGAAAACTCTAAATAGCATGAAACAGGAAATTTTGTAATTATTTGTTCAGGTAGGTGAGATCTATTCAGGGAGGACTCCACACCACACTGATTTGTGGCTACCTTTACCATAACTCACAAGTATCTCAGTTGGTTTAATAAAACGTGTTTCTTCTTCCTTGCCTCATGTAAGAGCACAGCAACTCATCGCAACTGGGTAAGAAAACACAACAACATAGGACACAACAGCCAATTAAAATTAGACCCATAGAACCTAATTACCTGCATTTGAGATGGCTGACAAGTATAGCAGAGGAGAAGTACTGAGCTAGGTAGTATAGCAGGATGAAAACATCCAAATTTCATAAACTGGCCCCATTAATGTCATACTGCAGGGCTCCAGCAAAATATTTTTGTGAGCTAATAGTGAGCAGGATATTCAACAAATACACAAAATAAAAATTTGTATTTCCATAATAAAAAGAAGGTTTGAAGTGTGAGGCTATAGTTACTGGAACATGGTGGAAAAGGCCTTTCCAAAGAGAAATTATGTTTCCGAATGAATGATATGATACAGCATAACTGCTAAAGCCATACAGGCAAAATGGCAATTTATATCTAGTTGCTGTTTTGTTTTCTGCGTTGTTTTTTTAAATGTTTCAAAAGTGGTAAACAGACCTGGATTCAAACTAGTCTTGCCACTTCATTTCCACCTGTGTTCAAAAAGATAGTATTATCATATTGATTTAAGTGGGAAAAAAATAGTGAGAAAACACCGTTTTACTTGCAGCTATTTCTTAGTTTCATCTTAACAGAAGAGAAAAGAATAAGGGGATGAATGTGCCCTGTACCAAGTTCCTCCTAGCACAGGTCATCTCCCCAGAAAGACAGCACCCCACTTTGTCCTCATGTGTCCTACAAGGCTCATCTTAGCTACCTAGCGTGCCTTCCCCAGGAGCTCTAGGCCCTCCTCCAGGAGCTCTCTTGATCCTCTGCCTTCACGCCACAGCTTTAGTGAACTTTTATTTCTGTCCAAGCTCTGCTCAGGTCCTGCTGAATAGAAGTAGGAGACAGGAGGTGTGCATTTGGAGTCCTTCACGCAGAGGAGAGACCTGAGGCCAGACTTAGAATCATAGATTCATGGAATAGTTTGGGTTGGCAGGGACCTTTAAAGGTCATCTAGTCCAACCCCTCTGCAACGAGGAGGGACATCTTCAGCTAGATCAGGTTGCTCAAAGCCCCATCCAACCTGACCTTGAACGTTTCCAGGGATGGGGCATCTACCACCTCTCTGGGCAACCTCTGCCAGCATTTCAGCACCCTCACAGTACAAAATTTATTCCTTTTATCTAGTCTAAATCCACCCTCTTTTCGATTAAAACCATTACCCCTTGGCCTATAGCAGCAGGCCCTACTAAAAAGTCTGTCCCCATCTTTCCTATAAGCCCCCTTTAAGGACTGAAAGGCTGCAGTAAGGTGTCCCCAGAGCCTTCTCTTCTCCAGGCTGAACAACCCCAACTCTCTCAGCCTTTCCTCACAGGAGAGGTGTTCCAGCCCTCTGATCATTTTTGTGGCCTTCTCTGGACCCGCTCCAACAGGTCCATGTCTTTCCTGGGCTGAGGACCCCAGAGCTGGACGCAGGACCCCAGGTGGGCTCTCACCAGAGCAGAGCAGAAGGACAGAATCCCCTCCCTTGACCTGCTGGTCACGCTGCTTTGGATGCAGCCCAGGACACGGTTGGATCTGGATGAACTGGACGAGCAGTTCAGTTGCCCAGGACCCAACAAGGGGCAACTCTCTGAGGAAAGACCGGCACAGTTAATCAACCGCAAGAGGGGGAAAGGCACCGTGTCCTGAATGTAGCAAAGTGCCTTTCTGCAACCGAGGATCAGTTGCACCTCCAGGTCCTTGAGGAAGGTGAGCGTTAGCCGGGTGACTGTTTAACTTTCCTAAAAGGCAAAGTTTGCTGGAGGACTCTGGAATGGGCACTTTTTTTCTTGTTATCAGCCTTGGTAATTCTGCTGTCCCAGAGCCATTCTCTCTCTCTCTCCCCATCTTCAGGGATCATTCCCCCCACTGCAGTTAGACAACACACATCAGCCCCAAACCTCCGTTCCCCCCGTGTCAGTGTACAAAAGCTGGCACTGTCAGAGCTGTGGTCAGGATGTGTCCCCTCGCTGTTGTCTCCTGGCTGTGGGCTGGAGGCAGGCGCAGAGCCAGCCCAGTGGCAAAGCGGTGTCAGCCCCGCATCAGCCCCACTGAAACCACCCAAACCTGAGAATATGCAGGTTTTTAACGTTTGTTGGTACTGCAGTCAAGACATGCGGAAGACACCCAGAAATCAAGACTTTCCAGGCCAGACCCAGGTATCTAGTAAGGCTGGCACTGGACTGGTAGAAAGCTCATACACCTACCTCACTCCGTCAAATTTGCAGCCTGGCTTTCTAGCTTAAACTGCCAGTAGAGCTAAAATATCGAAGGTTTTTTTGTGATGACATTGGCAGAAGCTTTGCACAGAGAGTCAAACACTGAGCTGTGGATTCCAGCAGACGGGAATGCACGACAGGCTTGGACACTGCCCAGCTCCTCTGCATGTACCTCCCCATCCACCAGGTATTTGTGATGCAGGCTTTTGCGGTTGTTGAAAATCATGGAATTTCCACCAAGTATCAGTAAAACCTGTAAATGTCGATGCCCGCAATTGGACTGTTTGCAAACTGAAGAGGAAAGGGAGAAAGTTCTGATAGGATAAAATGAGATAATAACAACTCACTGAGCAGCTAAAACACAGGCAATGACTCCTGGGAAGTGGGAGAAAAGCTGAAAATACAGCAGTTAAGACTTTTATTTAGCAGTTAACAGGCAAGTACATGCAATACCGTGTGCCTTTGCACAATCAAGTTCTAACAAGTTTAGAGATGTCCTTCAAAAAAGCGCTGCTATACAGTACTCATTGGGATGCGTGATAGGAATGTTTCGGTTGTTCCTGTTTTTGAACAAAGGCCGATGAAACTGGATCTGTGTAATGGGATGTGGCATGAGAGAAAATATCACTCAGCTGAAGGAATTTTTTATTGTGGCATCTAAAAAGAAGTCTTTTGCAAGCACAGCATTGCTTCTCATTGTTTGGGTTTTGAAATTTAATCACGGGTACGGCTGCAGATGTTCATGAAAGAGTGAATCACAGAAGTTACACAAAAGTTGAGTTTTTCATGCTTATTCACTTCACGCTTGTCAGAACAGAGGGAGGGCTGAATATTTGCCCGCAAAGCTTTCCAGCAGCTGTATTGCTGTTGCAGTGCCCATCCTTTCGAAGGAGCCATTTGGCCCGAGCCATCTGGCCCATCCCATTGTCTCTGTCACTTCTCTTGTTTTAGGATCCCAAGGACAAACAGAACATACAGGTTGCTGGCCCTGTCTTCTTTCGACACAATTGGAAGACATAATTGAAAGAATCTCAGCTAACTTCATCTCTCGAAACTTTCCAGCTTTGCTAATCTCTTCCTACGACACAGGGAATGGAGAAACATTAGGGCCCTAAACTAAGTAATGGATGAGTTAAAAACTCCTCAATGTCAAAATCAAACAAACAAAATGTAGTGACTATAAATGAAAGCAAGAAAAACAACAAAGCTGTATAACAGCTGTTGATGTGGTTAGAAAAAAACTATTACTCTATGAGAAACAATTAAAGCAAACAATTAAGCAGGAGGTTGGCATAAGGCAGCTAGGTAAATCCTGGGAGTATGGGAAAGCAAACAGGTTAAGCGGGTTTTGCAGCTTTCTCAATATCCCTGAGGCACCTATGGATAATACTAGCTTTGCTTTGCTGGAGTTTCATTGGAATTACATCAGAGATGCCAAAAACTGGTGTTGTACTTCTGGGACCACCCCCACCGCCCCCCACCCCAACGTCTGTTATTGTTGATTACAAAGACAGGGAAGCTTTTAATAAATGTTTTCTTTCTCAAATTACGTGAATGAGCAACTGCCAAAGAGAATTCAGTGGGAAGGCTGATCTGAGGTTCCCCTCCCGCTTCTGGGAGAGAATCCTGACAACGAGCTGATGTCTATTCACTTACTCATTTGGTTCGAGATTTTCATCATTGCTACAATGATTGTTACTTCCTATTTTTCAGAGGGCAAGGTAACCATACGTAGGTCAAAACTATTCTGCCAGAGTATAATTCGGATTAGCTAACTTTGTTTAGTATATATGCACATGTGAAACAAAAGCAACAATGCTTGTGCTCATTTTAAAAGAGCAAAAGCCAATCAAGAAGTTTTAAGTGAATATAGATAGATATCTAATAAGAGGAATAAAAGAAACAGGATAGTTTAAAAGTAGTATTTGCATACTGAAGCTGTACAGAGATGAAAAATATTCACTGTGTACAGGGGAAAATATGCCTTCAAATTAACTCCACAAAGTGATAGGTAATCTAAGCATTCACCTGTACTCCTCATTAGATGAGACCAATTTCCTGATTTATTTTATATTTACAAACCCTTCTTGACTCCAATATGATGTAGGATAAAGCACATAATTTTTTAATGGGATCTTCTATTCCATTCCCAGTCAATATTCTCTTAATTATTTTAAATATTTCTGTTATAATTTTATGGGCCTCATTCAGTGGTTAGTTCATATAAACTAGAGAGTTACTTTACATTTACTTCCCATAGCTATTTAAAAAAACAGAGCTGTAAAGGTAAATATGCAAAACATGGAATGGGGTAAAACGGAAACAAAATATGCAGGTTCTAACTAGTGCCCATGTCCTGTAATTTGCCTATAGCTTTCCTGTTGTAAAATTAGTTGTTTAAGCCATTTTATTAGGGTTCTGTTCATGACCACAAGGCACATCAGGCAAAATTGTTGATCACAATCTCTTTGCAATACCATGGAAGACAATTGCTGCTACAGGTGTAGATTACTGATGGTTTTGCTTCATACAGTCGTTCACGGTGGACATGCAGGGTCTGGAAAGGCTTTAGCAAAGCAGGACTTGGGACAGAGTGCCCAGGTAAGCTCCCTGTGTGAACTGGCAGGCATTTCAGCTCTTTCCTTTTTGTAACTCTCACTTTCCTGGTGTTTGGGAACCTGTTTTTACGTTAACTGGCTGGTTTTCACTTTTTGAACTGCCTGGGTGAAAACAGCCAGGTGACCATCCGATCTGAATGTAACCAGCAGCCAAGAGCCAGCTGGAAAAAGAAAACTGCAATGTCCCTTTCCTGAAAATAGCATCCCTCCCCTCCTCTGTTTCTCCAGGTTAGAAGTGTTCACTTAAGGTGATGCTACCCTTTAAATCACATCTAAAAATTAAGATCGTATGAAACAGAATAAGGAGGGTGATGTAATTCTAGGTTGAAATGGAAATGGCACATCAGAGTCCATATAGAGAACCTTTAGTTATAACCCCATGATAGTCTGCTCTTCGTCTCCAGGTTTCTTCAGACTCGCTGGGTATATAGGGCCCCCTCGATAGAAACCTCATGCTTCAGCCATAACCCATTTTGCCTTTAAATATGCATGCATTTTGCACTCAAGAACCCCCCTTTACACTAAAAGTTGTAGGAATAGACAAATAAAACTTCTTTCTGATATGTATTTTTTGAGACTCTCCCTGCTTCCTAATAGGATGGGGAAAATTTCTTCTGCTGCAGGGACACAAGGGCTCTATTAACAATTCAACTACAACTTCCTCCATAATTTTGGTGTTCTAGTTATGCTGTACACCAATTTCACCATGTTTACAGCTGAGGTAATACTTGCTACAAGACAGTGTTCTAAAGATAATAAATTAATGCTTATAAAGCACCAACATTTCCCACAAGGATTACACGTAGCAAGCACTTGAGATATGCCAAGTTTCTTGTGACATTGTAATTGGTTATACAATGTATTTTAGAATAAATTACATTTTCCTGTCAAAGTAATAATGAATTTTAAGATGTGTTCTGTGATTTGAATTCCTAGGATGAAACTTTGTAGAGTTTTCAAGTTTCAAATGTCCTCTTAAAAAAAAACCAACCAACCAACCAAACAAAGAACCACTTCAACAGATACTTAAAATATTTCTTTGATCTTTTGAGAATGAACAACCTAATTTTAATTTAGACTTCTCACATATTCTACTTCAGCTTGTAGCTCAAGCTAAGTTTCTGATACCATTAGCCCAAGGTTGCTTATACTTAAAAAAAAAGAAAAATCATGAAAAGGTAGGATTGCATGAGCCCTCAACAGATTACCTGATACACACCTTTGTTCTGGGACTAAGACTGTAGCTGCCTAGACTATTCCTGAGAAGTTCTTGCCTAATCTTTTCTTAAAACTTTCCATTTTGGTCGACTCACTTTTCAAAACTGTCAGAAATGATCATCCGACATTTGGAAAACTTATTTAAATAATTTAATTTGATAATTTTAAAGAATGGCCTAAGGGTTTGGAGGGGTGTGTGGGGAAAATCCAAGCAAATAAGATTTATTAGAAAGTTGATAAGAAAGTTGATAATATTTTAGATCTGAAAGTCAGCCCATTTAAAAACTGGTTTATCAGAAATCCTAGAAACTGCAGCATATAATAACAAAATCCTGTTACATAAACCTTTAACAAAGGCAGAAAAAGAAATATTATTTACATATTATTCTGAAAATGTCAAGGAATTTTAAAAAATGTTGGAATCTTAATTTATGTTTTAGGTTATCTCCTAAATGTAGTGAAATAATTATTAGATATGAGGTTTTATAAAACAGTTCTCTTTTTCTATTCAGTTCTTTATGTTAGAAAGAAAACTTTAATTCTCAGTCAGAATCGGAGGATAGGGATGAGATTTAAATAAGGAACATTCTTTCCTTCATGCACTAATGTTCCATTCCATTTCTATGAACCCCGAAATGATATTATGGTAGACCCCAGGAAGAGCTGAAATACTGGTATGATTTTTCTGAAAATATGGATTAAGTTATATTGTTTGCTAAAGGTTTGTGCAGAAATCCTAAGTGAGAGATAATTCACACCCTTCATAAATTATATAGCTTGCTGGCAATGACTGTTAATCTGAGATGAAGCTTGCCAGTAGGGGTGGAATGTGCAAGCTGTAATGTCTCTCCCAGCATCAAGTATGTAGGAGGTGTTTAAGAAGGAGCCAGCTCTAGCAAAGTTGGCACAGGGTGCCTTGTTCTGTCTACTTTTCCTTAATGATACTCTTCAAATTACTTGGAAGTTCATCCCACACATGATTAACCAGCACATTCAGGACAATTAGATGAAGAGTAGGCTGTATTACAGTGCCTTACCCCAAACTGTATTTCCAAATTATAACACTTTCCTCCTGAGCGGGACCTTGACCTTCAAGATATACCTACACTGTCCTCAACATACTGTAAACTTATGCCGTGCATATTAATGTGCCAGAGGCACGTTGCTCGCCTACTAGTCTCTCATGCCACTCAAGGTGTGTCTTGCTAGTTCTAGCTTGCAGAAGCAAAGAGTTTTCATTGATATGCTACAGGGTGTTCAACCAGTTCTCACTATATCTGCAAACAAACAAGCATGAGTACAGATATAGATACATATTTTATCCAAGTGAAAGCCACCATATGATAATGATAATGCTAATCCTCAGAAGTGACAGCCGCAACTTCTCTGTATATTTTGTTTTTAGAAGAATATTCATGTACCTCGCTGTATATAATATAGGAATGTCAGCTTTCATTTCACAATCAGAATGCGACATAGCACCCTTCCAAACCTTTACAGCAATGGAAAACCTGGACACTGAGAATTAGTAACTGCTCAGTGAAAATTCCAACTCATTAATGCCTCAGGAAAGTTATGATTAACTCTCTATTCACTTTCATATTCTGGCCAACACAATAACCACCTTCTGTAGAGAAGTATACAAATGCACTAGTGATGGTCTGAGCCCCAATCTGAGGTGAACCATTGTCCTAAGTTCTCTAAGTCAGTCAACAGAGTTGAATTAACTTCCAGAAATGTTCACAATGCTTGTGCTTTCTAGGAATGCTGAGAGGAAAAATATTGTTTGCTATGGATTCCTATAGTTCCATTATGATACAGAGTCGAAGACCAGAGGGGATCACTACTATGAGATGTTTGCCTGTGTAATGCAAGCCATTGATCTTCCATGGATCCTCTTCTGCTCAAGGTCCAACACCTATAAACAAAAATACAGGTTCAGAATCAATATCCAAAATTATGTAGACATATTCCTTTATATAAAACTCTTCCAATTCCCATCTGCTCTCCACTGAGACATTCTCCATTCCCTTGATAGTTCCTCAAATTCTTTCTTAATTTGATTCAGTACCTTTTCATGAGAGCTCTGACTTGACAACACCTTGACACCCATTTAACTCAGTACTGGTCTCTCTTTTTTCCAACAGTATCATAATTATAGCTTTCCCATTTTGCACAAAGGCATGCTTTTAGATCTTTAGACCTTCTGTGAAAAGAACTTTTCCCATTAAACACTGAATTTTAAGTGTACACAGTCATCACTCAGTTATCAGAGGTAATGGAGGATCGGGAAAAACTAGATAAAACAAAAATACAGATAATAGCAAGCACATGAATTACCCTGTGAGAGTACATTTAGTATATTCTCTTCTCAAAGCTTAAAAAGTCCTGTTTATCCAGTTTTTGCTGAAGAGAGGGATACTTTTACATAGCAACAGGCAGAGTTCAACCTGTTAGTATCAAGCTCTCTTTATTATGCATTTTATGGACAGTTCTGTATGGGATATGTGCATGGGAGAGGAAAGAATGGGGGAAGGTGTGGTTAATATACAATTTAGATAATCCACTTGGAAGAATCAAGTTACCTGGAACCTCTGGTCCCTGTATCTCTTCCTTTAGTACTGGTCCTGCTATTGCTGATATAACAGGCATGTACACATGCCCAGTTTAAAACTAATACACATCACTTGATTTCATGGCAACCATTTTCTTCTTTGCTTGCAACTACCTCTCCCATGAGGAATTCCTGGGAGCCAGCAGTGTCGTCACCCTCTTTGACTACGAGGCACATGCTCCCAGGTGCTGCACCTGATGCACAAAGTTGTAGCGGTCACATTTGAATCATGTTTTGGACAGAACATGGTGCTCTAGTTCTTCATAGGGAACTCAGATTTTGAACTCTTCATGACTTTCAACCTGCTTCTGACTGCAGTAGGTTTGGGTCTCAGCGTTGGTCTTGTGTCAAGGAGCAAGCTTCAGTCAAGACTGGGTGGTTTTCTTTCTCAGCTCATTCTAACTCCTTGCCTAAGTGTTAACTCCGAGTTTCCTCAATCTATCTATGAACTTTGGCCTGTATTCCAGTCATGATTTAGCCTGTTATCACAGACTCCATTAACCTCAAAAACTTGTAAGACTGGATATGCTGCCTTAGAGTAGGGATGAACTGCTTTATGGGTGCATGTTTCAGGGTCTCATCTTTTTCAGAAAAATCTCTGTATTTTACACAGAATGCTGTACTCCCTGAACATTTCTGATGTCTAGTTTCATTGTTAACTCAGGTATAGGTGACTGACTATGCAAGGCCACCTGTTGCCAGAAATAAGACCATCTTCTGACTAGCTAGTGCTCACCATTTACAGTTATGACATGGATTGTTATTTAAGTGTCCACCAGTCCTACGTGTTTCCAGATAGTGTCGATCATGCCTTTAACTGATTCACTAAAGGTGATTTTTAGCTGCCTTTAATTATATTAATGTGCTTTGCTTAGTCAACGTCCAGAGCCAAGAGCATCAGAGAGATCTGAACAGGAGCTCAAGCGCTGGTGGGCGACTGTCCATACTGCCCAGCTGCGAGTGTGTTCCCTGCCACGGGCACAAACCGGCTGTGCTTGAGGAAGAGCGCTCAGCTGTAAGGACACGAGCCGTGATGTGCCATTTGCTCAGAGGACCAGAGAACAGCTTCTTGCATATTATATTTAGCAGCACAAATATAGCCAAAAAGTCTGATAGTGATCTGCTTCCTTCACTGGCTCCCAAGTGACATGTTCCTTTATTACTTAATAAAAATTAGATCACACACTAGTTATCCCAGTTTAAGAGTCAAACAATACTAAAAGGCTACATCTGATAATGGTATATAGAATAAAAGATACTGGACATGAGTCTGGTTATACAGAGACAGTGAACTGACAGTGTTCACACTCAGGTTGCTGGTAAGAATATTCACTGATCTTCAGACAAGAAATGATTCTTGGAATACCCTGCAGAAACATAATGAGGCATTTTCCCTTAAAATTACAGGTTAAACATACAAAGTATCTAATTAACACATAGCCGGTCAGCTGCAAATTGTTTTAGCCTGTTCATCAAAAAGTCATGCAATGAAATTAAATTTTTTATCTAAGTCCAAATAAACAACCCAGCACTATTGCACTAACATTCAGTTGTTTGACAGGACATGCTTTCAATATATAGGTCTTTAATATTAGGTGATTGGTATTAATTATATGGTCATCCTCTAGCTTTCTACCACTAAAGCTTCAGATCAGCTTTTATGTCATTTTACTCACAATTAATAACTAATTCTCAGGCCTGTCATTCTCTGGTGACATAATTCCATCTTTCAAATGCTGTAGAGCATTATTTTTCTTTGATTTCTATGCTCCTTTCATCAATATCTAAAGACTTAGTTTGATATAAAAAAGCAGTCAATAAAATCCCTTGCTCCCATGCTACATTGTCTCCTACTGAAGATTATGACACAAAATAAAAGCTTTATCATCTAAATAACTACTCAGTAAACATTTATTTTTACTTGTGTGGTTACCAAAGCCTTGCCACGCAAACCCAGTGCAATAACTGTGATAAAAATATACCATTTTTTGCTATCAAGCCAGCAGTGAGCAGTATCAGTGGTGATTTCCTAATGAGAACTCCTTGGTTTATTTTTCTTTTCCTCTTAACAGTGTATAAGAGGCTAGTTGCAAATCAGACTTCGTTTGCGCAGAGGGGTTTTTTTTCAGTGAAAGATATGTGAACAAGAGGTGAATGAACAATCATCCAGTTTTCTGTTTTAGGTGGGGCTTCATCCTCCAAGTTCAGATTAAAATAAATGTTGCAGAAAGATGAGTTGTGCTGTGTATTTTGAAAGTGTGTGCACAGCAGGAGCCTGAACACGTACTGCTCAAATATCAGGAAGTCACCTAGTAAGAGCACAATGGCAAATGAAGTTTGAGATTTGGTTTTGTTATTTCTATCCATTGTTTCCAATATTTCCATGAGGCCAGAACTACATGAAGTCATTACAGAGAACTATGTTCTGAAAGTTATAGTGAATTCAAGCTTCCTGGTATTTTTGTGTCATTTCTGCAACCAGGCTGCTGCTCTCAAGGATGCTAGATACCATATTCATCTGCTTCTGAAGGTGGGCAGAGGGTATTTCTAACTTATTACCTGCTTTCATAATAGAAAAAACCAGTTTTTACTCATCTGACAGAGCCAGAGGATTTAGTTCTCTCTCACAGAGCAGTCGCAGCCCACTGAAGAGAGCAGGAGTTATGTTACCAACTTCATTGAAGCTAGAAATGTATCCTAAGCTCAAGAACACCATCAGAGTGAGAGCACAGTTCAAGCCTTTATGCTTAGTTACTTCTTTTCAGAAGCCAAGATAATTAATTTTAGAAAGATTTTTTATTTTATTCTTTCAACAGAAAAGGGACTGTTAATTAATTATGCAATATTTTCTATTTATATTTATTCTTGTTTTTGTTGCTTAACAACTCATTGGTTTCCATTGATCCTAACACACCTTGCAGAGCTTCAAAGGTGCTTTTCTGCTGCTATTGCAAAAACTCAGTTGTAAAATCCATACAATGGTTTCAGATCATTTTGCATTTGGGGCTTGCTTTTAAGTGCTCAGTGGCCTGGATTTTGCAAGGGACTCAGGACTGTAAGGTAGGACGCTGTGGCATCTGAAGGAGGACTCATTGGCCAGGTGGCTCCTGAGTGTTTTCACAACTGTGTTACAGAATAGGTTGTGTAATTTCAGTTTGCACAGCAGCCTGGCATTAAAAAGTCAGATTTTTATTGATCAATAGACAAGTAAAACAGAAAATAACTCAAATGATAACTAAACAGCACTATATGCAAAAAGCAGCAAGCTGTCTAAATACGATTAGCTGAACATGGTCACATACATGACCGGACCAGCATGATCCACCTGTCTTTTACAAGTTAAGGTAACAAAGCTGCACAACTAGATTATATTAATTTGACTAACAGCACTCCATGTTATTTATTGGAATTGAAAGTCAACAAGTTTTCCATCTGAAAAGATGTACCAAATACAACATCATTCATACAACCAGCCTAACTGTTTTTATGTAGGAAGTTTCAGAGAGTGGCTATTTTCCATTTCCATAGAAACTGTTGCCTTGTTTAGCAAGTGTCTTTCTCCACTCCTGGGGATCCTTCAGGAATGCACAGTTAATTAGAGAGGGCTCCACAGCGGCTTTTACCACATTTTGTGATTTTTGCACCTCACAAGGCAGAATTCCGTAGGTAACTTTAAAAATCAATGGGTTCTGAGTCTTTTAGGAAAAAAAATACCTGTTTTATAAAATGCCAAAGAGAAGAAAATAGAGATGAAAGAAAAAAATAGCTATAGCCACTGATGCATGGTATTATTCTATTGACAACTACACATAGCACTATGACAACCTCACATAGGAAATTCAGTTAGAATTTTTTTAAACTGACTTTGAGGTTCATTACTGGTTCAACACAAAAAATAATATAACACTAAGGTTTTCACCCATAAGAGTGTTTCTTTGCATGTATTTCTCAACTAGTATCATACTATTATCTTCCTTTTTAGTCACTTTACATATTATATGAGGCTTTTTCTGAATGGAGTACAAAATAATAAGCCTATACCAGGATATATAAGTCAAAACAAAACCCTAAATACGATTTAAAAATTGTTTGTAAATCATATGAAGGATGGGTTTTAAGTGTTGCATATATGTCGTACAAAATCACTTCCTAGTTTGAAAATGCCTAAATTTACAATTGTTACGATTTTTTTTTTTTTTTGAGAAGATAACTTGAGGAAGGGGGGGGGGGGGGCACTGGAAGGAGCATATTTGTGTGTGGGTGGGCAAAGAGAGGGCTGAGAGAGGTAGAGGAAGTTTTGAGCAGTTTTGGTTGAGGAGGGGGAGAACTGGCAGGGATGCTGAGCAAGAGGCAGGAGTAAAGGATCCAGGCATCTCCAGAGGTCTGGGTAGGAGAGAGAAATCTGGATAGTTTCAGAGAGAGATTTCTGTAGCAGACTATGGATGTGTTTGGGGAAGAGGCAAAGGCAGGGGATGCTCTTTCTTCCCTCCTTTACTCATCAGCTTCCTCCTTTTGTGCTCTTCAAGGGTGCAAGAAGGGTGCTCCCCCTTCCTCTTCTAGCAGTTCCCACCAGGAACAAACTCAAACCCTTTTCTTGGGCCTTTGGGACCTTTTGGTGAGGGCAGGGCTGTTTCCTTTGGGAGGAAAACAGCAAGATGCTGCCACTCGGAGTGCATCGGGGTGAGTGGGGCCAGAGGAGCTGGGCTGGACTGGGGGCTGTGTGGGAAGACGGCAGGGCATCTTCTCAGGCAGCAGATGCCCTTTTCTGCACGCCGAGCCACCGTTGCCCTCCCCTCTCCTCAGGTGCGTGCCAAGCCTGTTCTCCAGCAAAAAAATGGCTGGAATGCAGACCTCCTGCCTATAGACCGGTTCCCTGGCATCCAAATTCTTTCTGTATTGCTAGCCCTTCTCCCTGGGTGCCTGTAGGGAGAAGTGGCAGGGCTTCAGCAGCGAGCTCTGTCCCCTACAACCGACGGCTCACCCCACAGCAACAGCTGTAACGGCAAAGTGGAAAATGTGGGCTTGAATACTTTTGGGCCAAGGAGAGAAATCTCGCTTCTGGATGATGGTTTTAAATACTAGGCCAGTTATATATTACTAGGGAAGAGTATAACTCTTCCTGATGTATTTTGGAAAAAAACCCAAACCCAACAAGTTTTAGATTTTTATGAAAGAGAAGATATATTTAGCACTATAAATCCAGGCACCTTCTATCAGCAGGTGACTGGTCAATAAATGTCCCAGACGGACAGTCCTTGAAATTTCCTCTCTTGGCTAATTCCAGTCTTCTCTGCACACTGGCTTCTGAACTCTGCTCCTGCCATAGACTGGAGGCACACAGGGGTTGGCTTTTGATCCTGCTACAGCAACCAGATAAATAAGTCTCTTTGGAGAACTTGGGCTGAGGCAAAATGGAAATTAGTATAATTTAATCTTTCCATTAGGACATATCTTAAAAGTTTTTAGAAAAGTGATTCCTGTAGATAAGGAACCCCAGTCAGGTTGCAGCTACTGCGGACAAAGACTCTGAACAGGATCAGAAGCAAGCAAGACACTTCATTTTATCTACATAGTTTCATTGCCTATGAAAATAAAATTTCATTAAAGGAAATACAGTGTGCTGGTCTCAGTATCACTTAGGTACTGAGAAATCAACTTCATGCTGTGAACTTCATCCAGTGGAAGGTGTTACCAATGTAGACAGCATTTATCCAAAACCAGAAAGAGCAATATGGGCCCAGCCTAGCAAAAAGCCCCACATGAATCCCAAGTTATTCCATTCTCACAGTCACAAATGCTTCCAAGCAAGCTAAGGCCAATCTCCAGCAGACAGTTGTTGTTGAGGAACATTAAATTGGGAACACTTTTGATTTGAAGAGGTAGTCTAGCAGAAGGGGCTCCACTTAACTGCGACTGTTAGAGCTACCGCTGCTCACAGCTCCCCAGTTTCAGTGTGTTCCTCTTCTTTCTTAAAAAGCATGGGCAGGACAACAGTGCTTTGCTCATTACTCCTTTTTGCAGCAGGACCTGTTTGTACTGGGAAAGGTAAAGTGACCTCTATTAATTCATGACTCAAATGAGTGGTTACTTCATCTGAGTTTTGAAATGACTGGCATTAGGAAAGTCTTTGCAGCTCTCAAGGGCCTCTGTTATGTGAGCAGAGAAGACTGAAAGGTAGACCCTTCCAAAGCTCTCTGCCTGCCTCGGTCAGGGTGTGAGTTGATGATTATCACCTGTAATAAGTAAATCTTCATCTTTATTATGATATGGACACAAATGATGTTTCTCACAACTTTGACATGACCTAGACTATATCCTTTTAGTTTCTCCAAAGCAAACTCCTTATCTTTCTACCCATAGAGGATGTAAGTCTTGGAATTTAAAAACAGTTTTAGTATAGGCAGATCAGGTTTGATTGAGCATTGCTATGTTTGGGTTTACCTTCAATATCTACCTTCACAATTTAGTTCTTTCAAGCCTGCTCTCATCTGAACCATTATAGTATGTAAATCAAGCTCTACTGGCGTGCTGTACCTGCAGGAGATTGTGAGTACAGCATTCTGCTCATGGGAGTGCTGAAAGTTAAGGAACTGAACTGCAACCATTGAAATTCATCACAAATTCATAATTATCAATTGTGCCACATACACCTCAACAGAGTTTATTAAAAAGAAGAAAATATGCAGGTAGGTTTAAGAATAATTGTTACTAAAATATATCCTACTAAATATAATGTAGGCGGTAATTTCTCTCCATTGGATATTGTATAGTTCTTTGTAACCATGAAAGAGGAAAAGAAGGCCACCCAAAAGACTTGCTTCAGGCATTTCTCTCTTTTGCATCCATTGTGAAATCTTTTCAGCTCTTGGCATGAAGTCTGACATTTGCATACAAAGCCAAAGAAAATAGTTACAATTCTATACATTAAAATAAGAAAGAAAGATATGAGAGTTATTTAAAAAAAAAGGAAATTTAGCACATGCTAGGTTTTGATCTATAATATGTGATGGGCTGATGTTACAAGAAAACAGATGCAGTTCACTTTGAAAATCATTTGAATGGTAAATTTGAGGATTTGAAAAGATAGCAAAGAAGTCAAATAATGAAACCATTTCAAACAATGCTCAAATGTTATTTCCCAGAATTATGAAATCTAGGGAGTGAAATCTGATTTTTTTTGTTGACTAAGTAGACTCCTTCAGGACATGCTCTCAAAGTACTACAATAAACACAACCTTATCCTGAAGCACCAAAAAATATCATCCTCTGCTTTTAGCTGGGAGAAGCATCTGAGCAAGTGATGACTAAAGATCTCAATAGAACTGAAAAAAAAAAAAAAGAAAACAAGTAGAACATTGTTTCATAACTCCCATGTAAAAAAAATGCAGTACAGAAATAATCAGAAAGTGATCATATTTTAGAGGTCGAGTGGGAGAAGGTCAAATCTTCAGTAAATATCAAAAACAGGTAAGCTGATTTTTAGAACTATTGAGAACTGAGAACAAAACAGAAATTTCATTATTTTATGCCAGTTTGTGATGGTTCACACACATCTTAAAGATTCAGAACAACCCCGATCATCTATATCAACAGAATAAATGAAAAGGGTGACAATAATGTCTGAAGATGTGAAAGAGCTTGAAGAGTTACTAAGAAAAATAAAACTCAATGGCTAAAGGTGACAAGAAGATTATGATAAAGATCCAGAAAAATCACAAACAGCCGAGATTTGGAGGAAGTGAGTAGGGATGGATAGTACACTATTTGTCACAATATCTTGGGGACAACTAATGAGATGATGAGCTAGCTGATTTGTAGCTGAAAAGAATTACTTTCTTCCTGCACAATATATAATAAAACATAGAACTCATTGATGGGACATATTAGAGAGGAAAGATTATAATGAAATTCAAACAAGGAAATAAATGGAAGATAGGTCCATTGCTGAGCATTAAAAGTATTGCTATTTCTAACATAAAATATCCTTGAATAACCAGAAACTGGAAAGATTATCTAGGAAAAAAGATCCCTTTATCCATGCATGGTACTTCAACACTCTTTCTCTAGTCATGCACCTCTGACCAATGGATTGAAGACCACTAGGAAATAAAAAATCTCTTGGCTTGTGAGGAACAACAGGACCAAACTTAATTACTTATGAGAAGAAAAAGAGAAAATTAGAGATTTAAAATAGTAAAATCAGAGGTACATCTGCTCTTCACGTATCCTTTCACAAAGGCATTGAAGCAGCTAATATTATGCCTGGAGGCAAACCAGAGCAAATGACATGCAGAAGGCCCAAAGGTATGTGCAAATTGCTAAAATAACAGGGCCAGGACACCAGCTCAGCACTGTTCCTATCATCTGTACCGTTTCATTCCTAGAAAACTTCCAGGCATGGCAGGGCTAGTTTTAGGGCTGTAGCAACTATCAGACAATGCCCCGGAAAGGTCTGACTTATGGCATGAGCCAGGGATTATTTCCAGTATGCAATCCAGACAGAGCTGGGTTGTTTGGAGCAAGGAAGGGAGTTGAGCTATGGCAAGCTGTCCTACAGCACTTGCCCTCAAAGCCACATATCAGGCCCTATTTTCTGGTATGGAGATATGTGATCACAGGGATTAACCTTTTCGATAGAGTGGGTGGGCTGCTTGGTCTTCACCAACTAAGAAGAGGTTGGGCAAGGAGTTCCCAAGACTACAAAATCATTAAGAATATAAGATGAAAAGCTGAGAAAGAATATAGCCAGGATCTTAGTAAAATGCTATAATGGGGCTGAAAAAGAGGTTGCACTAGAACATACTTCCTTGTAGCTGTGTGCAAGTGTCATCTTGTCACCACAGAAAACAGAACTAGAGGATAGAGGGGTTCATTGGTATTGTTTGAGGGTCAGTGGAAATAAAACCCACACCACTGTTCTTGGGGCAGGAGCAAGGAGGATGGGCATGAACAGAAAAAAAACATGTTTTCATGGCTGACAGTAACTGGCAAGTGGGTTATTCTGTCTCTTCAAAAAACAAGGTTGTGGGGTTGGGTTTTTTTTTCTATCTTGGGCTGTACTGGATCCTGCAGGTGTCCTAAACATCCCCCTAGAAGAGGCAGTAAAAGGCTTAGGCTGCTTCCACACTTTCTCCCCTCCTCTTTAAGACCATGCAGAGACAATTCTTACTAGAGACTGTACAAAGCCTGTGCCTATTTACCTCATCTATCTCAACATTGCCTTTACACTGGCTGAATATCAGGCAGTTGCCCCAACTCCAGCCATAATATATGTAAGTATTTCTTAAATTCAAGGTGCAGCCAAGATGATGGATCTTTTAGAGAATATATACATTCCTATATGTATGAAAAAGATTCATATACAGTCATTTCTGTGTCAATGTTGTGCTCCTATTTAAAATTCACAGCAACAAGCAAGGGAAATACAAGCCTCTCTTTGAGCCTCCACCCACAAGTCGATGATTCTATACAGATCAATAGAAGAAAATCCTGTTTATAATGAATGTATAACAGTGGTCTAGCAACTTTGACACAGATCTTGGTGTAAAGAACAAAATATTTCCATGCAGCCTGACAACCACCCAGTCTCGTCCTTGCCTTCTTTATCTTTACAACTTGGGCCAAAACTACACACTTGACAATCAGGCCACTGAAAAGAAGGTCTACTGGGCCTGTGGGCTCCGCTTTTCATTTAATTTCTTTTTGAAGAGGAAAAGTAATAGTATCTCCCAAGCATGTTCCATTTTTGACATCAGGATAAGGTCACTAAGTCAATTATGTCAATCCATGACATGATTTCTCCTTCCTAGTTCAAAGGGAAAAAAATGTTTAACAGCTGTCAGCTTTTAAGTAGTCAACACTACTTGTCAACAGGAATGGGTAGATGTGAAGCACCCAGAGCTGTTGCACAGTGAGCATGCCAGGGCTGTCTTGCATCCCCACGCTCAGTTAAGAACAGAGTTCTGTTGTCATCAGAATGGCTACAGCTTAATAAAGCAGAATTAAAGCTGAGGTTGTGGGAAATCAAGCAGCAGCAGCAGAGCTACACGTATGGCCAGCAGGCATTAACCAGCCATTGCCAGCAGAGACGAGCACAATGAGAAAAGGTGCCATTTACATACATAACTGAGAGGATTTTTTAACTAAGATATCTATTGCTTTCCTTGTGGGTGTGATGGTAGAAAAGGACAGTAACAATTTAAATGGCTAACCTGGTCACAGCCTCACAGTATTGTTAGAGAGAGTAATCTGAACTTATAAAGAGCTCCTTTGACCTACTCATTCAGCTTTCTTAGTTCCAAGATCTGTATAAAAGGGGAGAGTAAGTTGCATTATCAATTACATATACTTGAAGTGGACTAATATTGAAGGATTTTTACTGAATCTATTAGGGATGTTAGAGACATGCAGAGAGTCAGATTGTGCACCCCAAAGCCAGTGGAGCTCCTTCTCATAGGCCCACTAATTTCAGTAGGTTTTCTCTCTGAAAAAGGACCTACCATCCTGAGAAATAACTGCCTGAACTAGCTCAAATTGCATCATTTTGACTGCTCTGGACAGCTAAAAAAGGGAAAGGAAGCTACTTTTTACATGTTTCATGTTCATTTCTACCAAGAGGTCTGGGAGAAGCCATTCTCTGAGTACTTTTTATTCTGTGGTGACAGAAAATAGCAAGCACCAAATAACAAGCATGCAAACCTGCTGATGAAAGAAGTCAGCAGAGTCCCATTTTATTGAAGGAGAGGAGGTGCTAATTACAGACTTCACGGTAACTGAGCTGCCCAGAACTAGTAAGTATAATATTCAAATTCAAATGGTGCATTATTTCCCGATTCTTACATTCAGATATTTAGCCTAAAATCAAGATGGACAATATGTTTCTTTTAAAAAATGTTTTCCTACACTTCATGTTAAAGTCTGTGTTATCTGCAAATACAGGGCAAAATATAAGGCAGTAAAAAAGATGATTCAGTCTTATCAGAATTAAAACTATTAAAATACCCATAGACCTAAAGACAAAAGCAAGCTTGAAGCAGACATGCTACATCAGAAGAAACCAGTGCAGCTCCATCAGTAGTATCAATTTTTCCTTAGTGTGCAGCAGCAAGCCCAGCTCTGGTTCAGGTGGAAGTGCTGGTCCCAGTGGCCAGCTGTTGCCCCAGAAATTTAAGAGCCAGGTTAGGTTTCTGTTCTCTATCAGCAGGATTTAGGTGTCAGCCTTCCTTCACTGGTTTGGAGAAATGCCACTTCATCGCCACAGCGGTTGCAGGCGCCTACGTTCCTCCCGAACGATGTCCTCGTGTCCCTCGGCGCTGCTAGCCAGTCGGTTCAGCACGCTTCCCTGTTGGCTGCGCTCTGCCACGGGTAGAGACTTACTTTACCCAAACCTATTTGGCATTCAGGTGAGGCACCCCTGTACCCAAGTCTCTTTGAGACCTCAGCCTGGCCTTCAAACATCTTTGCTGCTAATTATTATGTGCACGCCATGTGAAGTTTAGTCTGTATTTGAGTAGACTAAGTCTATATTTGAGTAGACTAAGGCTGAGACAAAGTCTTGTCACTGAAGTCCCTTGGGATTTGCTACACAGCCTGTTTAGTGAGCGTGGGATTCATTTCAATTCATTGCAGCCATCTAAAAGTTAAACCGCCAATCTAAGCCACATCACCTCAAAGACACCTCCAGAAGATGATTCATTTCACATACCATGAACACCTCTCAGATGCGCTTTTCTCTCTGTTGAGAAGTACCTCACTTAGGCTATGATCAGGTAAAAGAGAAAGAATTTAATGTTAGGCCTATTTGATCTTACGCTTTGGTTTCTTGTAATTTATTATGTTTTGTGTATAAATTAGGCTCTGTATGGGAAGTGTTGGTTGTTTTGTTACCAGTTGGACAAGTAATATGCTGTCATAACCTCAATACAAAGAAAAGCACCTTCATATATGGAAACTTAAACCTGTAGTGTCTTACTGGTGCTGGTTTCAAATATTACAGCTGTCTAGAAGTAGACTATTTTAAAGCACAATTTTTAAAGAGAGCAGAGGAAAGCAGCAGGTCCAACCACATGAGAGAGTACAGTGAGTGGGAAGCTTTATGTTGATGGTAATTTCATTCTTTCAAGCTCAAGTGACTTGCATTATCCTTTCTGCAGCTAAAATTCCATTGTGTTTATGTTAGTTAATCAAAAAATACAAGTCAGTTATTTTCCCCATAGGCAAAGGATTTTTCGTGATGGCATTTAAACTACCTACTAAAATTTAAATGCATTGAGTTAGCTGTTGATTTCCCTTGAATATCTAAGCACACATGGAAATTAGCTCAGAACCTTTTCTATTAGACAATGGTCACATAAAGTAATTAAAAATTAGTTATCAGAGCTTCATTTTGCCAGTAATTTATTCTGTAATTCTTAATAATGATACAGTGGAAGAAGTTTATTAGTACATTAAATTTATTAAATAAATATTGCTTACATCATGTAACTGAAGTTTGAGCTTTGTTCAGATTTGTAGAGGTACTTCAACTCTATTTTTGCTACCATTTCTTCTGTCTTTATGCTGTTTGTCAGAGTAAAGTTTTAACATACTATTATGGGCACACAAAAAAGGGAAGATTCAAAATACACAGATAGAAAGAAGGAGCATGATTCCACTAATTTTTAATAGATTTGATACCTAACTGCTGTTTATGTCTTTAAAGCATTTCCTGAAGTGATTTAAATCAAAGAGAAAACAGAATGTTCAAACCCTAGTGAGTACAAGCAAACTTTGCGCATGCAGGTGAGGATTTTAAACCTGCATGATATTTTGGTACTTACACAGCCTGCTCATGCATCATATCCAAGCATTCAACAATGGTTATGCCCTTCTGTCCTCAAGGGGTTAGTTACTTTTGGTTTTCCTCCCTCAAATTCAAAGAGCATGGGAAAACTCACACTTATTTTTTGGTTATCCTTATTTCACAGATAGTACCTAGCACCAGTGATGGATCTGCTTTACTGCCTCGTAAAACTATTGTTCAAGATTTCCCTTGTCGAGAGAGGGCTGGGTGTTGAACATGACCACAGTGACGACCAGCCATGGAGATTCGCAGGCAGCCAGGGCCAGTTTCTGTGGCAAGTTTGACACTAGACTGCATTCAGGAAAGAGAAAACTAGTGCTAACCGCCACATCTTACCTAGTGCTTTGGCAAGGTCAGAGAGCTGCTGCTTTTTTCTAGCAATTGAAGCAGACACTCTATCGCTCTGTCACAATTTAAGCAGCATTGCTGTAGTCCAGTTCGACCTCACACGTACATGAATCTCTCTGGCTAGATTTATGCTGTCAGATGTGGGTTTTGGGGTTGCATGGATGTAATGTATTACCGAGGAGAGCTCAAGGACATCAGGGCTGCAGACTAACAAAATGCGGAGTCAGGTGCCATTGTTTGGGGAATATGAGAGCAAAAGGTTCACACCTTGTTATTTTTTTGTTACTAGTATCTCCTTCAATCTAGCTAACATATGGCTTGAGGTATATACGTTTTCTCCAGATGTCGTTCCATGCTGATTTGTCATGAGAATTTGGTGGTTATGATTTAAGTGCACTTGCTATCAGAGGTCCACTTCTGTCCTGCCAAATCTGGATAAATCACACTTGAACTCCCCCAAATCTTCTAAGAGGGCTCAAATAACATGGGAGATAGAAATTATTTTTGTAACACTTTGTGGGGGAGGCTTTGGAAACCAGAGTAACTTCAGTCCCTAACAGCCTAGATATTATCCTGAAAGAAAGTACTTGAGAGAGCTCCCACTTGCCTCAGCAGTCAGACAGAGTACTGGTTATTAGCAGTCCATAGTCAACAGCATATGCCCGTGCTCTCCCTCCTAGTCTTTTCTGTGGTGCCACACTTCAGACAGAAATGTTTAGGATGCTAGCAGCTGGCAGAAGCAAAAGACTTTTTTTAGGAATTATGTATATACTAATACACTGATTATGTGCATTCTTTAGTATTCATTTTAGAGTTTGCCATCCAAATGGAAGTTGATAGATCTGAACTAGCGATATCTCTTGTTTCCTGTACCTTATATTTTACTAACTAGTAAACCTGAGTAAAACGTAGTTGGTGTTAGTCTACTGTAATTTTAAGTGTAAAACAAACCCTCTCTGTGATAAAGACATCTAAAATGGCATGAGAAAAGGAAGGAAAAAAGGGTGTGATAAAGAAGAATGGGCTTCTACAGCCTTGATCTCCCATGGTAACAAAGGATTTGTACCAAAAGTTCACAGAGTGTGTTTCACGAGAGAATATGGAACATCATACAACATTTCAAAGAAAGTTTGAGATGTCAGAAATGCATTATCAGAAGAAACATGATAAGGGTTAATCAACAGATCTTTCTTTTTTCTGATGTTCTTGATCTGATTTGAGAAGTTTCTAACAGAAAGTGAGATATTTTATTCTGTAAAACCACATTTCCTTAGCAACAGTTTTAGATCCACCGATGCCCAAGTGGGCATTCAGAGCCCTCCTCTCCTTTAGACCCGATTCATTGTTGAGTTTCCTCCTGTGATATGTAACAAATTCTTTACTTCTTTGTTAGCTGTCTTGCAGATACTGCTTTCTCACTAGCTATTTAGCATGAACTAGTTTCCTGTTTTATGTAATTCTCTTCATGAAAATTATTTCCTATTAAATCCTTTCTACCAAAAAAAATTAATCAATCATCATACTGTTAATTTTATCCAAAGCCTGTAGTTTTGATTATGCAGTGTTTAATCAAATAAAGAATGATATTTAATAAGCAGCATTATTTGAAATTAGTCTGATGAGCAGAGCAAGTGGAGACGCCAGGGAACAGAGCAATAAACAGGAGAAGGCATTGTGACAAGTAAAGCGAGGAAGTAAAGGCTGTGATGGAAACTGCCGCAGCAGTGGAAGCAACCCAAAAACTTAAAGGTGTGTGTTACCCTTGAGTAGATGTAAGCTAGTCACACAAGATAATTATCACCTGACACATCTTCAATTTCCGTGTGCTCTGAAAAACAGGGATAGAGCTGAAGAAGAATGGGTATTTGAAAGAAGAGCAGAGAAGAGATGAAGTTTCAGGGACAACTGAGCCCTTGCAGATACCTGCTGAAAAACAATGCCTGGAAAACAGATATGTGTTGAAGAACAAAAGATTTAGGAGCAAGGCCAAGGACTGTGGTGGCTGGTGGAGCAAACAAAGAGAGCTGTTGACTGTCAGATTAGATAAGAGCATTAATCCGTGTTATTTCTGCTTTGACAAAATCACAATGAGTCACAGAAAGCCACCAAGTTCAGCAACAATCAAGATGGTGTTAATGCTTTTACTGCCAAAAATAAGCATTCTGAAACACAACAATCTTTGTGCTAGCCAATTGTTCTATTATATCTAAAAGGATGGATACAGAGGGAAACATACTGCATGAATAAGCATGAAACTGGTCCTTAAGCATACTCTTATTTTATTTTGTGTGTATTTTACACTCTTACGTGTATATCCCAAATACACTTGAGGCACTTTATTTTTCTGCCTAAACTTCACTCGTTGCCTTTAAATCTGTTGTGTATTTGAAACAACAGTAAGAGTTCTGTGTTCCTTATAAAAATTACCTAGGCATCACCAAGTATCCTGTCAAAATACTTGGCATCAAGGTGTCCCCAGTCTCATAAGTATTTTGTAAGAATACCATAATTACCTTTTAAACAGCTTTCAATTCAAGTAGCCAAACACACTGAGTTAAGCCTGTTAACACAAGATAGATATCTTCTGTCAAAACGAAGTAATTTCTTTCCATTAACTCTCCACTAAACTTCCCAGTCACATCTATCAAGAGATCAGTTTCTATTTTTTTTTACTTCCAAAGGAACTAACAGCACAAAAGAGAAGAGAAGAGAAGAGAGAAAGTCAGAGTGTAGCATAGGTTTCCAATAAGAATCAAAGGTGCTTCTGTGGAAGGTCTGCAAGGAAAAAATGAACTTGAAGGGGGAGAATAAGTTTTGCATAATAGTACAGCCTCTGAGATCAATTTGAGTCAACAGAATTCAACAGGAGCTTCAAAGGCCGATTTCAGTGATGACCCACTGTCCTGTGAAATAATAATATGGTCACCTGGCTACTTTTGTAGGAGCTATTAGTGGAATTCTTCTTGAAAGAAACTAGGACTTTTCAGTCAAAATGTATTTACTGGTTACTGACTCACTGACTGATGACAAAGAATTGAAGCACACACCAAACCCATCAACAGACAGTTTGGTTTCTTTGTGAAACAGGAACATAAATACCAGCAAAATAATAGACAAGTCAGAGAAGTTTCTTATTTTCTATTACAATGAAAGAAAGGAAGCAAATGTTGTTTCTGAATAAAATTGTGTTGGCTCTGGTATTCAAGAAATAAGAGTTTTCCACACACAGAGTTGAACTCCACTGCCCGAAAGCCTTGGAGGAGGTCAAGTTAGACAGGTATTGTGGTTTAACCCCAGCCGGTATCTAAGCTCCACGCAGCCGCTCCCTCACTCCCTGCCGGTGGGATGGGGGAGAGAATCAGAAGAGTAAAAGTGAGAAAACTCAGGGGCTGAGATTAAGGCAGTTTAATAGGTAAAGCAAAAGCCGCGCAAACAAGCAAAGCAAAAGAAGGAATTCATTCCCCACTTCCCACGGGCAGGCAGGTGTTCACCATCTCCAGGACAGCAGGGCTCCATCAAGCCTAACAGTGATTTGGGAAGACAAACGCCGTCACTCTGAATGTCGTCCCCCCGCCCCTTCCTCCTTCTTCCCCCAGCTTTATATGCTGAGCGTGCCGTCCTATGGTCTGGAATATCCCTTTGGTCAGTCGGGTTCAGCTGTCCTGGCTGTGTCCCCTCCAACTACTTGTGCCCCCCCAGCCTCCTCACTGGTGGGGTGGGGGGAGAAGCAGAAAAGCCCTTGGCTCTGCATAAGCACTGCTCAGCAGTAACGAAAACATCCCTGTGTTATCAACACTGTTTCCAGCACAAATCCGAAACAGAGCCCCATACTAGCTACTACGAAGAAAATTAACTGTATCCCAGCCAAAACCAGCAGACTAGGTAAAAGCATTGGTAATATGTAGCCTTTTTACACAAACACATATGTTTCAATTTGCAATAAAACTGCAGATATTTAAATGACTTTAAAAGTTCTCTTAATTGCCCATTTTTTGGCTATGACCATTAACCTGCTATGAATTTCTTCCACTGGACCCTTTTTGCATAATACATTAGGTTTGAACGTGGCCCTATTATCCTTTACTGCCATCCCTTATCTACTTAGATCATCACCATTGGCTTTGCCTGAATTTCCCCCTTCCCTTTTTGTATGAGCTTCTTACAATTTCCTATATATCCTTAGATGCTTTCTTTGTTTATATATAGATTTTGGTTCATTATCTGTCAAAAAAGCGTTGATTTCTTGGTCCTAAACTGTCTCCTCTGCTATGAGGTATTCTGTCACTTTTTTTACTATAACACCCCTATCACTATTTGAAATAATGCCCATAATGCTTAATATTGTGAATTTTCCAGTTGACTACTGCATTCCCAGAGGTATTCTGTGCAGTTTTCAAGTGAAAGCAAGAGTCTCAATTTCAGGAATATGCATCATGGGAACAACATATCATAATAAGGTGGTCTCAAAGGTGCAGATGAAATGCCAGCTTGATCTCCTCAAAAGAAGCAAGATATTTGTGTTTCCATTGCTGTTGTGTTCAAAGCCTCGTTGTTCTAAAAAAGTTTGTTACAATTAAGTTTGGAAAGAGAGATGACATAAGGGGGTTTTTACATGCTAATATTAAAACTTTGTGCATGCTACAATGCAGACTTTGGCTTCTGTGGGGAATTTTGCCCAGCTGAGAGTTAGACTTCCACTTCTTTAGCCCAAGTTTCCTAATGTTTTCCTCTATTTCCAGTTTTCAAAGTTCTTCTGCATCTGTTCCTGACTAATACTAATTAGGGTGCTCTCTTTAAACTCTCATCTGCTCCACCAAGTGTTTTAAAGGGTGCCAAGCACGCCATCCAGATTTTGTGTGCTGCTTCTGCCATCTCCTGTATATGTGTTTAATCTCTGACAGGTTTGCAAAAGCAGGTGAGGATGAATAATTTAATATTTATCAACAAAACCAGCTTGAGAATAGCAACAATACAACCTACTGATTCTTCCTCCAGGGAAATAAACCACAAACACAAAACTCCTGCTCATCATAAACTAATTGTATAAATTGGATATTTAGATGATGAAAAAGTTTTTCATCTTATACCATGATATTTTTACAAGTGGGAAGAATTTAACAAAAAACACAAGATGGGAAATGTTTGAAGAATGTCCTGGTTTGGGAGGTCAGCATTTTATGTACTTGGTACAGGGCATTATGGTAGAGAGGTTTCATAAAATCAAATGAACAATGACAAATTTGCTGGTTGCATACTGTTGGAAATGAGTGCTTACAGTTACTGCAGAGATCTTTCTAGAATGTAGTTGTGATTGGGTTTATGAGACCTTTCTGGCTCTATTAAATGAGCTAAGTATAGACTAAGGACTAACCTAAAGCTCACTGAAGTTATTTTAAGTTATTTATCTACTGAGGCAAGAAAACAAAACTCTCTTTCCTGTGCAGGTTTCAGGTCACCTACAAATGAGCTTTTTCTTGTTTGCTTATGAGAGTTCTCCTGAGCTTACCTAGCAAAAGGCTTCACTCTTGGAGAAGGCAACCTTCTCTTCCATTAAGCAGCTTCTCTGTGCTGGGGGAAAGCTCACGTACAGGTTTCTTCTAAGAGCCCCAGAGAGACAGGAAAAATTGCATTGAAAGGAAAGGGAGGAGAAGGAATTTGCAGCTGCCTGGAAGACCAAGTGAATAAGTGCGAAACTGCAGTCTCCTCGTCTGCTGCTGCTTCCCGAGGACAGGCTGTTAACTGGTGCTAGACCACAGATTGTCCTGCTGTTCAGAGAAAAACAGGGAATAACACTAAGCATCTAAGCAGTAATTCAAGAAAAAAATGGTCCATTGAAGATGCCACTATTTTTAGATAATAAAAAAGACAGTCTCAACTGGTTCAGAAGGGCTATATGCATGCTCCAAGGATACCAGAGGAAATCAAGCTTTCCTACATGAGACCCACAATCTGCAGGAAGTTCATCTTTTAAAAAACAGCTATTTTTCAAAAAAAAGCTACATACAGAACTGTGACTCACCACCACCTAAGTAGTTTAAGAGAAGAAGTTTAAAGAAAAAAGCAAATAAACAAACCCAAGCACAGCATCTTGCTCTCCCACCCCCCACCCCCCACCCCTCTACCTTTCTTCCCCTCTTCCCAGGAAAGATTCAGAAGAGTTTATAGTGATAAAGAAGCATATCCCTATAAAACTTTAAAGAGGCCAACAGAAAAAGCTGCTTTGAATGTCTCCACAGCCCCCTCAATGTCTTAATTGCTAGTCACGTTAAAAGCTCTTCATACAGATTCTAATTGAAAATGAAGTGTGGGAGAAGTGAAAGCTAGCCTTATTTAAGTCAATGGGAGTCTTATCATCAACACTGAGAGCAGCAGAATTTCAGACAGGATATTTACTGTTGCCATCCTGGTAAATAGCTCAGCACCTTTTTTAACACTCATCTGGAAACTTTCTAGCAGCACAGTACAACCAAATCTTACAGCCTGATCCTTGCTGTGTCATATAGTCATGGTGACTGTGAGCAAATCTATATAGATAGAGGTGACAATAGCTACACGTTTGTAAGATTGCTTAGACTTTTACAAATGGAAGTACTACATGACTCATATGAGCATCATTACATAGTGCCTTGCATATAGGTGACCCCTAAATTCTTTGCAGACTTCAGTTCTATGAGAATTTAAAATTATGCTTTGCGCTGTTCATTTTTTACAGCCATCATCCTTGCAACTATGGAATGGTCCATTTCAAGTCTGAAACACAGTGGAGATAATTTTGCACTTCTTTTTCTGTTTGTTTGTATCTATTTACTGTAATTCCTATTCAAATAATATTGAAATAAAATGAACAACCTAACTTGAATTGTCAGTTTGAATGTTTGCAGCTTTCAAAAAAGCAAAAAGCTGCAAACAGCTAAGATTCAAGAGCACAAAGAAATTGTGACAAAACATTTTGATCAGAAAGCAGATACTGTGAGGTATTAAAATTAGACACCTGTTTATTAAATAGAAAATATGCTATCTGAATGAAAATGCATGATTTTCCTTTCCTATACAGCTATGCATGAATGTTCTTAACATCTTCCCACAAAAACAAGACTGAGAAGGAGAAGTTACAGTATCAGAACCAGTGTTCATTGGAAGCACAGGAATACTGGAGAATGTTAAGCATCACAAGGATATTATTCATATATATATTTGTGCCATGTAACATGCGCAAAAGCTGGAACACAGACAGCAATTTCTTGTTTTTCATTAAGATCATTCTTTTTGTTATTGTCATAACCCTGTACATTTTATTCACTAAACTGAAATTCTGTCAATAATTACCTTTTAGCACAGCTAGTGATTATTTTTCTAGAGTGACTCCAGACGGGCATTCTTGCAACAGGAATGTACTCTGTATATGATACAGAAAAACAAAGAGCAAGCCAGGCATGAGGGAATGCTCTGTCTTCATCTGTTCTGCAGACTGTGTTTTTTCCCCTCTTTCTCTCTTTCTCTTCCTATTCTGTTTCTCCATTTAATTTCTTCATGCTCCTTTCAAGACCCCTACTAAATCTTTATTGAATACCAGATGAACTATACTGTCTAGATTCTCACCACTTGACAACAGCAGAGATATCTTTGCCCATCTGAGGTTAGTGACTAAAAGGCATCTGTTCATTTCAAAATGAGTCATGATCCAATATATTAATTCAATCTATTAAAATGGCAGTGTATTTGACTAAGGGTTTTATGGTTTTGTTTTTACTTCTCATTTATGAGAAATCTTTTCAGGTGTTGTAGCATTACCTTCATTAATAAGATTTGTTAAAACATATGTAAATCTAAGTGACATTTTCTTCAAAACAGAACCTAACTGGTTTCTTACTATTGACCATATCAAGTGTTAGAATTGAGGTTCTTTTTGAATCTCAGTTTCTCAATTGCTTTGAAGGCAGATATTGCCAATATACTTAAAGGTATTCTATTTTCTGTCAAAATATACCCTGACATTTTCAGAAAAACAAACAACAGAGGAGTTAATCTATTTTTATGTATTAAATGATAAGTCTAACATTTAAGAAACAAAGGGGTCTGAACCGTGTGTGTACGGAGGACACTAAATTGTGTTTTATCATGCTTAGTACTGTTTGAACAAACAACTCTGTGGTGTTCACCCAGTGTGAATTCCTTTAGTCTATTGGGCTCAGTATTTGTCTACAGAATAAAAAAAAAATCCTTTATAAAATAAAACTTAATGAAAAATGTTATTTTCACTTTAAGTTCTTCCTGTGCAGGCTTAAAATGTATTTACATGTACCTTCACATATATAACCCATGGTCATGTTTTATCCATTTATTTATTGCTCTAAGGTAACAACTATTATAAACTAGAATGCAGGCCTGGGTAAACTAATATTTAATTAGTTGTTTATCTTATAGTAAGTTCCAAAGCGTGCTTCAGGGTACAGTGGTGGTATCCTGAAAGGGACCATCACCAAGATGGACAAGGAGTGGACAAGGAGACTCTAGAGCAGTTACTACCTTTGAAAGATCTGGGTTTGTGGCAAATTGCTACAACAGATCACTAAAAGAAGACACTTCTGCAAGCAATTTTTGTGTTGTACACTTATGTAGGCTTAGCTTGTCCCATTGTACAATCCATAATACAATATAAAATCAGATGCTTCTTGAAATCGTCTACATTAATTTGGGAACTTATACGAGGTAGTCTTTCTTCAATTAAATTTTCTAAATATTATGGGACAACAGAAATGTGAATACAGACATCATCTTCCAGCAAGTCTCTGCATGACTGGGTCAAAGCAATGAAAGGAAGCAAATTTAGATACTACCCCACTCCCTTATTGACAAACGTTAAAACACAATGCATCCCTGATTGAGCTGTCTTGCTGAATTAAAATCAACACATAGGTAAGAAAAATGGCGAGTAGTTTAGTTAAATAAAGCAGAACCACAGCAAGCAAGGAATTCTATCATAGTGCTAGTCAGCAAAGCTAATAATATGCAAATGACAACCTTTCTAACTACGTATGAAGGAGTTAGACTGCTGAAATGTTACAAGTTTCTCTCATTTTTAAAACCCAGCATTGTTTTGGAACTTTCAGAATTGTGTACATCTCGTGGAAGCCCATCCCCCCACCCCCCCTTCACCCATACCACTCCCTTCGAACAGAAAAACTTCTTGGGAAAAGTGAGGACCTCTAAGTTTCTCTATGCACTTGCTGGAGAAAACAATAAAAGGTAGCAGTGACAATTATATTAATTTTCAAATCTGGCAGTTAACCTATTAGTTGATAATTTACTACAGTTACTCATAAATAGATTTATTCATAAAACCTATACTTTCTGACTAATTTGCTTTTTCTGTGTCTACAGCACATTTTAACATTGGTCTCGAGACCAAATCCACAGCGTATTATTTATTCGACAAACATGATGAGTGCTAGAACAGAAGAGACAGATAGATGTACAATATGGAAACTCTGAATTCTTTCTAGCTGACTATCATATATAAGTTTTATCAAGTCTATATACCTATGTCCTGGTTTCAGCTGGGATAGAGGTAACTGTCTTCATAGTAGCTGGTACGGTGCTGTGTTTTGGGTTCAGTATGCGAAGAATGTTGATAACACTGATGTTTTCAGTTGTTGCTAAGTAGTGTTTAGACTAAAGTCAAGGATTTTTCAGCTTCTCATGCCCAGCCAGCAGGAAAGCTGGAGGGGTACAGGAAGTTGGCACAGGACACAGCCAGGGCACCTGACCCAAAGTGGCCAACGGGCTATTCCATACCATGGGACGTCCCATTTAGTGTATAAACTGGGAAGTGGGGGGGGAATCGCCGCTCAGGGACTAACTGGGTGTCAATTAGCGGGTGGTGAGCAATTGCACTGTGTATCATTTGTACATTCCAATCCTTTCATTATTGCTGTTGTCATTTTATTAGTGTTATCATTATCATTATTAGTTTCTTCTTTTCTGTTCTATGTTCTATTAAACCGTTCTTATCTCAACCTACAGGTTTTGCTTCTTTTCCTGATTTTCTCCCCCATCCCACTGGGGTGGGGGGGAGAGTGAGTGAGCGGCTGCGTGGTACTTAGTTGCTGGCTGGGGTTAAACCACGACAACCTACAAAAGAAAAGTAATCTCAGGCTCATTGGCTGCAGTATTACAGAAGGGTCTCCTTATTGATTCCTGTATGAATAAACAGACAAGTTTTCAGGTACTGTTGGTGGAGAACCGGCCACTTAGAGATAGAAAAGCAGCAAGAGCTACAGATCTGTCTTCTTCTTGAAGCCACAAGAAGTCAAAGTTAGTGAAGGAAAAGAAGAAGGAAAAGGAGACCCCACCTTTTAAAGGCTTACCTGAATCCCAGCTCAGAAGCAGTTAAGTCACCTAACTCTGTTCTTCTTACCTGCATTTTCTCCCTTCAAGACATTAGAGCTGTCAAGAGATAACGCAGCAGATTGACCATCTTTCTAAAGCGCAGCAGAAAAGCTGATGGTTATTAGAGCACGCAAAAGGACATCACTTGCGACACAAGCACCCACTTTACTAGTCAACAAATGGCATGATTGTGCCTGCTGGGCCCAAGTATTTCCCCGCTGCTCTTTCTGCTGTGATTGACCACAAGTGCTGTTCTAATTCAGGAAGTTGTCAAGGGATACAAACTGTTATTTATACACACACCCGTGCAGCTGGAACAAAGCAAGCATCGGGGAGAAATGAGTCGAGCCAGTACGACCCCATTTCAAAACCTTTTTAAATGTCACCCATGAAAGACTGATGTTGGAGACCAGCCGCACATGTGCGCACATAACCTCCTTTCTGTTTCAGTCACGTGCGTGAGAGGAGTTTGGGAAGTGAAATGTGAAAACTGGGAGCTCAGTAAAGAAACTGTCACAGTTGCTTTTGGCAAAGCACAAGGTGCTCTGTGGGTTTCTTTGCAGAAGATTAAGCACAGATGTGTTTATTCCCCATGACTTCCCACATGAAAACAACTTTGAAACAAGGAAGGTAACTTTGCTTTGTGCTGGTTCCTATCCTCGTTAAAAACAAAGATAGAGTTGAACGCTGTCTCTCCTTTGGCTTCCTTACTTGTATTTTGTGTACAAAATATCCCAATTTAACTCTTAGGGAAGCTGTAGCATGGACTGGTTGGCATAGCAGGGGACCAGTCATAGTTTTATATTCTTTTTCAAAGGAACAGCTGCTCTTACTGCCCCTGCCTTAAAGCCCTTAAATCATTAATATACGTATATATGAGTATATATGTATATATGTGAGCATCTATGTGTATATATATGTGTGTGTATACATATACACATTCTATTCTATTTCATTCTGAAGGATAGACCTCTCTACAGACAGTCCCAGGGGATTGCGCAGAAGGCAGGAAAAGGAGGTTGAAGGAGGAAGGTGTGATGGATCCCCCCAGTGCCAGGAGTGCTGGGGGAGGCTGGAGCCAGCACGGGAGCCAGGGAGGCCCTGGGGACTGGGACTGGGAGGGGGGGGACCAGCAGGAGAAGCACCATGCCTGGGACAGAGGGCGTATGAGAGCAGGAAGGCAGCAATTCATCACCCAGCTGCAGACAGAATGCAGCACAAGGCTGAGCATGGAGCCAGTGCAGCCAAGGATGAAAGTTTCTCTGTAATTTCCAGAGAGGAGCGTAGGGGGATGAGGTGCTGCAGACATGATGAGTCTGGCCACAGTGCCCTGGCAGAACCTAAGCTACTCAATGACATGATGGGAAAAAGCAACACCGGCAAAGAGAGGCAGGCCCAAAACCTACCTAAGGGGTGCCATGGGACTCTGTGCCTGTTCTCACGTGAACGAGATGTGCAGAAAAGTTAACAATACACAACATGGTCCCATCCCATTTTATCCTTTTCTTCAGGTCCTTTCCATCTGCCATGCAGAACTGTGAGATCTGTGTTTGACAAGGAACTTGCCTTTGCAAAACCTCTGCAGAGCTTGTTCACCCAAGGTCTGCTGCGTTAACCATGGGCAAGGTCCACACAGGTTCCCTCAGCTTTCATCTCCCCCCAAAATACAGCAGATATACCCAAAGACTTTGGGCCATGGATATGAAGCCTTTTCCCTGAAGGGGTTGCTACTGATCAGTAACCGTATTGCTATCAAGCCTCCTAAAAAGGAGTTGTGCTTTAACCAGCAGTTCCAACCGAAACATTTTTATCATTTCAAGTATGCTCGATTGCTTATTCCCTGCTGTATCTATAAAAAGGGGTTGAAAAAAAGTCCAGGTAAGTTAGGTTCCACAAACTGCATCGAGGAGTTTTCTCTTCACTGTATTAATGAGATGCATGTAGTACTAATCTTCATATTACTTTTAAAGTTTAAGTTTCCGCCAATATTGATTCTTCCATTCACTCTATAATATATGTGGAATGTTATCCATCATGTTAAAGGAATGTAAAATGGTGATGCATGTGGGAAAAAACCCCAACTATACCTTGCCTAATGAGCTGAAAACAAACAAGGATAAGCTTTATTAATACATCATTTGGTTCAAATCCTCAGAGCCTGCGATTATTTCTTTTCCAACAGTAGCTAGGACAAAATTTCATCAAGATACTTCTTTTGCAGTGGCGTTAGCCAGCATCAATGCCTAACATGGTTTCAACACTCTCTCTCCAAAAGCTTAAAACAAAGTTGCTCAGGGTATCTTGTGGCCACATCTCATGGAGTACAAATAGTTATCCGAGTTCAGTTCACATATTCTCCTGCCAACTGATTCACTTACCTCATCCACAGCATTGATAACAGACTTCAGTCAAACACAAGCAAAGTCTATTACTGTTTTCCTAGGCACTACCTGCCTTCCGTATGTACCAAGCAAAGGCAGAACTAAAATTATAGCCAAATTATTTTAAATATATCTATATATTTATATATATGAAATATAGCCAGGAGATACTCTCTAAGAAATAGTAGCTACCTATATAAAACCTCAGGGCAGACAGATGTCCTGGGGAGCTCAAAAGGTGAGTTTTCACTGATGCACTGGAGGTGTGAGCCTGAGCGTAAAGCCTGACCTAATAATGTGAATTCTTTGTGCTGATGCTCTGGTTTTTTCCATCACAGTCTTCTTTCATGGTATAAAATATAGTCCATACCAGGCACTCCTGAAGCTCAGAAGTCTCTCACTTGCCAACTTGTCTTTGAACCCTGACATGAATGCTTGAACACTTATTTGTAGCTGCACAAGCTTTTAAAATGCCTCCCCTTAGATCCTGTTTTGTGAACATTAATACTTACCCACAAACGTGTTCTCAGGATCACAGTCAGTTGGTAGTATTTGATAATGTGGAATTATTCACAGAGCCGGTTTTCCATGTTACATTCCCATGTTACTCCCTGATGACTGTGTACAATATTGTCATACTTTACTCAGGTTGCTGCTATTAGCTGATATTAGATGTGATGCATAGTGATTAAAAGCTTTTAAGATGCATATTTTCTAATGAGATTTATTTAGTTAACCATATTTAAGTTAGCTTCTAACCTACTGTTCTTGAATGATCTCAAACTTTTTTTCTCTGTGTTTATACAGTCACATAATGTAAATTAAGTAACTGAGTGGTAATAGTAGTGTTTTTCTCAAAAATTACCTGAGACTTCTAAGGCAATTTGGTTATAAGTAATGATGCCCTTGAGTTTTCCTGTTCATCATTAGGATAGTTTACTTGGATTCTTCACAAGTCTTTAACAGTGTAGTACAGATCAGTGGGCCTTCACAGATTTTGGAGGACTCAGTAATTCTTTTTTAATTATTATTTTCTTGTCCTTCTATTGACACATTTGCTGTTTGAGCAGATGAACAAGTTTAATGGCCACTTAACAGGTTTAAAATATTAGGTCATTATTTTTAAGTACTCTTCTTTTCTAATGGCTTACAACATTACATATAGGATAACAGAGCCCATTTATTTAGAAGGTAGAAGTCTAGGAAGGCAGAAAGAGCAATGGAGAGTAAGTAACAGTAATGAGAACAATTTAAGCCAGAGGACAATGCTGGAACAAGAACAGATAAATATAAATTGCCCATGAATAAGATTAAACTAAATATTAAAAAGTTTCTAATATCTTAATTGCTGTCTATTATAATCCCCACTGGACCCCTTAGTTTCTGCAGACGGTTGTTAGTTCGTACCCATGAGAAAGCTGGGATCTGACAACACCAGCTTTCACACCCAGACTTTTTTTGAGTTACTTCTCTCTCTTGGCATTTAATAAGCTTAATAGCAAAACACGAGAATTGTTTACTTGAAGTAACTCTTTTAACAACAACATGTGCAAGGAAAATATTAAAATTAAGAAACGTAAGATAAATTCTAGCCCACAGGAATTCTTCCTGGCTGCTTTGCTACCTCTCTCCTAGATATCCTTCGATGTCTCCAAGCATCTACTGGAGGTGCAGGACTCCCAGGGACATTCTGCTTCCCCAGCAGCTCCCCATTTCTGCTTACTCCTAACCTGCTTTCCTTTAGGGTTAGATTTTGGACACCAATAGAAGCTTTCTTGACTGGAAGTAGGTTATACAGATGCTTAAGTGTGGTTTCTCAAAACTGACTAGCAAGCAGGTATGTGAATTCTATAAATACCATTGGATAGTTCTTCCTGGAATAGGGAATTTCAGATACTGAAAGACTTTTCCATATGCTTCTGATTAACTCTACCTGCCAGTTATCCCCACCCAATCTAACTATTCACTTATCCCACAGGCATACTTATCATGAGTGATATAGTCATAATAAATTTTACCAAGATATTAAATCTCTACATGTTCAGTTAATCTTATAATCTCTAGTTCCAACACAAGCTTTCTATAGAGTGTCTTGTCCTATGTCCCTACCCAGTAATCAATAGCTAAAATAAAACTATGTAGTGCTGTCAAGCACGTAGAAAGAAAAAACAGTCAGTGCTTTGCATATTTTCTAATCAGGAGAGTTAAGCTTTCTATTCAGCATCTGTTAAAGCCATCATCTGCATCACTACACTTGTTCATATAATAATTGTAAGATGCACAATTAGTCTGAGTCATTCAATGCATTCTGTTGGTGAAAGAGTAGCTCTTGCTTGTATTCCAGCAGAACCAACAAAGTTGCTTCATGTTGTACAGATTGTCCAGCTCATAGTTCACAAACAGGTATCACCATGTCTAGTGCACACAGGTGACTCGGGGGGGGGGTTACAAAAGGGACCCAGCCTCGCATTGCCTTGACACCCTGTCTCTCTGCAGAGATGACTCACAGGGAGCTGTGTAGACAGCTTAGACCTGGGTTGTCTGGTAAACCCTAAACTAAACAGGGCGGTGGCTGCACCATTCAAAGAACCAAAACCTGAACTGAGCCTTGAAATCCCTTAACAAATAGTACGCCCTGAGTCTCAATCCAACCACTATTCAGTTGCCTGAGGAAGCAAGGTAAAGAACAGCTGGAGGGTTTAAGCTTCAGTTTCAGAGGACAATCTTGTGTACTCAAACAATCACAGACCACCAAAAGAAAGAAAGATAAGGGGAAACTTCACTCAGATATACATAATCATTCAGGCATATATACATAATCCGCTCAGGCACAGTTATACGTGCTGTTCTGCAAGTCAGGGGATAAAAACTCTAAGATTCAGGTTGGAAATGGGGGAGTCACTTCTCCAACTATCCAGCTGGCTTGTGAAGGAGACCCTTCCCCCCCTTGGCTGCCCCCGGGACACTGGTTGAGGTAGCTTCCCTGGGACTGAGAGCCTTTCTTTACCTGGAGGAGTAAGTGAATATTGTTTATGCTTTAAGTTTGTAAACATATGTGTGCTTGTGGTTGTCTGTGAATCATTTGTGGTTGTAATAGTGTACTACTCTTGCTTTTAAAATTGCAATAGTGCATTCCTCCACTGTATCTGTAAAACCTGCAATAGTGTTGTGTTAAGTCTGTAAGTGAAGTTCGAGTAAATCACTTGCTTGAACCTTGCAGTTAAGTCTCTTTCTGCCACACACGTAGAGTTCAAGAATGCAGCTTCAAAGCTCATACACAACTATTTTTACAGTTTAAGATTTCTATAACATGGAACAAAGAAAAACATGTTCATTATTAAAGATCAGAATTATGTTAAGGAATAAGCAGTAGTTCTGTGAGACTACACTATTCTCACAGACTGGGGTTAAAAAAAAAACCAACCAACTTATTGAGACTGGTGATATTGGTACACACACCTGAAGTTTTTTAAGCAAGAGTTCTTGTATCTGAACAAAGCCTAATGCAGCACACATAGTATTCATTCCCATTTTGTCTGCAATTCCTTGTAAATTAAACTAATACATTTTTTACATAAAATTTAACTTTGGTTTTAGCTCACTTTTGTATTTAAAAAATAAATTTTTAATACCTTTGAAAGCAAGAGACTGATACTTTAGTTGTAATTTTAAGATTCTTCTGAAAGCAATAAAAGAAGAGAAATACAGAAAATGAGTTGAAAAGAGAGAAAGAAAAAAAAAAGAGGAAGAGGTTTTGCAGACCTGGATTATAATTAATTCATGGTTCTAAAGTGCCTATCAAGCTAAGCTTCTGGGCTGCTCTAGTCAAGAATAATGGTCCTTGAAAGCGAAAACACACAGACAAGAAAATCTGGTAAAACAAAATGGTGCTGGAAAAATGATGGGAATAAAATATTCAAGACAGTGTTACACTTCACACAAAACTGTGAATCTATGTAACCCATGCTTATATAAGCAAAACAAACCTACATCAACAGTATTTTAAGTTCCCGCATAAACAAAACTTACTGAATGCTTCTATGATATCACATAGCAATCTCAGAATGACTAAGACTACATTCTTTGGAAAACATACTATTTGCCACAAGAATGACTACTGCCCCATGTGAGGGTCATCCAGGCAGGAATGGATGCAATAGAACTGTTCTCCCAAATAAAAAAGCAATTTTGTCATATATTTGCAGATTGTTTGCTTGCTTCTGATAAATTTTAACCTCTTGCTGTCTTTATATTTGAAGACAATGACTATGCTTTTGGGTAGGTTTATGCTTCTGCTCCCCATGGACATTTTGACTTTTCAGATATGACTGTCACAAAATTAATGATCCAGTTGACTTACTCTTCTAAGAGGTTAACCATCAGGGCCACCCATTTGTGTGGTGTGTGCTTGTCTTTCCTCAGGATGGTGGTCATCATTAGGCTTTTTTAGTGATTTACCAAAAGTGTTTTCCACAAGTACTTTCCAGATTGTTACATTATGTAGCAAGGTGTAGAAAATACTGTGGTGACTCTGACACTTCTGCTGCCCATTCCCGATGAGCTCGACTTCCCAACTGTAGACATCAGCCGCTCTGTCACATACAGCCAGGAAAACCTTGCTATCCTGTCAAATCACAACTTTTTCTTGTAGAAGAGATTCAAATGAGGCTAGCATCTTAGCCACTTTCTTCACCCTCCCTTTATTGCCACCTACTGTTCTTCCTTCTTTGTTCACTCATATGCCTATGTAACCTTTTCTCATACAGGAGTTTCTGATTTTATTACACCAGTTTCCAGCTACTGATTTTTAAGACTAAACCTTTTTCATTCAACGACAGCCTGAATGATAGCTTGTGTTGTTTGCCTGCCTTCCTCTCCTGCTGTATATGTAGAGTTTTTGCATTTGTTTTGACCTGAAGAAACACATTATCTTTGTGAAGCTACAGTTCTCATGCCCTGTCTTCCCTCCTCTCATCCTCAGTCACAGTCTTAGTCTGCTAGGCAGAACTATTTTTTAGTAAACCAGCCCTTTTTATTCCCCAGACTTTCCCCTGGAGCATAATGATTACCTGCCACTTCTTTTAACATTTTGCTTTGTGCCATTACAAATCAGAATGTTACAGGGAAACAGAAGTTTCCTTCTGTTCCCCTACCGTAAAGGCTAGTGTAAGAATTAATGTTACTTCTAAAAGTTTTGAGGTTTGGGGTTTGTTGTTGTTTGTTTTTTTTCTTTTTTTTTTCTTTTTTTTTTCTTTTTGCATCAAAAACATAAAGTTGCTGAAGTTTGAGGTAGCATATGCAATAAGCTTTTTGGACTTCTAAACTAACCACTAGCTGCCCACTAGCAGCTCAGAGTGAAAAAACTGTGGGACATCAGTAAAAGATGAAGCATCCACAAGCTTAAGCAGCCACTCAGGGAAGACACTCTGAACTGTAGTTTTGTTACTAAAATGGATGAGTATGTTTACACTCCTTCTTATTCCTTTCAGCTATGGACTTAATGGAACACAAAAGTAATACTGTAAGACACATGTTAAGAAATATCTACTTCCAGTTTTATTATTAAAGTGATAGAAGTCAATGAAACAGAAAGAATTGGATGGAGATTCAGATATTTCATATGGTTGCTAATACAGCAAAAGCAGTATTAAGACCTGATTCAGTGTCTGAGCCCTGCAGCTGAGTTCATGAGAATCTCAGCTGATTAAGGCATATGGAAGTACAACCTAAGGCTGGTACATCTCTGCTTGAGGTTTTTTCTAAGTTTTTTTTGCATAATTCAGTTAACTTCACAATACCTGAGGTCATCATGTTCATGGCATGACACAAACTGCATAAGCTTGATGGAAAGGGGGTGATGACAGCTGAGGGTCTGCCATCAAAATTGTTTTTAGAAGGCAGGTTTCATTAACTTCAACATTATGTATCATTATATGACAGCTTGCAAACTGAAGGCATACAAACAGCTAATTGCTTTTATTTGAACACAAGACCGTGACAGGCTCCCAGCTAACACGAAACTGTTGGCAGTTGCTTATGACACGATCGCTATGTCTGTGAGAATTGATACAGATGTTGATTCTGTTACGATGTTTACTAACCCCCCATTTAATTTAGCACTGAGATGCTGCACCTAGAACATAAATCAGATATCAAACGCTTCAGAGGTAAAGACAATAATGAGGCTGATGTGACAGGACCACTTCTGTTGTGTGTCTTTGAATGCATATTCTGTTCCACCCACCCACCCACTACACTCCAAGGATTATCTATCATCAGCAGGTAAAAGCAGGAAAAAAATAATAAAACAAATCCTCTGAAAAGTCTGTTAAGTCATTCTGTACCTGAGAAAATCTGGCTGCATTATTCTTGAATCATAACCTCCAGGAAATCTTTATTCTAGTAATTTCCTATGGTAATGCAGGGAGAATTAGTGAGTCAGTAGTGCATTTCTCAGAAAGCTCATGTGTCTTGCAGTACAAATATCACCACTTTTCAGCTCACAACCACAAATGAGAATGAACACAATCATTGCTTTGCATACATTTGGGTAGAAATATACATTTTAAAACTCATTGCTGCCTTTAAAAGTACAAATGTCTGTCAAATCTAAAGGACAGAATAAAAAAAATCTAAATACAGAAATGGAATAGAATACTTTCTCTCATCTTTTATGAAGGCCTTTAATTCCCCAAATCCCTTTTATAAAAGGTTAATTAATCAGCTATGACTGTACAGTTTTCAGCTGAAAGGACTTCGCAAACCTGCCTCTGCAACCCCTTTCTATTCCCTTTTCTTCTTAGACTGGACTTTTTTTCACAGGCATTGCTACGAGGTGAAGAGACAGGGTGTCAGTGGTTCTATCCACTTGCCGTATTGCAGGTCATGAGTGGTTTGAAGAAACTGAATAAAGGTATGATGCAAATAACACTATATGTGGAGAAAGGCATGGCTTTCTACATTTCGTATCTTTGTACTGCATTGCTTCCAGCTGCTTTCAATTTCAGAAGTGTTTTCTGTAGGCTGTAATTGTCAAGGTCAGCTTCTACCTTGTTTTGGGGAGAAACAAGAGAATGCTACTCTTTGTCTTCAAAAAAAATCTTCCAGATTATGTCAGGCGGATTTTAGCTTTTGATTTAATGTTCTTGTAAGGTCACCTTTAAGGTAATTTTGTGCAAGACAGTATGTTCACCAAGCAATGCTGAGAAGAATGAGAGAAGTGAAATTCTACAGAAATTTTTTTTTCCACATTGCAAAATCAAGACAATCCATGGCATTTCATGTTAATTGACACAGCTTAAGCTACTTATTTTGTATCTAAATAATTAAATGTTCAGTGTAGGCTTCAATGACCTATTAGCACAATAAATTCTGGTACAAAATGGGGGTTTGCTTGTTTTTGCTCTTTGTTTGCTTGTTTGTTTAACCTGACCCATTGCAGTTGCAATTTAATGATGGGGTCTTGGCAGTGAACCAGCTGGTTCTCAACCTGAGAGACAGTATCTGTAACTCATGAGGTTGTGCTATTCTTACTAAGTGAGTCTGTCCCTGCCAGCTGGGTTTAAAACTACTCTGTTTTGTTAAATTGTTAAGTTAAATATGCAGAACTAAAGGTTACATCAGCTACAGGGATAAAAAAAAAAATGACGCATTGCAATTTTTGTCATCAGTGAGATGGATGTGGAGCTTCAGCATCAGCTTCAGCAGGACTGTCCAGTATATACTGGCTGCAATATATGTATCACAATGCAGTATGTAGCCTACTTATCCAAATTTAAAGTCAATGCTAATTGATAGCCCTTTAAATGTTATGGCCATAAGTCCATGCAGAAGATAAACACAAAACTCACCCCAACTTGTCTGTATGGCTATAACCATATGGCTATATGACCTCATTTCTCTGAGACAAAGGAGAGAAAGAAGATGCCATACCACTGCTGTGGTTTGAAATATTCTGTTTGGAAGCCCACTGGTTTGCACTCATTTTTTCCACTTCTAGTTAAGTTCTGAGAAATGATTTGTTTTTTTAAAAGTACTGCACTGGTATTTGAACCAGAAAAGCTTCACCCTTGTTCAAACATACCCAGCTGTGAGATCACTTGTTGGTAATATGGGAGACCATGTCCAAGTCCCTTTCTTGATCATACTGATGTTACTGTAGCTAGCCCTAGGAAGTGCTCATCAGTGGTGTACCTGAGCTCTAACCCAATTCTGGAGCTCAGTCAAGCACTGAAGTGTTCTCTGCATAAAACTCACAGGAATTTGAGCTCTAGAATCCCTAAGCCAGTCAAAACTATAAATACTAGCAACAATTATTTGAAAGAACTAGTGAGAGGTGCTCCATTTTCAGATTAGCATGTATAATTAGCTGGGGGGAAGGGGAAGCACAGGTGCTTGGCTTGTCCTGCTTTAGTCAGATCCCACTTTCTTCTTCAGCAAATGCCTCACAGGTACAAGAGGCAGTCACTCCCTGGCTGGGCACCTCACCCCTCTCTTGCCAAAGGTGTACCATTATGGTGTGCAGAGAGCAAGACTAATTGTACTGGGAGGGAAGAGTGGTGATTCTGTGAGTGTGCCAGATGAATTTGGAAATTTGGGTGCAGTGCCGTTAAGCTTACAGAATCTAATGAGACTGATTTCTTAAGCCAGACTTGGTCTGGGCATGTATACAACTATGAACACTTGAAAATTTCCTTCACTTTGATGTAAAAAACTTATGTTCTAAGTTAAGCAGCTCATAAGTTATTCTGAAGCACAATTTTAGACATGGATTCCTATACTATTTTTAAGTTCTACTTTAGTCATTGAAAGTCATTCTTTGGATTTGGCCCTTTGTTTCTTTAAAGTACTCAGCTTCATTGGTAAAAGGGAATGTGTTTTTTCTATCTCAAAGGAATGTGGTAGAGAAAGACATATAACCATGATGAGATGATCAGCTGTGATGTGGCCATAGGAGCATCTAAATAGCTAGGCATACTTGCCTAAAAGATATTTCCAATAAAATTATCAAAGTCTATAAAGTTTCCAGCAAGGACTTGTGACATATTAAGGTAACATTGTCTCAGTAGGAAATAACCTTTGCAAAAAAAATTTAATCAGTACTCTGATCATCAATACTCAAGACTTATGCTTATTGTATATTCAGCTATTGACTGAAATGCTTTATCACAAGAAAGAATCTGCTTTCAATGCAACGCTACAAATAAGTTTTGCTAAAAGATTCTGATCTGTATTCTGACCACCATGTTTCATATGTATCAATTATTCATAGTGAAGTCTGGTGGTTAATTGATTGTTTTGAAGACAAAAGGCAGACAATGTTCTGATTAGAGATTTTGAAAGCAGTCTTGCACATGTATTGTTTCGTATCTTCAGATCAAAATGATCTCAATTGTATTCCCCCAAAACAGGTGAAATTTGGACATAAATGACCTTTTATATTCTAAGATCTTTTAACTGCTGACTTTTTATATATTAAGTTTATTATTAAGAAAAGAAATTGTAAACATAGCTCTTTTTTGCTAAGGCATTTAAGTGAATATAAACAAACATTAGAACTGCAGAAGAAATTGGCATACCTCAGGAATTTGGTTCAGTGGTACACTGTCATTTAAATGCCTTATGCTGCCCCAGAACAAAAAGTACTATTTATTTTTAAGTCTAGCTTTTCAGTTTTCTAGATGACTGGGATGTTGTAGATCTTCATACATAGCTGTCAAGTAACTGTACAAAAATGAAGTACAGGGCAAAGACAAACTAGCTGTTGCTTTGTATTTGTGTGAAAAATAGGACAGCAAACTCCATCTTGCAGAAAAACAAAGCAACATTCAACTGGTCTTTTATCCCGTAGAGAGATTTGTAGCTTTGGAAGGACTGCAGGGGCAGCATATGAAACTAAATTGGATAAGCCTTTAGTTAGAGTTCAACTGTCTCTAAAGTGTTTGTATGTACATTGCCTACTTGAAGAATGAAAGAAATTGCCTATTGTGATTGATACCAGCCTGGTCTCCTTTCAAATGGGCATTTTACAGTGTAAGCAGCTGTCGTTTTCCAGCTAGATGACACAGCAGGCGGTGTGTGAAATATGATGTGCTTTCCTTTCCATGAGGTGTAAAACCATAATCCGTTCCCTTATAAACTTCGCTCTCTTGGCTGGACGATCAGGTCCGCAGAGAGTGCTGAGCAGACTTGCCGTCAGCCTGGCTGAGGATTGTTCTGTGTCTCTGTTACGGCTTCACCAGTCCCTCTCACTGCAGGCTCCAGACACTGCTGACCACAGACACTTCAAAAAGGAAGGCCAACATGTGCCAAAGCCCCCATCTTTTACTTCTCTCTATTGCCTCTGTCCTATTGCTCTTAATTGTGCTCAGTACACCCCAACTTCTGCAGCTTTCCAGCACAGCTCTGCCTCCTTCCTTCCTCCTTCTGACAATTCTAACAATGTGATTATTTAATACTTGCAAATGGGAAAACCTAACTGTTCACACTCAGAAACACTCTGTCATGCTTCATTGAACATCGTCCACCATTATCTGCATTCCTGAAATTGTTCCTGCTGCTTCTGTAATTTTCTCTTTCCCTTCATGTTACTTTAATATGTATGACAGGGAGGTGAGTAGAAAGATGCACATAGAAGACAAATGGAAATAAGGTCTTATGGAACAGAAGCAGGAAACAGTCTCAGAACAGATACTGGTAGCCAATGCCAATATTGGTCACTGGAGTTCATAGAGTGTCTAGAGCAGAAATGGCAATTTGAGTACCAGTGTTCTTAGTTATTTAATCCCAGTTTTGGGATATTATTGACCTCTATACACTTGTATAGCACATTTTACTCTTGATGCACTTAGAATTCTTCAACATGTAAGGTTCTGCAGATAAAATGCAGTCTGTGTAAACATAGTCATTCCTCCAGAAGATGTTGCAATGCCAAAAAACAGTTAAGATCCACAGGGATTCATAACCCCCACACACACATTTTCCAATTTTTCTCATTTTTAGAACCTTTATGATCTTTGAAAGCATGGACTTTGCAGAAGGCAAAGAAGGATCATAAGGGGATATATGTTCCTCTGATCACTTGTTGATTCCTTTGTCTCAAGAAGAGATTGCTTGATTCTGCCATTGAAATTAAATTGTTGGATAATGTGACCTTAGTTGTGATTGTTCTGTTCATTAACACTTCTTAATGTTATAAATGAAAGAAGCTTTAAATTGTGCTAATAGAAATGAAACACAATGTCTGGGCATTACAGCTTAACCATACATGTATAGGAGTCTAGTCTGAGCTTTGTAGAATGGACTCTGGTTACACCTAAAATTGTAAAACTTCTATTTAAATCAGGCATCTTTTGAAAAGCTATAGCTCTACAATTGCCTTAAATGTTATCTTTAAGATCTGAAATTTTAAACACGGTTTTTATGGTAATATAATATTCTGTGCATTTCTCTTTTGCAATATGCCATATTGCAAAAGCAATACTAGCGTTCACTACCATTTTTTCCACGCTGCTCACAATACTGAGCATGGAAGAAAAATGGAGCTATTACAATTACATTATATTTCGCTCTGCTGCATATGATAGCTGTTAGTCACACACTTCTGTGTAGAGGGAAAAGCCTAACTGTTGTCTTCTTAGCTTTCTCTATGAACTCCTCAAAATCTGTCCTTAATGGACACACTTGTCGGGCCTGCCAAAAACTTATATTACCACTGGCACCTCTTATCACCTTCAAAGTCTTTGCTGTACCCAGTCTGTCTCAGGTACTGCAAGCTGTGTTAAACTTGCATTCACAGCACTCATTTTCTTTTGAAGACTGGCTTTTTGCAGTAGCCTTTGGTATTCAAAATAACATGTGTTTGTTCTAAGTTTAGTTTTGGAGTGTTTCTCTACATAGCTTATAGCTTGAAGATACAGTTCTAATATAGTTTCCAGATCAGGAAATTAATTTGCTTTCCTACTCCAGGAAAATAACCTCAAATTAAACTCAGTAGCAGGGCCTTATCTAGCCCCAAACCCAACACTCTTGTTGTTGATGAACCAGGTGAAGTCTATTGTTTGTATTGTTTTTTGGGCTGCCTTGCAGGTGCGCTGAGGTCTGGGCTGCCTCATGGGCTGGTACCTGCCATGTGCTGAGAGCCTCAGGGCTCAGCCTAGGTGATCTTAGCGGTCCCTCCTGGCCCTGCAGTCTCTGAAGTGCTCCATGTATCACCAGAATAACTGCAGCTGTTTCTTTCAAGGTTTCTTTCAAACTTCTAAAGTTGATGAACAGCTGAGTAATATCAGAAAAATAACCTCACAAGTAATAGTGCTTGTCATTTCTATAGCTTAGTATGAAGGCATGTGTGGTAAGTAGCATCTTCCAGTGCTGGATTTTTGTCACGGTTTATTCAAGTTTTTTGCATTTATACTATCAGTATCCATGTTCTTCTCATTCATCCACTTTGGAGAATTCACCCATCTCCTATCTTGGGACTGCCCAGAAACAGTCTGGTGTACCAAAATGCTCTGTCGTGAGGCAGCCTTTCAAAGGTACAATGACTATTACTGTGTTCCAAGTACATAATTGATTCCTGTATTTGAAAACTATCTCTAGTACTTTTGGAATGCATATCAATTATTAAAAATGAGGCTTTAGCTAGTAAGCCTTCCACATGATCAGCTACAGCAGAGCAACTCGCTGCCCTGTAAGATAAACCACAAAAATGGAGCTCAAAGTGCAGCTTCCACTGAACTAGAGCACCAGTACCAAGCAAGATTTGAACATGAGAAACCTTACGACTCTGAGTGACTTTCTGAAGAAAAGTGTTGTGTATCCTGGAAGATGGAAATCTCAAAAGATTTTTTTTTTTTAAAAAATGTTCCCATAATTGTAGTAGCTGTTGCTGTACAATGACTTGTTCCACCCACCCTCCAGCCCGCCCTCCGCGCCCTGCTGCCAACCGACATCTCCCCTGCCTGCGATCAGTGGCTGGGCAGGGTTCGTTGTTCCCCAGAGTCCGCCACGTGCCAGTCCACGGCTGAGGAGAAAAGTGTTTTAATGTTTGTCTTCTTGTTTCTCTCTACCCGAATCTATTTAAATTGGCAATAAAGTAAACTAATTTTCAACAAGTGGAGTCTGTTTTAGCTGTGACAACGACTGGTGAGCAACGTCCCAGTCTTTATCTCGACCCACGAGCTTTCTCATCCCATTTCATCCCCTGTCCTGTTGAGGAGGGGAAGTGAGAAGGACGTTTGGCTATTAGCTAAGGCTAACCCACCAAAAAGCTTTTCACAAAGAAGTGTTTTTGAAGAGACTTCATTTCAGGGCAAAACCAGAAATTCTGCACCAGAAGAATATACAGTTTTTGAAATTTCTCATCTTATATTATTATTACAATATATCATGGCATGTAGGCATTATTGCTTTATACTGTGACATCTCCTGTTACATTAAATTTCATCACATTGTGACACATTGTACCAACAATATAACTCAATATATCATTATATATGCAATATTATACTATGACATGATATAATTATTCTCTTTTTTTCCTGAATTTTTAAATTATTTTGGCTAGGTATTTGTAAATACTGCCTGAAGATAGTAAGTATTTACACTGCCTACATTAAGCATGTAACCAATTTAGGTCCCTAAATTGGCAGCCTGTTTGTCATAAGATCGCTTTTCAGTGAGTACTGAGCTAGAAGCATTTTAGAGAATTTCAAGCTCCTGCTCTTACTGACTCTCTGTAGTTATGCATCTCTGTCCATAAACTATATTGACAGAAAGAGAGCCTAGACTCATAACTTGGGGGTTTAATGCTACACGGCATGAGTACTCCAGTTATCCTGAAGGAAGTGAGATAGACATTGAACTGCTTTCACTATAAAAATAAAAATATCCTCCCAACAAAAAGTACTGAAAGTTGCTGTTCACATAATTATTTTATATTGAGTTTATCTTCGTTTGTATTTGAAGAGCCAAAGTGTTTTATTACAGTAAACACAGGAGATATTCACTTCTAGAAAAGCAGTAGTTTCAATCAGTAGTAACAGCTGTTACAGTAAACCTTTGAAGTTTGAGACATGTAATAAAGTCCAGCAATATTTTTATATTATTGTGAATTACTACTGATTGATGCAATATTCTGTATTGTCATGAGAAAACAGAAAAATAAAATGACAGAACAGCAAAAAATAAAGTGATTTTGAAAGGATAATCCCACTTAAAAATGGCATTCTTTAAAGTAAAACAATAAACATTTTTATCTCAAAGCGTTCCTCTAAGAACAATTTAATTTACAACAGAAGAATGAAATCAATATAGCTTTCTGAAGAATGATTTAATTGATGATAAAAGGTTTAATGAAAATTTTACTACAAGGTTTTGTACAGATCATCAGTCAGGTTGACATCTCAAATGAATAATCCAGTTATTTTTAAGAATGTGAGATCCCAGTCTTTGGAATGACCTACAGGTTTTTTTTAGTATCATGACATTAAAAGTATGATATGCTTTTTATGCTTGCATTCAATTTATTTTTATTTTCTTTTTTTTGATTGTCAGAATGTTAATTCTGTGCAAATTTGGCTTTGCATATTGTTTCACCCTCTAAAAAAATCATTGCTTATCTTTCCGTGCTTGTCAGGTTTTATAAATAAACTAACTGGAAAAAAAATCAACTTACACACCTGCTTTGGTTTGACATACATCTTTCTATAGAGCAACCAGATACACTTAAAGATCTGGGTTTTCTTTTATGTGTTGCTGTAAAATGCAGTGGTTTATTGCAGACCCAGGAGCCCAAAGGGGAGCAATATACAGAAGCTGCATTAGGACACAGATATTGGCTTTCTGGTACTGTGCAACTGAACCAATGCATTGCAAACGGTTACTTGTATAGTCAGGGACTTTTTTGTCAGTTGTCAATCAAACAGCAAGGACATCATCCAGAACTCCAAGGCAATGCCACACTGAACATATGTGAGATATCTAGCTCAAGAGGTGGTGATGAGATAAAGTTATAAAGCTCTGCCAAATGATGAAATTTACTTTTTTTTTCTTATAGAGATGTTAATGACTTATTCGGGGGGGGCGGGGGGGGCGGTTGGTTTGGTGTGGTTTTGTTTTTGTGAGGATAAGGGATGACAAAATGATAAATTTTCATCATGTCTTAAGTGATAACAAGTAAGATTTATAAAAAATACAGCTCATCTGACATTATTTTATAGCTCCAGAATATTCTGGAATAAAACCAGCCTTATCGATTATGGCTTAAGGTACTAAATCATGTTTTCTTTCAACTACTTATTTTAGAAAAGAATGCATGAACAGATTTCTGGTACTCTGAAAGAGAGGAATTTAATCAGATTTTATTTTCTTTATATGAATGGCTTGCCTATTCCTGAACAATCTCAATAATGGAGTTTTTGTAAATAGTGGCTTTTTCATAGTCATTTTGATGTCATAGGTTCAAGTAAGATCAGTATACTTCTCCCCTCTACAAATTCTCTTAAATCATCCATAAATACTCTAAGCTGAATTTCCCAATCCTTACATGAAACTATACAGCCCAAATTTCCCTATCTGTAAAACGGTAAGATAACTCTCACCATTAATTTATGAAATAAGTAATTTTAATGCTATTTCAGAACGGAGTCATTCTAAAGGAATATTCTCCATCAAAGTTCTTAAAGCAGAAGTACCAAAATGAGACTGTATCCAAATGAAACATTTTTATTATCTACTCTTTTGATACTCTTTCTTAAACCATGGTAAAATAACCGTGGTTGGTAACTTTGATTACTGAATTTGTCTGCAGTGAAGGTGTTTTCTGTAATTTGATAAGGTGCTCCCAGGGTTAAAAGAGGGGGACCTCCTTTAGCAAGTGGATTATATCAAATGTTTGAAAGGTAATTACATGTGGAAAAGATCCAAAAAAAGGACTCTGCTAACTAGGTCTTCGGATGAGTCACAGTGATTCTTTTCCCTCCCCTCCTGGCTTATGGATTTCTTTACAATTAAAAGCCAGACTCTCTGAACTAAATCAAAGCTGAATCAGTTATATAATAAACCTGCTATTACAGACTCAGTGGGGTCCAGGATCTGGTCCAAGGTCTTTAGGTAAAATCCCAGTGCTGGTGCTTTCTTTGTAGAATGATACATGGCAGGAACAAACATTAGAGCACCCAATTTGGACAAACATCTCAGTTGCTAAGTACAAGTAATACAAAGACAAAGTCATCATTTTTTTTTCTTCCTCTGTCAGACTGAAACAAATCCAGCAAGAATGGAAAGAGAAAATTGTTTGTGAGTTGTTACTCAATAGCTGCAATCAGCAAGGTTAAGGTGACTGACAAGTTATCGTGTGGCCTCAGCAGTATTTTCTGAACTAGACTGCGTGAAAAATGATGGCATTTACAAGTTTTTAAAAAATGTGAAATTTTTAATGAAAAAGTTTTGATTTTCTTTTTCCTGTTTATTTTTTTTGTCCAGCTTGCTCTGGCTTCTAACGGGGTGAATTTATTAACATATTACTGATCTGGAAACCAACAACATATTGTGACAGGGTGCCCTTTAAACTAAAAGATATGAATCCATGTGCCATTAACTGTGTCTGTAAAAGCCAGCAGACATAAAGACCACTGTGAATTAAAAACATACCTCTCAGATACATAATTTGCAGAACATTGCAACTGTGGATTTGTAACTTCAACTCAGTTGATTCCCTAGGATAAAAAGGTTTATATGGGTAAAGGAATCAGCATTAAGTGAAGAGCAATCCATTAAAATTTTTGCAAGTGCCAGATACCTAAATGAAGGCCACAATACAGATATACCCTAGCTAGGAGATTAATAAGGATGTTCTGCAGATGTGATGTAAGGAGCAGTACGATCGAGCTGGCCCCTCACAGCCAGGAAAGGCATCAGAGAAATTCCTTGTTGCAATGAGAACAGGAGACTGAGACCTGGTGCATACTGAGTTTGCAGGTTCTTGTGTTTTCATAGGATCACAGGATAATTCAGGTCAGAAGGGACCTCTAGTCACCTACTCCAAACCCCTGCTCCTGTCTTGATCTTTCTTTCTAACTTTCTTTCTAAGTTTGTAATTAAGGGCTTGAATTTTTGCTTGCATCAAGTAATTTTTTTTTCTCTTTAAGCTCCTGCCACACTGCAAAGATGGGACAGTAAGTGGCAGGGCACAGAGTGCAGTTCTTGTCCACATCAGAAAACGTCAGGTTACTCAGTGTTATACCCTTGTGTCTATTGCTGGGGCATACAATGCACACAATAATTTCACAGCATCATCTCTTTGTTCACATTTATTTCCAGCAGAACCTATGGAATCTCTTCTGTATAGTATAACTCTCTTCCTTCAGCTAAGATGGCAAATAGGAATACTTTATGAGAAAGTATTGCAATAATTGTCACTTCCCTGGCTTTCAGAAGTGTATGATTACAACAAAACATTTTGCCAAAGCTCATCTGGTTTTGTTTTAATCCTCATTTATTGATATATAGACATTTACAATGCTTATTTCTTACTACATATCTCCATGCTCACTGCTTGTAATTCAAGCCCGGTTTTATTCAACAGCTAATGTTGACTCTGGCTAAGCCCTTCACTCAGAGATGTGAAAACTGTGCCACAGTGTTCCAGAAGTAACTAAGCATGGGATAAAAACAGTTCCCTTTTATCAGCTTTAGATTTGCAACTCAGTTTTCCAGGATGACCCCATTTCTTGTATTGTAAAAGCCCAGCTCATACAGTGCATGACTCACATTCTATGATTTGTGATTGCTTTATATATCCATATCCCACATCCTCTTATTCATGAACTTTACAAAACCAGGCAGTGAAATCCTGACCTGATTGAACTCAGTGGGAGTTTTGACATTGCCTTCAATAACACTGGGATTTCACCTAAAATCTTTGTAGCCTTTAAATGAAAGAGCCTTTGGTCTTTTCTTTTTGGAGGGGGAAGAAGAACACTGAGATGCAGGGTGGTGGTGTTTATATTTTCATTAGATGTATCTCTTCCATTTGTGAGACGTAACAGTCAACAGGATCAGAGAGGATATAAAGGTGAAGTAATCAGAATTTGCCAGCGTGGGAATATGTTGGCTGAAATCTGCATGAGCATTTCTTTTGTCAGTATGTGTAAAGACCTGGACTTAAGAGACCATGACTCATTTGGCTTGCCAGCAATAAGCATAAGTAAGTTACAAAGAAAATGAAATTGTGGTCTCCATTAAAGAAAAGCCAGGTCTGGTTAATCAAAGTTTTAAATGCATCAGAGGTGAAACAAAATTATCCAGAGGTTTAATTTTAGCTTGAAATGAATGTAATTTCCATTCCCTGTTCATTCCTTTATGTCCCATGACTGATGGGTCACTTTCTTCCCTCCCAGTGAGTGCGAACACAAGGAGTGGGAGACCCTTTCATGCTGGGTTGCTGTTAGAGAGATTTCCAATATCCCTTCTAAGTACCCTTTGTGCACTGCACTCCACTGCAGAGGCAGTGAAATGTTTATAGGGTTTTAGAGATGGAAAAAAGTGTACAGCTTTATACTTCAAATGTAGGAAGTGCAAGTCTAATGGGAGCCAGCAGTGTTGGCTGCATGCTCAGCACATGAGACTTGGCCAGTGTCACCATATTCCTAAAACTGATGTCATCACTGGGATCACACTCTAAAATGCCCTTCTGGAACATGCTAACAGGAGAACCATTACTGCTGCATTGCCTGTTTGCTGACGGAAGATTGCTGCTTGGCTGATTCCCTATTTCCACTCTCTTTTGTAATTTCCCTTTTCAGTTTGTAAGCCTGTCAAGGAATACACCGAGCTTGAATAACAGTGCTCTATTGTTGAGCTGACACGTAAAAGTTGCATATGACAGTAGTAAAAAGGTGTCAAAATTGAGCATTGGAATGAATCCACAGAAATATTTTTTCAATATTTCTTTCCTCAATTCCCCAAACAGTCTGGGGAGTTATGTCTTGACTGATTAAGCAATGAACAGAATTCAGCATGAGGTAAGCAAGCTGCCAGCAGCTCCCTGAGCTGATCAGATTGGTCTGTATTCCTCCATCTGTTTTGTTAAATTACATTTCTCTGTGGCTCTGTCACTCATCCCATGCTCTCACCCCACTCTATTACATTCCACTCACGTTACTTTTGACAGTTACAGACTCTCAAACCACAGACATATGTATAAAAACACTTCACCAGCTTTATTAAACTTAGCTCCATACTATGCCTCTGAAATATGAAGCTTTTCCTTATATTATAGAAAGGGATGGAAGTTCACAGGTATCAAACAGATTTTGCTAGCCTCCCCTGAGAGCCAGGACAATCACATGCTTCACAAAGCATCCTCCCATTGTGCTTTGCAGAATCCAGGAAACCCTGAAGAGACAGCAAGGTTGCTCCTCCTCTCTCAGTTCAGCAGGACTCTTTGCTCTGCCTTCAACAGGGGACAACATGGAAAGAACAATCCTTGGAAATGCCTGTCCTCCAGCTTTCTGCAATCAGGTCGAAACAGAATTGTTTCTGCTTCACAGAGGAAAAGTTATACATGCAATATTTCCAACATCATCTGAAGGTCACAGAGCAGCCTAATGAACATCAGCCGGGTTTCTAGACTCCTGTGCTTCTGGCAATAGGTCATCAGATAATGTTTGGTTTTGTGCTATCATTTACTGCTTAGATGCCAACATGAGAGACACATCTTAGGACAGAAAATCAAGTAATTATTTTTCAGTGCAATATAATCTCAGTCTTCTTAGACAATGAAATACCATTAAGGATGCAATAAAAATAGAAAACTGTTTCTCAGAATGGGCTGAGAGTTTGGGTTTTTTCGACAACAAAAATATCAACCAGATAATCAACTCCTCTTAGCCATTTAGAAGCATTTTCTGCCATGGCCTAAAATGACAAATGTTTTTGAATTTCTTTTTAGGTGTTTGGTATAGAATGCTAAACTGGGACATAAGCTCTCTATTCAGTGAATGGGAAAACAAAGATACCTCCAGACAGAAGACAAGCTGAATGGAAAAGAGAAAGTAAGAGCCCCAAAGAAATACTGAAAACTTAGTTAAGTCCAATAAGGAAGATGTTTTCCTGCACTCATGTGCAGAAGTCTTGTGCTAAGATAAATGCTTCTCTCAAAAAAAATAAAGAAGAAAAAAAGGAGGGACCAGCTCTAACACACTTACTTAGACTGTATATTTAGAACTTATGAAGGATGCAGGAAACTTACAATCTACATACTAACAAGGAAACTAGCCACTATTTTCCATCTCTTTTGTCATCAGGCTTTAGCAGAAGATGGATGCTATACTCTTCTGCTCCTATTCCACTGCCCAGAGACTGAAAAAGTCACCAGATAAGATATATAAAATTGTGGGAATGGGGACTGGGTTTTGGGGCTGCTTGTTTCTTGAATGAATGTCCCAACTGTTAGGACAGAAAGTCATACCTTTCTCTTAAAAGGCTTTAAAGGCTGACTTTCCCTCCCCAGGTGGAGATACCACTCAGTTGCATGGGAATGCCAGTCCTATGCATGTGTGCCACAGGGTAGGCTCTGGCAGCACCTCAGAGACTGGTGACCTGGTGGGCTGCAGTGGAGAGCCCCTTCTTTACAGCTCCAGAGCAGGGTGAGGCGTGGGATCTGGGCACCCAACCCCTCACTCCTGTCAACAAAGGCACAAGTGACCAGAAACAGACCTCCTGGTGGTTAGTTGAAGAGTTCGGCAGTTTGGTTTGACCACTGAAGTCAAAGTGTCTGTCTTACCTAGGTACCTTCAGTGTCCAGTAGCAGCTGAAAAAGACATTTTCAGGATCGGTTTTGGAGCCTAACTCCAAATTCGACTGAAAACCTGTATTGGTCTTGGTCCCTTGTGCATGTTACTGCTTGCTTCCTTTATTCTTCTGCATGATATCTGAGAAAAGTCCTTGCTGTGCCTCTGTGTTTTGGGAAGACACAAAGTATTTGCCACAGCTTGTAGCCATTGTAAGGGCTTGCGTCAAAGGCCTATAATTAGTTAGAGGTCTTCTTTTGATTTCAGTAGATCAAATTCAATTGCTTATCCTTCAGTGATTTTTAATAACAATTCAGGCCTTTCCCCTAATGGTTTCCTGATTAACATTACTTGTAAAATTGAGATGTTACCTTTACATCTTATAACAATCCAATGCTTTTCAACTACCTGCAGTGTTAGACAGCTTCTGTACTGATGTATTTCCCTCCCTATTAAACTCAGGATTCAGGCACAAACACTTTGCAATACCTAACTTCTAGCTACCTGGCTCTCCTGGAGTGGAAGCACGTAAGCTTTTCATAGGAAGAAGTGGTGTGTATTTCATCCCTCTGGTTGGGGTCCCTGGATGAAGAGGGGTGAGAGCACTCAGTGGCCTATGGCAAGCCTCAAGAAGTTACTGCGGTCAGACATCTCTGCTCCCAGCTGCTGATCCTGTCCTGGAGAGCCTTCAACATGGGTGGCAGTGATACCAGGGAGAGGGAGCAGGAAGAACGGAGCCCTGATCCTCTCCTTTGGATACATTTCACATTAGCAGTGGATGAGAAACAAGAAATAGTAATAACTGTGGGAGCTTGCCCTGTGTGCAAGACTCAACCTTACCATCTAAGAACTCTAACCACTAATTCACTGATTCGTATTCCTTGCTTGTTTTTCCTCTAAGTCCTAGGCACGCTTTTAAAGTCTGGCTTTTAGATATCCAAGATATACTTAGTAACATACCAGTTGTCTGAGGGGCTCAAAATGATAATTGTTTTGACCTATATCCCAGTGATGGTGGTAGTTATTCAGAACCCACTACAATAAGTGGCTGCAGTAATTTGTACTTTTGATGTATGCCTGCTGAGCATAGCCCTTATCTTTGACCTTGGCATCAATGAAAGCGTGACAGATCCCAGAGGTTTTCAGGCATATGTTAGCTTGTTTGAAATTGTTACTGTAGTGACCTCTATTTCCAATACTGAAGCATATTTTCTGCATGCTATAATATCACTGAATTTTTTATGTTGTATTCTTCATCAGTTACAACTATCTCTTGTTAATTCTACTATGCATTTCCCTTGGCTATATTTTGTGTTAAATCAGTTACTACATCCAAAAAAAAACCCCAAACAAACAGATGTGCTGTGTATATTATACTCTTATTTTACAATGAGGAGTTGAATATGCCCAGACCATAGGTTCTGTTACTGTCCTAGATTTAGCTGGGATAGAGTTAACTGTCTTCCTAGTAGCTGGTACGGTGCTATGTTTTGATAGCTATGTTAAACCACAACAGTTACATTTTGGTTTCATTGTTTTGTTCTCAAAACCAAAATTTACTTCACTTACTTTAATGCAGTAATCTATACCGTTGTAATAAAGAAGCATTTATTAGCCCCCCAATATGAAATTTTGAGCGCATACCATGACAGTATGAAGAATTACCGAGGCTCAGCAAGGCTCACTCTGACTGCCCCGTTGTGGCATGGATGACACCTGAGCAGAGGTGACAACACGCTCTGAGCCTGAAGGAAGAGAGTCAAGGACCTGGGTGTGACAACGATCTTCCATTGCTCTAGCCCAGCACAACAGCCACATAGGGACAGAGCCATAAAAACATAGCTGCAGAGGTAGAGGGAAAGTTGGGGGTATTTTTTCCCTTCATCATATGCTAGTGTCCCAAGAGGGAAACTGTTCAGTAGGATTTAAATCTTTCTCACACAAAAGGCAGACAAAAAGATCTCAGGCCTGGATTTTCTCACCAGATGAGGAGAGCTAGAATGAGGATTGATGGCAGCTCATGTCAAACCCTGAAAAACTGATGAAGTATGGTAAGGGGAACAAACAGGTCAATCAATCTACTGAACATTTTAGATGTACCTACACTGAAAAAAGAAGAATGGCAAACAGACAGGAAAAAACAAAAATGTGTATATGTAATCAACATTATTGCTGCACCAAAGCTATTACTCAGTTGATCATTTCTATAACATGAATGCTGATGAAGAATAATGCCACCTACTAAGGAATAGAAAGAAGAGATAGAATTTTGTATATCAAGGGCATATGCACTTTCCTTAAGTCCAAACTATAATGATAATTAGACTCATTAGACCTCTGTACGATGACAGAAGGGAAAAACCCAATAGTATTGCTGTCAGGTATGGTCTATTGCTGGCCTCTAAGATAGCAAGATCAAGTGGAAGAAGCCTTTAGAAAAGAACAAAAAGAATAAAATATTAACACAACCATCTGACAGATAGGCTTTGAAGTTAATGGCAGGTTTATGACTCCTAATCCACTGAAGAAAGAGAACAAGACTATACGAGAGGCAAGCGGGATATGGCTAAACATCTTTAGATCCAGGAAGTTAAGACAGCACCCGAAGAGTAGTAGCCTCTTCAGTTCTAAACTGAAGCTTTTGAAAGCTGGCAGTATGGGAGACAGTAATCATAACATCATGCAATGTTTCATTCCCAGAGAAAAAAAGAGACCAAAAAATAAGATAGGCCTAAAAGCTACTGAAATCAATGTAACTTCAATTCTCAAAGAAATATTAGAGAAAAAAAACCTGAAAAAGTCACTTATCATCTAGAAGATACCAAAATGATAAGCAATAGTCAGTATGCGTTTGTCAAAAAGAAATCCTGTTGAATCAATTCAATTTCTATGACATGACAACAAACCTGGTAGTTAGGTGAAAGCAGATATTTTGAATTGAATAGGACTTTTGACCCTGTCCAAGAGGATATTCACTTGACTTCCTCCAAATGTACTCTCATGAATAGCTTAACACAAAATGGAAAGGCGATTGAAGAAAAATTTTTCAGGAAGTCAAATGTTAAAGGATGAATGAAGTACGATAGGAGGATTTTGTGGGTTCCATAATCTTAAATATTTTCATTAGGGATTTGAACAAAAGACTATGCATTAAATGTGCAAGAAGCGGTGAGGGGCTGTAAACTTACTCTAAGAGGAAGATGAGAATGAAACATCTTGACAAATGGAAGAAACTGTCAGGAAAACAAAACAAAACAAAAAAACCCCCAGTCCTAGACAGGAAATGGTGACAATCAAAAATCAGTTACACATAGCAATCAACAGCACGTAGTATCCATGCAAATAAGAATTTGGGTAATGATTGTCAACAAACAAATCATAATTAAATAGTGTTACTGAAATACTGAAAGATAAAAACTGAATTGTTTAAAGTGAGCCACAGAAAGTAATCATCCTGCTCTACTCAGCACTGGTACGGCCTTCCCAGGACTACCGTTTCCAGTTGTGAATGTGTGAGCAGACACAGGCAGGATGCAGGAACAACCACAAACCCACGGATGAAATGCAAAGAGTAAATTTATTTTTGTTACCTCGCCAACTGGGGGGGTCCCCGAAGCAGCACCCCGGCAGAGGCACACAAGCAGGGACGCAGACACCGCGGAGCTTGGTCCATGCTACAGGATCACTGAACCTGCTGTTTGTGCCTGTATTTCAGGATTTCACGCCTGATTACTTTCAGGATTACCACTGTGCTTTGATCTTTTCCATAGCAGGGCAGGAATCTCAAGCATGTTCAATAGCTGCCTCAGTCTATCACAGGCCTATGTTATCTAAGCACTGATGTTCTACTTGTCCAACACACAAGGCCAAACAACAATTAGTATGATATATGTGTTTTTTGACATTCCAGCTGCAAGTCACTTGAATGTGTTTACAATCCTCCTCACCAATCTTCTGTTATTTTCCAACAGTTGCACATCAAAAAGATGAGCCCATAGGAATTATCAGAGAGACAGTAAAGGTGGAAACATGAAAATGTGATTTGGTTTGTCAAGTGAAAAGAAAACTGTGGGGAAACGATGACAAGCTTAAAAAGCTGCTGAAAAAAAGGAAGGGAATAAACTTTTTCATGTCTACTGTGAATGAGACAAGTAGTATGGACTAGAATTTCAGCAATGGACTTGTACATCAGGCAGGTGGAAAAGCCTCTAATGGGAAAGACAGGTAAGTACCAGAGTAGATTGCTCAGGGATAATGTGCAACATCTTCCTTTGCAGGTTTTAAGAACTCACCAGGGATCTGTCAGGAATAGTTTAGATACAGCCAGTCTTGCCTCAAAATGGGGGAGGAAAAATGAGATGGACTTTCTGATTCCTAGCTTATTTTCTGTGATTCTGAGCAAAATTCTATCAAAAAAAAAAAAAAAAGCGCACGCTGTTAATAACAGTAGTCTACATTGGGTAACTAGTGTCATTATAGGAAATACTCATTTCCTGCATTGCTTTTCCACTGAGATTTGTGCACTTTACAGGTATCTTATAGTTTCAAATCCAGCATTCATTCCTGGGTCTCCAGCACATACTCCCAGCTGCTCAGTTCTGTCTTTTTAGCTCAGACCAGTTGGTGGTTCTGAAAGCTGGATAACATTTCTCATGCAGTACAGCACAGTGCCTGTATGGTGTAACTAATGAATCATACTGCCATCCCAGATGTTCTCAGAAAGACTTTTACTTGAACTAAACATCCTTGAGGTCTAAAGCAATATTCTCTATTACTGTCAGTCCCATTCAAGTTTGTTCCTGTGCTGGGCTAAGGCCATCTGTGACTCCCCAGTTTTGACATCATGTTTCGTTTTTTTTACTGGAATTACATGTACGCTGGAATGAGCTGTAAGTTCTGCTTGCCTAATGGATCACAAGGAAGTATGGTCACTCAGCTGGAAACATATTGTTTCCTTATCTTAATAGCATGCAGGCAGCTACTGCTTTTTTTAATGTGAATTCTGTTTCTGTGCATCTAATGTGTTTGTCCTGATGGCAATTTCATTACCAAAACAAAGGGCTTCATTTCTTTAAATTAAGAAGAATAACGTTCCACATTTGTTCAAAACCTTTAGACTATTATTCACTGACATAATTTGACTTGTGTTTCATTCTGCAGAAAATGGCATAATCCAAGCCAATGAAGTTTTCCCACTCGCTTTTTATTCAAAAGAATAATGCAGCTTTAATAGGTATAAAAAGAAAACAGTGCTTAGGGTGAATGCATGTGTTTCTCTTAGCCACAGGAAATGCATAATGGAGGATCACTTAACTATCCCATATGCTTTTTTTTATGTTCTTAATGGACCTGACAGATTGCCTAGTGCAGTATCTTGTCTCTGGTAGGAATTAGTACAGGTGCATTAGGAAGAGGCATAAAGAACAGTATATATGGAAAGATCCCTCCTTAGCATACTTTCTTTTATTAATTTTGTAAGTTATAGCTATATTTAGAAATACGTATTTTAAAAACTGGTTGTCAAATACATCCTTTCTAAAGAAATAACGTAATTGTTGCTATACAGCAGGGAGGGGGGAAGAAGATGCCCCATGAAAACATTTATCTTTTATTTTACTCATTACTGGAAAGGGGAGGAATATCGCCTGTATCAAAGCCATATTCCCCAGCATAAGAAAAGTTTCTTCTTGTTGTGCTTTTAATACAATTAGGAGTGTTCAACCCTTAGCCCTCTAGTCAAATCCCGAGGACAGCATTCAATCATGTTACTGGCTGGGCACCTCCAAGAGGACAGCCCTTTGCTCTTTCTGGAGGTGGGCAGAGCAGGGCTGCCCAGCCTGGCTGGGCACACAGAACATACCTTCAGGGCATGCAGCAGCCCACTTTCTCCCTGCCCTGAAGGGAATGGGAATGGGACCCACCAGTGGAGCAGAGGAAAGAAGTGCTGCCATCTCTCCCGCACTCCTAGCAGCTGCCTGTATTGAATTTTTGCAACTACATCCTTTATACTTGCCATAAACTGGCTTGCAGGACACTGATTTTAAGATAACCAAAAGGCAAAGGTTCTCACATTACCCAGTAGTACTCTTCAGGGCACCCAAGGTGTGCCAGGATGCTCAGGTTAGCTTAGGAGCTCTTTGCAACAGGGTGCTGTGTAAAAGAAGAGTCTTCTGCTCGCTGTCACTAGCCTGGAGAGTTCCTTGGCACACAGCAAGAGAGGGGTGGACACTTGAATATTTGGGATCCCTAGGAAATTTGCAACAGATGCAACCACACAAGTCAGACTTCGCCGAACAAGAAAGAATGAAATGCAGTGACTAGAAATGTCACTTGGTCATGTCTGTGAGAAAAAACAAACATTTCTGAAACACCCTGAAAGCTTCTTCCAGGTATAGACTGGAAGAGAAAAACCTGGTGGTTTTGCACTGACATGGTACAGCTCTAACTACTGTTCAGATGCCAGAAGAACTACAAAGAACTAAATGCCAATAATTTTCACAGACTTGAGGCAACTGTTTATGAAGAAGCAGCAGCACTGTTGATGCACACTAGTAAGTGCACCAGCCACGTTGACCAGTGACCACGTAGAAACACACATCTGCCATACACAACTTGAAAACCTCATACCTGAACGGTCTTTATCAACACTGCCTCTTAGAAGGTGGGCAAACAGCTTACAGCATGAGCTGTGTCGTTACTCATCTAGAAACTGTCTCACTAGATTAATTATTGTAACACAGGAATGAACTTTAATAAATACTTTATAGTGCAATCAGCAGTTCAATTCAGTGGTGCACTTTTTTACTGCAGAATTGGACCTTCTTAGCAGACCACGATGGGCAGGTATGTGGTGAATTCTGAACTAAGGAAGGCTGGGGAAAAAAAAACCAACAGCAAGAAGAGATATGGATGGATAAGATATGGAAATGGATTAATGGAGCTTTCAAAAGGGAGACTGTGACTAAAGCTGTGCATGGCTTGAAAAAGCAAATGACATCTGAGAGAAGTCTGCTGAACATAACTTTGTTCAGGTTACTAAAACCTCTGGGATTTTTCTGCAAATGCCTGACTGGTAGGATGAGAAGTGATTGAAACAGTATAATGAGAGAGAACAAGACAGCTAGTTGGGCTTAACCCAGCAACAGGCTTCTGTCCACAGAATTACGACACCATGATTTATTATTTAAATGCAAATGCTAACATGCCAGGTAGCACCTCAGTGAGTTCTGTCTTAGCCACTTCAGAAAACTGCAAAGATATCTGTGCAGGTGGACTGGGTGTGAATAATAGAATTAAGGACATTTAATTTCTTTGGACCTTTTGAGGGAGGCTTAAGTTTCTTGTTCTTAAAGTATGCGTGAGGTCCAGCAAATTCTCAGTGAAAGATCTTGAGGCGTTTTTAACAGCTTGCCCCCAGTGTGGCGTACCCATTGTGTAATAAGGGGTGCTTCAACCCTAGCAGGGAGATAAATAAGGTCTGCCTGCACCTGCATCTCTGGATTAAGTTCCTACATGTTTCATGAAAACATCTGTGAGTCTTCTACCATTGAATTAAGCTGCAGCTGGCAATAAGTTATTAAGGAAAGAGTCAAGCTCACTCCTTAGGAAACCAGGGTAAAAATCAGCAACAGGAGAATAGTGTCTTAGTGAAGTAAGAACTATTTAAGAAAACACAACACTAACGATGGTAAAGCTTAGGGATCCATGATAAGGGCTGACTATTTTTCTTCTAATTGCAGATCAATTCCAGAGGTGTTCTACTGACAGGGTACTCTCCTGTATCAATACAACAGAAACATCTGTGTTCTACCGAACCTCTGCATGACAGGATGTGAGTCACTTTTCTTCACTTTTTCCTCCATTTTTAAAATAACATTCATGTTTCTGCACCTTATGAAGATTAATCCATCGATACTTTTAAATATCTTCAAGATATTCTGAATGTTATATAGCTGGCATTTGGTAATTTGGTACCTTTAATTATTCAGAATGAAGAAATCCACTTGGGATTATTGAATACTTAGATAGTTAACTCTACATCCAAAAATATCAGTCAATAAAGTCTCAAAAATATATATACCTAAATATATATATATATATATCACTAGGTATTCCTCCCAGGCACATAATATTGCCATTATCAGAGACAAAATCTGTCTGACCCAGTATAGCTGTTCTCATGAAACATGTTCTCATGTTTCAGGACTTTCAGTTTATGTTCCTAACTAAGAATTTTGAAAGTTAAAGGATATACCCCTTAACGTGTCACTTAGTGGCTTTTGGCAATCCCCTGTTTCATTAATTCTGTTGAATCTTTCATAAGTATGAATTTTAAGAGCTTGATGTAAGACAAAAATCAAGTTTCAAATGTTTAATACTAAAATATATATTAAACAAGAAACAACTCTCTTTACTAGATGTCAGAGCTGTTGGATTTGTGCAAGTTACCATACTTTTTTCTACTTTGTTCAAAGTAAGAATAGTGAGAAAAATTATGCTCAGTTGGATGGCAGCAGAATCATTCAGACCTATATTATTGCTGTCAGATAAACCTGGACTGTTGTTATAAGCCAGGATTATAACCTGGGATGTATTTGTGCATCAGGAGGTAGAAGAATAACTATTTCTTTCTGTACATGGGAAACCAAAGTGCAGAAAAATGCAGAAGCTTCCCCAGGGTGACACAAAGAGCATTGACAGAGATGAACTCTAAGATTTTCAGGTTGATAACTGAACTTTATATTTAGCCTCTAAATTGAAGTGTAACTCAGCTTGCCATCTAAAGTCAGCTGTCACAGGATAATTTTATTACAATGAGATGGGAATGAAACTCCCAACTCTAAGTGATTATTACATTTTTAAAGGAAAGTGTGAGTGAGATATGATCATGGTGATTAAAAAAGACCTTTTCTATTCCAGTAAGAAGTCTTCCACTAAGTACAAGCATATGAGATCTCCTAATAGCAGGGTGTCACCTTTAATTGGTCTTGGAGAAAGGGTGATGTGACACCACTCAAAAAAGGGAAGCACTTAAAAAATAAATTCCTGTTTATTCAATCTTTTAATACTAGAACAAGTGGAAATGTCAATAACTGTTGACAGGAGTCAACTTAAAATTGCCACAGCATACTACAATATTTCCTAACAAACATGCCAAATTCACTAACATTCAGAATACTATGTTTCCTGAATCTGAGGAAAAAATATGCATATAATAAAGGCACACATCTTTATTAGAGTGATTTTTTTTTTTTTTTTAATTTTAAATTTCACATCCCAGAGACTTAGCAAGTATTTTATGTTCCTGATATCAAGTGAACACAGGAGAGTTTCAGATTAATTTTACCATATTAAAGGGATTGCAAAGCTCATAGCTACAGAGAAGGGGGTTGAAGATGTGGTCCATATGTAAACCAAAAGTCCTTGAAACTGACAAAACCCCACCATTTTTAAATTTATTTATGATTTACATCAATCTCTCGATTCTTTGAGGGCTGATTTACAATTATTTAACTGTAAGATTTAGCAAGGCACTTCTGCTAAAGAATGCAAAGGGTGAATGCTGCTTTTACTTTGAAACATGACATTGATTATTGTCTTCCCATTACAAGTAGATTGAGTGCAAGCTACAGTCAAGCTAAATAAAGCCCAGAAAACCTGTGCCATTTGAAATGATGCACATCTAAAGAAACTAGTGAATGAGATTACTTCATTCTTTCAGTTCCACTCAGCTCAGACAGAATTACAGCCAGCCTGGAGAAACTGCTAATGAAACTTACTGCCTTTCTAAAAATAGAAATCCCAGCTTGAAATCTAGTGCCTGTGCCTCTGTGGAGTCTAAAGAGAATGGAAATGTAGCTATAAGTAATTTTGGGAAAGACATCACTGCATGACAATGTTTGCTGATATTCAGTAAGCCTCTATTAGCCCTTTTGAAGGACTCTCTATACTTCTCTGTAATAAGGAGCTTTATCTGTTGAAAAAAAAACAAAAAGGAGTTTAAATCCCTGTGTCCTGTTACCGTTGTGGCAATTGTATGTGTGGGTTTTAACATAAGAAACTACAAAGGGAACAAAGGACTATACTAAGCTCAGAAAACATTACTCTTTTTTTTTAACTTATTCCATACAACTAATTTTGTGGGAACTTTCATTTCACCTGGCAAAGGAAATCCTGCATGAAAGGATTTTTTCTGAATGGTTGTAATGTTAAGCTATTTGTTTTTGCTTCAGGCTCATATATTGAATGATTCCAACCTCTTAGATCTCAGTCGGGACCTTATGAATTTCTATGGATTCTGCACACATGTTCACTTTCTCTCCCAGCCTCACACAGCTTAGACAAATGTACACTGCATGTGTGTTGAAATCAATCTGAGTCCTTCTGAGGACAAGAATTTGTAAAAGCAGGCACAATCATAATTTCAAGTATGTATCTGGCAAGTAAAGAGCACTAGTAAAGAGGTGGAAAAATCTAAGACATTGATTTACTATGCCTAGCAAAGTCAAAGTAGGAATAAAGAGAAAGCGTGTGCTCTGTGTGCAGGTGGCAAACAGGGACGATACATAATCCACAAGGGCTGGTATAAATGCCTCCATGTATTTCAGTGCACAATACTATTCAAAGCATTGGTCACTTTTCCTTTACTGTCCCTTATTTTAACCAGTCCTACATATGCCTCTGTGTGTGAATACAAAACACATGGTTGCCTGCCATCTTCTGCAGAAGACCCTTGTTCTGGTGGATCACAGGAGATCTGGGAGGTGAACTCACCTAGCTGACCTTGAAGCAACCCTATGTACTTTCCACCACCAATACAAGAACCCGTACATAAATTCATACACAAAGTCGTGTACCTCTAAATATAAATCAGGTGCTTAATTATGAGCTGGAAATCATGTATCAATTTGTTTATATTCAAAGAAAGCAGAGCGTAAAGTGCAAAGTAAAGAAAATGAGTGGTATCATGCGGTAATTCTAGTGGATAAAGGATTGCATGAACTTATCAGGCAGAATCTCTTACTTCCTTATTCTAGGCACTATTTTTTTGTGCCTTTTAGAAAGCAAAGGCTCTCTTTAAGAGAAATGAAATATTGATTTTCGGTTCTAGCTAGACTCCATTAAGATGCTCTTGCAAGTCACATTGTGTCTGCAAAGAGTGGAGTTTTATGAACGTAAATTAGTTTTCTAATACCCATAAGTGGGCTTTTCATAAGGACCCAGAAATAATTCACCCAACTTCCCTGTGCATCAATACAATTTGACTCACAGCTTTCTTAAGCACTTTCAAAAAACCTTACCTGCATGTCTGGTATTGAATGTATCAATGATGACTATGTTATACTACAGAGAGCCCATTTGTTTCTGAATACAGCAGCAATAGAAACAGCATTGTGAAAAAAGACAATAACTCACAGAGCATTTCTCTGTATCTTGAAAGCAGGAGGTTCGAAAGTATATTTGAATAAAGAACGACTTACTGGCCAATGTGATATACGGTTTCAGATGCCTCTGGGTCTGTTAGCTCTGTCTACACTGCCAAATGCACCAACACTCAAACTCCAAAAGGAGTGTTTTAACACAACAGACCTGGAGCTTAGATCAGTGCAAAACATATGAAATGGGAGGCCAGCACTTACACCTCAAAGGGGCACTCCAGCTAGGGCCAGGTCATCCTGGCTCAGGCCCTGAGCAAAAGCAGCGCTTCATCTTCCTCTGGGTGAACACCAGCCTTGGAAAGCTGTCATGGTTTAACGCCAGCCAGCAACTAAGCACCATGCAGCCACTTGCTTGCTGCCTGCCCCCAGCAAAGTGGGATGGGGGACAGAATTGGGAAAAAAAAAGTAAAACTCGTGCATTGAGATAAAGATAGTTTAATAGGACAGAAGAAGTGAAAATACTACTACTACTACTAATAGAATATACAAAAAATGTGATGCTCAATACAATTGCTCACCACCCACTGACCGATGCCTAGCCAATCCCCGAGCTGCAGTGCCCCCAGGCCAACTCCCCCCAGTTTATATACTGGGCATGATGTCCTATGGTCTGGAATATCCCTTTGGCCAGTTGGGGTCAGCTGTCCCGGCTGTGTCCCCTCCCAGTTTCTTGTGCACTCCCAGCCTCCGCTGGCAGGCAATAGGAAAAGCTGAAAAATCCTTGACTTAGTACAAACACTGCTTAGCACCAACTAAAACATCAGTGTGTTATCAACATTATCCTCGTCCTAAATCCAAAACACAGCACTATAGCAGCTACTAAGAAGAAAATTAACTTTATTCCAGCCAAAACCAGGACAAAATCAAATTGACAGAAAGAAATTGCTGATTCCTTGCTTACCTCACTCTTTGAATGGTCCAAAGTTTTACTGCATCTCTGGCAATTCTGTCCAGTTACCTAATCCTGGGGCGGGGGGGAGTGGATTACAGGTGGGCACGTCAGCCCGAGGGAGTCAGACTGATACCCAGAGAAGCCTGCTTCACTTAAAGAAGGGGAAAAACCCACATGGACTGCAGTGGGACAGAATTTATTTGGGAAGGGAGGATTTCTTTAAAAGTAATATAACAGGCAATTGTATTGGGTTTGTGTGGCCACTGCAGGGGTAGAGATAGAGAATCCGGGAGTGAAGTTGTGCCTGGGAAGAAGGGAGGGGTGGAGGGAAGGTGTTCAGAGATTTGGTTTTATTTCTCATTACCCTACTCTGGTTGATTGGTAATAAATTGAGTTAATTTTCCCCAAGTTGAGTCTGTTTTGCCCATGATGGTAATTGGTGAGTGATCTCTCCTGTCCTTATCTCCACCCACAAGGTCTTTGTTATATTTTCTCTCCCCTGTCCAGCTGAGAAGGGGAGTGATAGAACGGCTTTGGTGGGCACCTGGTGTCCAGCCAGGGTCAACCCACCACAAGAACATATCCAGGTCTTCAGGCTTTTTCCATGGGCAAAAGTAGTACTCTTTACAATATTTTTTACCTGCTACCAGTAAGAAACACATTCGATAATGACCTTATGCAAAGATTATAGATTTCTTATATACAAATAACCACTGATCAACAAAACTGAAAGGTTAAGCAGACACTAAAGGACATTTGTTCAGTGAAGAGTCAGGAACAGTTTTATTTTTCAGCAATTACAATTTGACACTACTTGTGCCATACTGTTATAGTGGTACTGTGTTTTCTTAGGAGTTGCATCATAATTGAAAAATACTACATACATATGGAAATTTGCTATATTCTGCTCTATTGGAAATAAAATATAAAAGTGAAGAAATTTTTTTTTTCCCCAAAAAGGCATTAACTTCCTTGATCATGTAAACACATCTTTACAGCATTCCCCTGGAGATAGGTTTCACATGTGCAGATACACACAGGCCTACAGAGATTGTTACACCTGGTTCTGATAAGGCGTTTGACCCCTCTGAATAAAGACAACTACTATCACCCAGATTGGCACTGCTCTAAGGCCACGTGTTGACGGTATCCTGAATGCTTCTACGGGCAAAACAACTGAATCCCTTCAGAACAAAGTGAGCACTGAGAAGCGCTGAGCAAAAGTATTTCAGGGGCTCGAAGAAAGAGGGAGACTTTCAAAATAAATAACAAGAAAAAGCAGTGGGTTTCCCCAGTTCAGCTAAGTCTGCAGTCGGGCCATCAGTCTCATTAAAACCTAGGCAGACGATCATCTGTGTGCACACTCAGTACACCAGCACTGCTCCTCGGGGTTTCTGCAGGCATTTGCAGAGGGGGAAGGAAGCTGATGAATAAAATAAACCTGTGCAAATTTTTCTCATTATGACACCACAAGAGTTCAGAACTTTGTATTAAAGAACACACATGAACAGAGAGTATACGAATGATTTCTTTCCCCTTTCCTTCCTGTTCTCCTGTGTGAAAGAGAGCATCACCACTGATACCGAATGGTGTGATGCTTTCACAGAGCTGTCCCTGTGGGAAGAAAAGGTAAAGTTCTTGGCCTCTGGTTGCAGATTAATTCATGTATAATGAGTCCTTTTTTAAAAAAAAAGAACATTACAGGAAGAAGTGATTATACAGTGCTATCTTGTCTAGTCAGTGTTCTCAGCAAAGCAAATTCACCTGTTCTCTACAGATATCTTCATGGTCTTTAGACTAACTGAGCAACCTGCCTTTAGAATGAAAATTTTATTCTCTTCCCTGAGATTTATCCAGTTCTGAACACTCTGACTACCGGAATTACCTGTCACTGGGATTTAGCTCTCCTTCAGAACAGCTCTAGACCCAAGACAGTGCTATGAAGAAAAAATTCTCACTGTGTTTGTCCAGACACACAGATCCATGCATCCCCAGATGCACATGTGTACTGTAGCTATTGTCATGCCAATTAGTGTGATCCCTGTTTGTTCTCTGTGGCACACACATCCCAAACAGCCTTTAGCTCTTCCTAGAGCTGTGCTTGTGGGTGTGAAAACTCAGGGTATCTCATGCAGTGGAAATTTTAAGGCTACTTACAGGCCACAGGTTCTGTCCTGGGGCATCAATCTGAACTATTCAAGCATCTTGTTTTCCCAACATCAGTGTGGACTTCCAGGCTTAAACCAAAGGCTTTTCTTAACATCTTTACCTAAGTGTGCCCAATTTCTCAAGATTTTCTCTTCCAATGACTAATAGTTTACCTCTTTTTTAAGGTAAGTCCCTGCTGGTTAAAAGCCTCTGCTGTTGGGGCTATATATTATTGAGTGAGCAGAGTACCCCAGCAAGGACTGAGCATGCATTGCCATGCATAGAAGGGAAGGTAGCAGAGGCTCATGCCAAAAGAAGAGTGGAATAGAATCAGACTGATAGGTGATATGAAAACTGCTGTTATGCCCATTTATATTCTTTCCCTCTCTGCTATTGCCATTTGGGTGGTCTGTCCATTGAGAAAATTCAGTACCCAGAAATTCTATTAAATTTCTTGTTCTTCTGCTCTCCTGAAGTAAATTCCAGCAGCTTTTCTGAAACACCATGGAAACTTATGGGAGCACAATATTTCAAGCATACACAGATGGCTTGCCTGCAACCTTATTTAAATATCAGCTTCACTGTCGCAAACATGAGCATGTCAGTAATGACAAAGGTAATGCAGGAATGCAAACACATTAAGAGGCAACACACCATGAGAAGGCAGAGAAGCATCAGAACAGCGAATGAAAATCCACATTAAAACTAGCCAATTAGTGAAATGCAGTCTGTTCATCCAAACTTCACTCAAAAGCAGGAAGTTTTTCTGTTTAACGGAATAATTAATTCTTCGGGGTTTGGAAAAAATGAGTGATTAGTTGTAACTTTTTCCCCTCTATCTGACCTCTTTATTGGATGAATCATTATGAGATTATTTACCTTGAAAATGCTACTAGAGCAGCCTCCCCTATGGTGCTCTAGTATTTTTGTCCATAGCAGTGTTGTATGAAACTTGGCAGGATCTATTCACTGGACATCAAACACACTTTTTTTTTTAAAATCCTGATGCCCTCCTTCAGTGCAGCTGTGTTAATCTCCTGTCACAGTTCATTTTGGTTTTGGACAGTTTTCCAACAAGGAAATCAGAGTGAAACGGGGTGAGTTCCAAGCCAGGCTGGGTGGAGTAGAACCATTACAAGATGATGTGTAATACAGCTTCCAGTAGAAACATACTCTTGCTTTGGGCTTTCTTAAAGCTTGGCCCAGACTTGCTGAAAAGTCTTTAAGTATGGCCTTCATTTTTGTTTTAGAGTGAGCTGAAACCCAGCAAAATTTGCTGAGTTTTGTTTCCAAGACAAAAGTGCAATTAGTTTCTCTTGCAGACTTGGTGGAAAACAGAAAGAATTATTAAACCACTTCTCTCCTTCCCTCTCCTTCTACCCTTTTTTCCTTTCTCCTAATGTCAAGACTTTCACAAACTTCAGCAATTTGGCTTCTACTGAAGTCACACACTTCTAATATATTTTTCCACAGGCTGTGATCGTGCCAGCTAGGAGTACAGACTACTTTATAAAAACTGTTTGTGTAGAGTAAAAAAGAAGATATATGCAGGTTCTAGAACCTTGATTGTCCAGTTTCCCTGCTTGCAGGTTTCTTGATGAACAGAAAGCCCTGTTGGGTAATTTATGCCATCCCAGTGAGAACAGTATTGCCGTTACATTCAATAGCAATATTGGCAATGAAACTGGACCATCAGCTGAGTCCTTCTCGCTACGATGGTACAGCACATTGGGGCTAAATATTTGTCTTTTATATAAAAGTTTTCTAGAAATTTGATAAAGCATTGTGCTGTGTATCATGATTTGATAGATGTAATGCACTAAATCGGTGCTTTTATGCTGGTTTTGCTGCAGAGAAAAAGAAAAGAGGATAGTCTTCAGAGTTTTGCAAAGGAAATGCAGTTATGCTTAGATTAATGCAGTAGTTTAAATTCATGAGTTCCCATCTGTATGTTTATGTGGCTGTCACTGTTGGCACAGCTAAGTGAAACCTCAGATAACCCTAAATTGTTTCATACACAGCCTGAGGCAGCCCATGGCTTCAAGTGCCCCCAAAAACTTCAAAGCACTGAGGATTTCATTGGTGAGCAGAGTTTGACCTCCTGCCTCAGGCTTCTCCTTCAGCTGCCTTCTCCAGGAACAGCTTTGTGTCATGCTGCTACACGATCAAGATTTCCAGACACAGAAGTAAAGTGTTATAGATGAAGTAATAACATTCACTGATGTAAGTAATACAGTCTGTGTCTTGACAGATACACTGTTATAAAGAAAGATGAAAATTGATTCCTTTCATTGCATTCAGGTCTTTAATATGCCCTGACAACCAGTTGCTGCAATATGAAGCAGAGCTTCCTGCTATACAGCCCTCCCTCACTGACTTCTGCCAACCTCCTTGGCTCTGAGGGATTGCTGAACCACCCTTGGGACCAGGAGTTAAAGATCAAGAAAATTTTAGTAGCTGGGAGTCCCCACATTGAATCTGTCTGGAAATAAACACAGTAACAGGATATGGGCATGCAAAAGCCGCGCACAGAAGCAAAGCAAAAGAAGGAATTCATTCACCACTTCCCATGGGCAGGCAGGTGTTCACCATCTCCAGGACAGCAGGGCTCCATCACACATCACGGTTGCTTGGAAGACAAAACGCCATCACTCTGAACGTCCCCCCCTTCTTCCTTCTCCCAGCTTTATACACTGAGCATGCCGTCCTATGGTCTGGAATATCCCTTTGGTCAGTCGGGGTCAGCTGTCCCAGCTGTGTCCCCTCCAACTCCTTGTGCCCCCCCAGGCTCCTCGCTGGTGGGGTGGGGTGAGAAGCAGAAAAGCCCTTGGCTCTGGGTAAGCACTGTTCAGGGGTAACTAAAACATCCCTGTGTTATCAACACTGTTTTCAGCACAAATCCAAAACATAGGCCCATACTAGCTACTACGAAGAAAATTTACGCTACCCCAGCCAAAATCAGCACAGTTACTCACAGTTTGCTGTTAACTCAGGCAAAGACACAGTCTCCATCCTGCTAAAGGCTTAATCTTTGCAATGAGGAATGGGTGCAAAGGTGTAAGCCAGTTGTTCGTATAGGAAATAGTTACCAAATAGTAGGTGCAGCATTAAGTGCCCAGGTACACGCTCCTGTCACTTCTCTAGTAAAACATTAAGCTGAAAAGATTGACAGGCAAATCTCCCTCTATCTCTGTTTCCTAGAAGTGTAGCTCCTTTTCTTCAGGCTTGCTCTCAGTCTAGCAACTTTCCTTGATCCCTGAAACTACAGGAAAATAGTCCCCTTGTCATGCCTCTCAGGGCTTGTCTTGTCCCTGCTCCAGATGCAAGTTCCTTATGTCCCTTGAATTTCCTTTTCTGCTTGCTTTAGGTTGCATTCCCCCAAACCACGTGGTTTGTAATGCTATTGTATGGCTGTGCAAAAGCATTTTCATTATGCATGATTCTGAAATAACAACATGAAATGAAAATCCCTATTTTGGCAAGTGTCATCAATTTTTCAGACTTCTTAATGATGATAAGCAAACTCCAGAGCTGGAGAAACCTGGTCTTGCCAAGTTGTGTGCAGTGATTGCTAGCGAGGTAGGAAAGGAGCTTTCTGTGCTTCTCAGCCCCACCAAAATCTCTGACTGGAGCCAGGTGCTCCCTGTGACTCACGAGTCTGCCTGTGACTCAGACTCTCAGCAGAGCAATTGCCTTCAGGAATTCAATACTTGCCAGGCATCCCTATGCAAACAACATTATTTACCCAGAGAGTATTACCAGGCTTGATAGGGCTTTCCATGGAATGGGAAGCCAATCTTCAAGGTGTGATTTGCTCTCATCTAGCAGGTGGGCCATGTTTCTATAACAATAGGATGGAAAAAAAGGGTAACAATAGTGTGAAAATAGCTGGGTTCCTTTATTGGCTTGTTAGGTGTTTTGATTTTAAAATGAATTTCCACTTAAAGCCATCTCAAAGGGCATTAACAATGTTCATGTATTAGATACTGTCAGTAACATTTAGGATCTGATTGTGGGAAAGCCCTGAAGGATGATCAATATAAATTGCAAAAGGAGCCTGTTCTCTTCAGTTAATATTCGGAAGATTCAAACTCTCCCAAAGTTCATAGGTATTTCTGTTCAGAGTTCTATCTGAAACTGTTTCTAAATACATAGGAATTTAGACAGGGAGTTTTCCATTAGTTATGAATGCAATCAGGTACCAGGTCCCAAGACATATATTCTTCTAGCTATTTCTATACCCAGTTTTAAAGTTTCACAGTTAGACTGACAACTAATCAAAACTTCATATAGCATGTTGTTGACAAGAAATATTGTAATGTGTAATCTGAGTGGGTTTTTTTGTTTGGGTTTTTTTTTTTTTGCTTGCCATAAAAATGTTACCCTCCTGCTTTTATGCCAAAGGAAATTTACACCATGTCACAAACACAAAGGCTATTTGCTGCATTGCCTTCTCTTCCTGGTACTGCCCCTTTCTGCAGTTCTCACAGAGCATTAGTAATACTAGTGATTTAAAGCTGATGAGCTCTCTATTGAATTAACCTGAGCCACATATTGTTCCTTTCTATTCATACAGGAAAAAGCTCCAGGTTAGGTGACACTTAGTCCAAGCCAGCAGGCATGGCTCAGCATTAATGATGGAGAGGCCAAAAAAAAAGAGAGAAATGAGAGAGGTGGCATCTTAATGAAGAGCAAGTTTCCTCATACTCCCACCAAATAGTGGACCAGAAGAGCTTAAAGCCCTTCTGACATTTAAAATCTGCCTCCAGGTAGTCTGCATGAGGCAGAGCCAGTGGTGGCTCCCAGGTCCCACTGTCTTTTGCAGGAGACCCTTATGCTCTGAACAGCAGCAGAAGAGCTGCCTCAGCATCAAGGGTCTTTTCAAAGAGCAAATTGGCTTCAGGGTGCAGATGCATTTACCTACCTGTTAAGTGCCAGGTACTGTGGCATTTCCACAGACAGCAGCTTTGTGATACTGAGAGGGTATGGAGAGGGTGCTGAGCACACACATCACTCAGAGCACCAAAGGTTGACCCCAGAAGGTGAGTAGAGCAGCATCACTTTGCAAACCATTCAATTGCTTCGACATGGTTGGATTTGTTTCACTTGCATACGGTGTTTCATTCAAGCCAAGATGACAATTTGTTCAGGTAAAGATCTAGGAGAGTAGTTTTGAGCTTTCTCGTCACTGAAGAAATTTAATCTGACAGCCCAGATCCTAGAAAGATCTCACAAGCAAATCAGGAGTAACAACAACCAGTAACAAAAGTAAGAGCGACAGCAGTGCAAACCAACTTAAAGTTGAATGAAACAAAAATCTCCAGAGTTGACTGGATATGTTTTTACGGTATCATTCCCTTCAGAGTTAATCTCTACTCTTTTGAAATCCTGACGTTTATGGAATCAATACATACCAAGAGGTTGGGAAGTAGCTGTGTAGATGGCTCAGTACACTTTCCTTGCAAGTCCTGGTTTAGCTCGCTAAGCGTAGAAAAGTTACTACTTTTCTCAGAGCACTTAGGTCTTCTAAAATTGCTTGTGTTACAATTTGCTATAAATTTCAAGTGATAAAGGTTTTGTGTCTAAATTCAGTTTATTGAATGACACTAGAGGCCACAGAAGAGCTTGTTGTGCAGCAGTATGATACTAACATGTTAATAATAGCTCTTTCAGTAGTGATGAAACATGAATTGTGACTCAAGTTTAGTTTAAGAGACATAATTTCAGTGGCAAGGACAGCTGTTGTATACCACCACCGTGAAAATTCTTGAAGGAAAAGCTATTACTTCTTTGCTGATGACATTAGACGTCAAGTTCTTAATTTTATAGAAAGAATGAAGCATAGCCTATTAAAGACACTGAAGGTGTCACTGAAAATTCTTTATTCACTGGAATTTCATGGCAGCTTTTCTCCCCCACCTATTTAACATGCCATGGTTGTTTCACAGAGCAAAACAGTCCTCAAGATTGTCAAGATTTGTGGCAATGCTCATAGGATGGAGATGCATGTCAGTAGGCTGCTTCTTCAGACAGAAGCAGCGATGGGGGCGTTAGGAGTGAAAGGGGCTCTGGGTGTCTTGCCTGCACTAATGATCATGCTGGCCAACACCATGAACTATGCCTGGACTACAGATATGTCAGTGCAGATAAACAACAGAATGTCTTTTCCATCTTTATCCATTGGAAACAGGCCTTTGGGAATGGTGGCACATGCCTGTTCCCAGGTTAAACAGTGAGTGGAAGGCAAGCAGTTCAGGAATTAGCCTAGTCTAGACTTATTTGAAGAGAAATTACATTTTCTTCTTTATTTTCCTTTATTTAAACAAATTATTAAAATTGCACATTTTTAATTGTGGTTGTGGGAACAGGAATATGCTGTTTCACTGCAAGCAATTTTTGTATTACTCTAAATGCATCAACTTTGTGGGATCTACTAGTAAAAAATTAATTTCCTGGAAGAGATAATGATACATGGATACAACTTATCTAAGCTAGGAGAGGAAATAATTATTCTGCAACAGGATCAGAACTCCACTTGCATTTCTTTGGAATTTTTTGTCCAGTATGATCATGAGCTATATGAGCCAATTCTGTGTGGAAAAGCACAAAATATTTCTAAAGTGATCTTTGACCAGAGTATGTATTGTAAAGAGATTAATACTAGAAATGTGATTCCATTTATTTCAGGCACTGTTGAGTCAACCATTAGCAATATAACAAATTAGTGGTGAGATGTAAATAAAAGAGGACGGAACTTGCTGCTCTGTGAGACACCAAGGTTTTCAGTAGTCCTGGTCACAAATTGCTATTAGTATAAAGGAGTGTTTGTACCGGTTGAGAACTGAGAGTGTTATGATGGCTGCAGTGTGTTCAAATCAGGAAGGCCTAATGAGCCATAATAGAAAGAAAGGTAACTTACAGAGAGGACATTTTTATTTTTCTAGAAAGACTCAATATGCAACAATGGAAAGAACAGGTACATAAAGCAGGTATGGTACAATACAATTAGAGTAGAAGACTATGGCTATCCCAAAGTAGTTAAAATCAGCTTCTCAATATCACACTCATTTTGTCCACGTAGAATCCTAAAATAACCATTTTCTCCCCAAGATTTTCCCCAGGAATTTGCAGCAATCTAACAAAAAAAAAAAAGAGGAAAAGAATATCAATTTTAAAGTAGTATTTAAAAATGCAAGGTGTAGATTACAAAATGAATCTTTTATGTTAGTTTCCTTTGTAAGAAACAGTTTCTCAAATTTAGTGCACTGAGAATCAGAATGCACCTTTTCCTGATTTCTAATCATTTGTTCCTTTTTGCTTTGATCAAAATTTTAGTTCCAAAACCAGGGTTAATAAAAATGGAATACTATTTCTACAAGGCAGTTTGATAAATTGAAGCAGAAATCATTAGATAATTCAACTATTGGTTGGAGAAAGTGGTCATGGAAACAACAATGGTCAAAATTCCGATTACATCTAACCTGCTAAAGAGATACCCAAGATACAAAAAAGCTGACTTTTAATAAATTAGGTTTCATTCAGATAGCTATTGACATATTGAGCAATTTAGTTTCTAATGAAGTCACTAGAAGTTTTGCCCTAAATGTCAGTGAAACTATCTACCATAAGCCCTGCCATCAGCTATGTAAACCCCAAATTACCTTCTACTGAACACAGGAATAATAAGATGAGCTGTTAATCATAATCAAAGTGGTAACATCTGACTTACTCTAAATGGCTGAAAGCCAATATTTAATTTTCTTTTTCTGATAGCCGTATAGCATTTGCCAACACTTTTTAAATAGATAGCTTGTGTTTTCCAAATGTTCTAACAAATAGTATTGATTACTTTTATTGAGTCTTATTTGCAGACCTCAAAAAGAAGTGAGCCTTCATGGGAAATCTGAATAACGTTTAAGAATTTGAGTAAGGTTTGAGACAGAAAAAACAGTGTAGGAAAAAACACGGAGATAGGTGGGAGATAGGATGAAACAGGCTTTGAAATAGAGGTAGATGATGCTATAGTTCAAGAGACAGCATGGTAAAAGTTGCCAGAAAGGGAATAGAATTGTGCAGGAGACTTTAAGGTGAAAGAAAAAAATAGACAGAGAAAGACTGAATGAAAGGAAAGAAGTTGGTTTTAGATAATCTGTGTTGTAGAGATTTTTTCTTCTGCCTCAAAACACAGCACTAAGGATTCACTTACCCAGAACTTCTGTTTCTGTCCATTTTTGTCAGGTAATGCTCCCCACCTGTTACAAGAGATGGTACTAGTGAGACTTTTGATGCATATGTTCACGTTTTGTAGTATTAAATGAGCAACCAGAAAAGAAAAGCTTGTCTTAGTTGTCCCAGTCCAGTTGTCCTGGTCTGTTACCAGTATCAGAATAAACATCTCCATGTTTAAACAACAGACTCTGATGATGATGAAAATAAAGACAAACATCCTTTTAGCCACAAGCCAAATTGCTGTTAAGACTACAAAAACTTAACACAAGTGTAGTTTTAGCTTGTCATTGCAAAAAACTGTTTTCATTGACAGAACCTCTCCGCTTGAAGAGCTTGCCAGCTGAACTGAACTGAACTGTGTAGGAATACTGAAATTAAAGTGAACACATTTCTTCCATTCAGCGGAAGATCCCTAGGAACATTTTTGTTAAAGATCTCATCCAACACCTTTACAAAAATAGCTGGTGAGTTGGGACTGAAAATCTTCCCAGCTTTTCTCAGCTCAGATTAAATTGTTGACAACATGATCCAGTTTACTGCACGGTGTGGGGGATGACCTGTAAACTTACTTGATGGTTTTTTGACTTCTTTGAGGACATGCTAAATGTTGTGGCAATATCCATGAAACCACACAAGAGATTGTCCCCACATGCCAGATGATAGGACTTTCACAAATGTGTAGTTGTAGCTGAACTGCACAGTGCTCTGAGTTGTTAAGCCTCACTTTGTGTATATGTGGGGCAAAAGAAGTTCCAAGGCCATCGTCTGGATGTAGTTCAATGAGCAAAAGCTGCACTGCACACCTTAGGTAGGTAGGTACATATGGTATGTCTACTGATTGCTTCAAGAGCTCTGTCTTGTTTTGCATTTACACAATGAATGCTTGTCTAGTTACTATTCACAGGTCATGATGCTTGGGTGCCTATAAGAGGGCACAAATAAACAGAAAACCAAAGATGTGAACTTTCACAGTTTTTTCCGCAGTATAAAGTTAATCCTAGAATATACAGAATGCTATTGACAGGGTGCTTATTGGTGTATATCCCACCAATGCCACGTGTTTGAGCTGTATTTGCAGTGCTCTGTTCACTTTGAAAGGCAAGCAGCAAAAATATAAGAAATCCCACACTGTGAATGGGGAAATTAAGATTTTTTTGTTGTCTTTGTAACAAAATTTGAACAGCCATGGTGGCATCAGCTCTCTTTGGTTCACAGTGAACCCTAATGTATGTGGAATACCTGCACTTCCAGCCAAAGGAAAAAAAAAAAGCAAGACAAATTGGTGACTAGGAGAGAGGTGAAGTCTGGATTACAGTTGCAAACACAAATTGTAGCTACTGCTTATTAAATACAAGGAATCATAAAAACAATGTTGATCATAATGACCATTGAATGTAATTGTTGTTTTTTAAAAAGGCCTCATGATGCTTTTTCTTTGACTTATCACATGAAAGTCCAGTGATTATTAATTATCTTTGCCTTTTCTTTGCCAAATATATTTCTGATACAGTCTGTCATGATCATAAATTTAAAAAAAAATATATAACAGGCTCTCTGATTTCATATCAGATTCAGATTTACTTCTTTCCTCGTGACCATTTTACTAAAATAAAATTACATCAGCTGCAGTGTGAAAGTCCAATATTTACATCAGTCTTAAAGACAGAAGAAAACTGCCTTGAATTTATATTTTTGTATTCCTGCATTCAGTACTACACATTATCTCTCCCATTTGTCTGAGCAGGATGATGACCAGTCCCTGCAGATTCACCTTTCTGTGATTAAATATTTTTCAAACATTTGTTATTTTCTAAAAAAAAAATATAAATTCAGCTCCTAGTTTCATACACTGATAGGAATTTATTGATTCTCAGAAATGTTTCTAAATGGAAGAAAACTTAGAAACTAAAATTGAAAAGAATCCTTTTTTATCCTTGACTGTAACATATCCATGAATTTAATTTCCTAGGTTTTGTTCCATCACAGTCAGATACAAACAGAGTTACTCAACATTATGCATTTTAACTTACAGTTTAGAAAGAAGAGCTGCTTACTCAGTAATTCATGCCTATGGGCATTCATCCAAATACTCTAAATTAAAATACATTAAATCAAAGTATACAAGAGTGTAGCCAGCAGGGCGAGAAAAGTGACTAATCCCCTTTATTCAAGACCTGCCATTCTGCGTCTGGAGCACTGGGCCCAGTTTTGGGCTTCCCCATACAGGAAAGACATGAACAGGCTGGAACAAGACCAGCAAGAGTCCATTGAGGTGTGTGTTTGGGGTCTGGAGCACACGATGTCCAGGGAGAGGCTGAGGGAGCTGGCTTTGTTCAGCCCTCGGGAGAGGTGGCTCAGGGGAGATCTATTTGTTGTCTTCTGCTTTACAAAAGGTAGGTATAGAGAAGATAGAGCAGACTCTCCTGATACATGCACAGCCAATGGTCAGAAGATGACAGTCACAGTTTCAGCAAGGGAAATTGCAACTACACATACGGGAAAAAGTATTTTACAACAAGAGTGTTTAGGCACTGCTGAAGTGAGAGGTTGTGGGATATCTGTCCTCAGGGATATCCAAAACTCAACATGAATAGCCCCATGAACCTTAGCTATGAGGGCGGCTCTACTTTGAGCTGGGGAATTAAATGAGATGACCTTCAGAGATCCCTTCTAATCTAAAGTATTCAATGATTTAAGCAACTTGATCTAAGATGGTAAGCAACTTGATCTAAGATGGCCCTCCCAATTTAGGGTGCGGAGAGTTGGATGAAACAACTTCCAGCCTCAGTTAGTCTACAGTTCTATAAATTACTAAATTTTGTATTCAATGTATAGATTTTGTGTACCAGTTAAATAACTAGGTATACTAATAGACTGTGATGCGGCAAGTGATTTTGCCAATTTTTTTTAATGGCTGCAGTCTAAAGAGCAGATAATAAGGTTGATTTACTGTTTACTGATCAAACCCAGTCTTGGGGTTAGTGCATGAATCAGGAGGAGGACTTAGCAGGAAAGGTGGAATGGATTGTCATCTCCCTAGATGCTGACCTTTACTGGCAGCAACTATGGCATGAGGTCCTAGTCCTGTTTCCAAGCCTTTCCTAAAACTCCACATGGTTTGTTCAGGGTTGTTCCAAAGACTGGCTGAGATTCACCAATTCTCATTTCTCCCTGGCTAATGTACATCTCTCAGTCTGAAAAAGCACTCAGCTGTAATGGAAACAGCTGTTGTTCTGGGAACCACGCTCTCTATATATTGTTCAATGATGCAGTGTTTGTAGCCACATGCCAGTTTGATTTGACATCTTGCCTCTGGGAATGAATGCCAGCTCCATCAAGAGCATTTCTGGGGTTTTCTTGGCTCATTCATACTAATGTACCTTCTAAAGAGGAAGCAATTCTTTCAAAAACCTCCTAAGTGGAAAATGTTTTTGCAGTGGTATCTTTAGGAAAGTAGGACATATTTTCTAAAACAGATTTCTCAATTTTCTAAAACAGATTTCTCAACATAACTATTAGATTTGATCTTTGCAATTTCTCTTTTTGCCTTTTCCTGCCTATAAAGTTATACTTCAGTAGTTTTCGTGATTTCAGCCTTACTGATGGAATAAATTCATTCTGAATTATATCCCTTAGTTGCACCTATCAAACATGTTATGGCATCGAAGCACAGCTTCCACTTTAAGCTTAAGTTTAGATTCCTCAGAGAAAACAAATCTCTAAATATCCTTTCTGTTGGTAAACCAGGCATCTGAGGGTAAATTTTCTGAGTTATAAAGAAATATATGATATAAATGAATAGTATTAAATTCAGCTTGAATTTTAACTGCTGTTTTACTTGCTGCTGTAAGTACTACTCCTTGAAATATGAATAAAGACTGACTGAGAGGAATTTGTTAAAATGCTCTGATAATATTTAGTAATCTGAAAACAAATTTAGAGGAAATCTTAACCTTCTAAAACTCTTAGCCATCCACTAGGCTCAATGGAAACTGGACAGCATCTTATTGCAAGAATTCAGGAAATGGTCTTGTTTTGATGGAGTTCACATCCTGTATGTTTTCCTATATAGACGGGTCTCTGTACAAATATCTTTTCCTGAATCTGGGTAATCTCTGAGATTTGACTTCTTTTTTTATTTCATATTTTAAAATAGACATTAGTTGCAAAAGTTTATTCACTAATAAATTTAAAAGGAGCCCTCATGGAAGACACTATAGGAGTAAAAAGTAACCTGATATATTATTGATAGCATTCCAGATCATTTTTCCTGGAAAGTAGCAGCTCAGAGAAAGTGTTGATTGGTCCCTCAAAATCTTCAAACCCAAAATAAATTAAAAAAATGAGTAACTAAGAAGTATAATCCCGAAGGAGCTACATAAGCCATTGGGGTTTAAAAGTGAAACCCATGCCACCCACTTCTGTCCCAGGAAAGTGAAAGATCTGCGCAGATTATGAAAGGCACCAGTAGTACAAGGGTATTATTAATGAATGCAAATTTTTGCACTCGGTATACTGTGGAAAAACAGAATACATAATAGTTCCTTTACAATATTTTCAAAAATGAAGTTAATACAGTGTACTACTGTTTTACTGGTCTCTTCTGAGATTTAAGCAGTAGAGTGGTATTATTATCCTTGATGTAAATGTTACCATCAGAACTGGAATTAGAGTTTGCCTTTCTCCTGACAGTAAAACACTGTGGGATTTAGTTCAAGATTAAGATATCAAAATGTATGTGTCCCACAGTAGCAAACGCAGTATATTGGGAACCATTCACTTGCCTAAATGCAGGTGTCTACCACTACTTGAGATGCCTTAAGGTGCCTGAGACATCCACATGTTTCTGGCAGATGTGACAAAGGACCTAGGAGACATGCATGTCCTTTTGGAGATGCAGCCAGGTGGGAAGTTTTTCCCACTTCTGGTAGCACCAAATATTTGTGTGGGGGCAACTCATGGATCCATGAGCAGTTGCAGCTGAGTTGCCCTCCAGTCTCCACTGACTTTGTTGACTAGATCACCATCTCTGTGATGAGAATTTGCATATCTAGCACATCACACCTGTCTGAATCTCAAATTGAATCCTGACATAATTAATTGCCTACTGAAGCGTGAGATGAGCAAAAGGAGAGGACGGAAAATTAGTGGAAATATACAGTGAATAAAGTGTTAGAATCAACAGAAAATAGGATGTATCAGCTTCTAGAACTATGCAACTACAATACGTGATTTCAGAATAAATGATGAGGAGAATTAAGACATTAAAGACTGAAGGACTTGGATTCTGTCCATCTTAAACCATCAGGGATAAGATCAAAGAATTTAGAGAAGAGGGTCAAATTATCATAATAAACAACATGGAAATTACAGTTCTGATATGTATCAGTTTTTCACAATATAGCACAAAATCATAGATGCTACAGTTTGGTTGAACAAAATTAAATCGGGAATGCACTGTGCTGAAAAGGTTGTTAAGCTAATCTGGGATGTATTTTATGTTCCCTCATGGCTTGGAGCAAGAGCTAGTTTAGGGACCAACAGATTGGAAGGGAAAATGACACCGTAGTTAATTTTTTTCCTGTAAAACAGCCATGCTGTGGAGTCTTAATCATGGAACAGAACCCCCTTCTGCTGGGGGGGGGGGGTGTCATTGTAAGTGAAAATGATTTAGTAGAACAGCAAATCCTCTTGCCATTAACTGCTTTTAGAAAGTAATCTTTAAAGAAAAGAAATGGGAATCTATTCATGAGTCTGTGAGGTATCAATATTTTGACTGTAAGTTAAAATCAACAGGAATTAATAAATGATTGTCACTACTTCTTAAAAAACTACAACACTTTCAGAGTTGTTAGCTGATATGATTTCTTTAATACAGTCAATATTATATCTCCTCCTGCATTTCTTTTTCTTTCTCTGGCAGTTCTTGTTCCTGAGATCCTGTAGTTCATGTAGCCAATGCAGTCATTGCCAATTTTTCCTAAAGTAGACCTATCCAAACTACATGTTCCTAAGTAATGAAATCCCAGCCCTGTTGAAGGTAGTCAGAGATTTCCAGTGTCTCCAGGGAAGCCAAGTGCTTGGAAGCTAATAGATGTGATGGTGAGCAGCAAATTAGACATGGAGTCTGCTTTAGGTATGTTAACAACATTAGAAAGAAAACCTAAGAAGCTGGGAATAAAAGTAGGCAACATCGTGCATGTTTTAAGTAAAGAATTATACAGTGTATGACTGCAGTCCTACACTAAATCTGATAAGCCACTGCTAGGAATAAAAAGAGCAAGAGTAAAAGGTATTTGTGTGACAAATTGAGAAAAGCATAAGTCAAAATATATAGACGCTAACAACCTAGATCTGTGTAGGGCTCAAACACTAAGCAGAAAGAGAAAATGAAGTGTCATATATTAGTGTATAGATAGAATAGGGGGAAGAAGTTCAGGAAAGAAAACATTAAGAAAAAATATCCCAGAAATGAAGTAATTTAAATCCCAGTGGAATTAGTTCCCAAGTGGAAATGACAGAGACTTAAAAGCGAGTTGACACATTTTGCGGCAACATCCATTAGAGAACAATATTTCATTTTCTGGAACATGACCAAAATAATCTAATAGCACTTTTTTGTCTCTTGCTTTTGTGATTATTCCAGCTTGATATTTACTCCAAATGAATGACATTTCAAAAACAAACAGATCTTGGACTTCATTACTCACAGAGATGGGGAATCTATTAGGGCTATTTTTACAAAGCTTTAGACCACTAATGTCCCCACCTTTGGTACTTTTAGGAAAAGCTTTCAGCCTTACCCCCTCCAAAATTTCCATTTTTATTAAGGAGAAGGAGAATAAGAAGAAGAAGAAGGAGGAGAAGGAGAAGGAGAAGAAGAAGAAGAAGAAGAAGAAGAAGAGGAGGAGATTTTAAGGAATCATTAAGGAGAAGCTCTGCCTATCAATTACCAAAAATTACTTTAAAAGGGGAGTTTTCTTCTGTCTGACAAAAATATTCTGTAAGAAATACACCACTTAGCTTTTCCAAAAGAAACCACCAGGATCTTCAATCAAAAATAACCTTGAATAAAAAGAAGTAATTTCACCAAATTGCATTCAGTCCTCTTCAAGAGAAAAAGCAAGCAAGGTATTTCCATTTACTCAAGGGAAACCAGCTCCAACTAACTTTGTAACGAGAATTCAGGTGCTCTTTCAGATAAAAGGATGAGTACTTGTGTGCTTCTATAAAAGGATTTTCATAATTTTGTGTCCAGTTTTATATAGTAGAGCTACCTTAGCTGTCCTTGTCAGTAATAACTTTCCCTTGATACTAACACTGTAGGAGTAGGCCCTGAATGCACAACACTGCCTGACAATTAAAAACCGAGAATATGGAGACTGTTTCACTATTCTTCCACAGAATGAAAATTGGTTTTGTTTAAACATCTCCTAGTTTCTTTTTCAAGAAACTGTATCACTACAATGAAGGTGGACTTCACAGGAGAAGTATAAAGAAAATTTTCAGAAAAAAGCATAGTAGTTGATAATTAAATATCATTGAATAAAACAGTAAAAAAGCTAGAAATACAAACTAACACAACAAAAAGAGTTATCAGCAGTGGCTTCAAAACTGAGGTGTTTTGGAGAACAGAAACTAGATTCTAGCATGCTTACATTCAGCTTTGTAGGTAAAATGCTGTTAACAGGAAATACAGCAAATACATCTGAAGACTGTGCTAAATAATATTATACAACCTGACTCCTTAAGACTCAAGATGTCAACTAAAGAGAAATAAGACCTTAAGAGTAAAGAAGAATGATAGGTCTCAAATCTCAAGCTATTAATTCCTGCAGATCTGTCGATGTTGGCAGAAGTCAGTGCTTTGCGTTAACCAAGGAGTTAAACTGTCTACTGAATACCAAAGCTCTAGGAATCAGCATTCTGCATCACCTTTCTAACTTCTGCCATTCAACAATTTATGTCTAGAACAGACTCTTCTCGCATACTGGCAGTCGCCCCCATCTGCTGATCAAAAATACACAAACAGCAAAATACAATTTTAAATCACTCCTGCAATTTTTTTTCAACCAGTTCAAGCAGTTTCCAAGTTACACAGTTTGTAGGTTGAATGTTGGAATCACTGACATCACTGTCAAAAGTCCCAGATTTACAGGAATAAAGCTAAGATTTGTCTCTGGTTGGTTGGTTTGTTTACAATGGCTCCTCCCTGTCTTTCTAGAGTGGGGCTGCATTGAAGATAGGATTGTGTCACCTCCTATTTTCACAAACAGAAGCAATGAATTTGTTAAAAACCAGCCTACATAGACGATGTATAAAAGAAATGTATGTATTCTGTTTTTAAGGTTCTGGTCTTTACTCATATTTTGCTTTGTTATTTTTTTCCTACTTTTCTTGTTTTTTCAAGTATTTTCATTTCTGTTAACTTCTGCATTCACAAGGATCTTCAGGTCAAATAAAACAACCAGAAAACCTTATATAACCTGCAATACAACTACAACATAAACTTAGAATAGAATATTTCAGTTGAAAGGGACCTACGACGATCATCTAGTCCAACTGCCTGACTAATTCAGGGCTGACCAAAAGTTAAAACAAATTATTAAGGGCATTGTCCAAATGCCTCTTAAACACTGACAGGCTTGGGGCATCGACCACCTCTCTAGGAAACCTGTTCCAGTGTTTGATCAAACTCTCAGTAAAGAAATGCTTCCTAATGTCCAGTCTAACCCTCCCCTGGCGCAGCTTTGAACCATTCCCACACATCCTACCACTGGATCCCAGGGAGAAGAGCTCAGCACCTCCCTCTCCATGTCCCCTCCTCAGGAAGCTGTAGGGAGCAATGAGGTCGCGCCTCTGCCTCCTTTTCTCCAAACTAGACAAGCCCAAAGTCCTTAGCTGCTCCTCACAGGACATTCCTTCCAGCCCTTTCACCAGCTGTGTTGCCCTCCTCTGGAGGCATTCGAGGACCTTCACATCCTTCTGAAATCGTGGGGCCCAGAACTGCCCACAGTGCTCCAGGTGAGGCTGCACAGATGTTGAATACAGCGCGATAACCACCTCTTTTGACCAGCTGGTTTGATGCACCCCAGGATGCGGTTTGTCCTCTTGGCTACCAGGGCACATAAACCATGGGATTTCCACAGTTACATATTTAATGAGATATTTCTGACCCTTTCCATCTCTGAAAAAAAAAAAGCTGGTGATCAAACAAGACTTGGTGAAGTCTAAATTAATCCAATTCAACTTCAGGCAACCGAGACATTTGGATTAGGAAAATCCCACTCTACTATCAAGAGAGAAATACCTCCTGAAGATAATTCATCTCACCTAAGTGCTGACCACAGTCAGCACTAACTGGACTCACTTGCCTCTCTAATGCTACGTTTTCTATACAGGCATTGAGAATTTGCTGTCACCACACTGGCCAAACAAGCAATGAAATCTCTTGGGCAAAAATACTGTCTTCCCATAGACTATATATACACAGCAACAGGATACAAAGATTACTTGGTCCCTCTCATCTTGACCTGGTTTATTTTAATACCAAAGTTCTGCTTTCGTAAGAGGCTCACAGTATGTCCTTCTCCAGACAAAAAGAGAGTGGGACAGAAATACATGCGGTCTAAAACTTCATCTCACTTTCTTCCCTGAATTTGGTCATATAACTGACATAATTCTACCAGACAAAAAAAGGTATCACTATTTCAGATTATGTCCTATTCTTAGTGCTGTAACACAAAATCCTAGTACCTTTCAAAGACTAGGATTTTTATCTACTCGATTAGACAAAAGTTTAGTTCTTAATCTTTTATTAATAAGAAGAAGGTTAGGGTCACTGACTAGTGTTCTCCGTGAGACAAAACTTCTTAGAAAATGATTGCTGGAACTTGAAACTATGGTTTTGCCTGGACTTTTCAGCTTGAGAGATGAGTCAAATTATCACTGAGTCAATAGTTAAATCATTCCCAGAAATCTACCATAGTTAATGATATAGGAGACAGTCTCATGGATTTAACTGCATGAATCATCAGACACTGTGTATCTTTTCCCCATGATCTCCTAATGTATTTCTCTTGCTGTAAAATACTTTTGGGTGTTGCTGTTTAATTTTAAAACTAATATCTGATGTTGATTGTCTGACAATAATAAAGTAGATTCTTGTTCCCTGTGAAAGAAAAAGGGAACTCAACCCAAGATTTTCTTAGTCATGAAGAAAATAATTTGAGTCATGACTTTTGGTGGTTTAAAATGTTGCTTGATTGTTATTATTCTGTTATTCTCTGAGTCTAAGCTCAAGTGAGAACAAGTGAAGAGAAAAATGAAGAGAAAAACAGTGTCTTCAAAGCCAAAACCTGAGATGTCACCAACAGTAGTCACTGGTATCTTTTTTAAGCCTTTGGACTTTGCACAGGTGAGTAATTTAATTGTGTATTAAATCTTAGAGTGTTGTTGCTCTGTCTGTTTATCCCCTCAATGCTAAAATGTAAGGTTTTGCCTCACGTGTCAATTTTATCTCCATTAATATGGCTTTTTCTATTAAGAAACATTCAACCAATGTTTTTTCAGGGCATAGATATTTCAATGCCATTTAATCTGCCACACAATTGAATTTAAAGCTTCCAGTGAATCACTGATAAAAATAGAGGGGAAATGTGTTTCCACTTAATGTACATCTCTCAGTGTCCTCTTATGAAAGTTCTTTGTCATTCTGAGCATCTTCCAAATATCTGAAAATCTATCTTGTTCATGAAACAGTATCTAAGGCTTTTAATAAAATTATTCATGCCCTCTCCAAGCCTTAAAGTGACAGTCCACAGTTTTGATTGTAGCCAAAGACTTGGGCTTTTGGGGCCTTTCTGAATTTTAGAGTGTCAGGGGATCAGCAGATGCAGCTTCTTGAGTGAAGGTATGGATCAGACATTGTAGCTTGGCACTGATACCGAAGTGATGCAGAGGAAAGAGTCTGAGACAAGATTTGTCTGAACAGGCTGCAGACATTAATGATGGATACTTTACTTCACTATGCCTAACTTTGAAAAGAGATATATTTGATGTTGAACTGTAGCTATTTAAGCCAATGTACTTTCTCTATGCTGAACAGCCTTTAGCATCTTTACACCATTAACAAATCTGCCTCATGTTTTCTTTCCCTATAGACACTACATTTCTCTTCTGTCATTTTTTCCTAGGTGGAACTAAGAAAGCCAGAGGAGCAGAAGGAAAAGATTAGAAAAAAAGCTGCACCAATTTTACAAGAATCTACTATAGAATAGACTTGACAGGTTTGTTCAGCAACTCTAGCTTAAATGTATAGATCTGAGAGATAAATCTGCTACCAAGTTAATCTTTGATGTGAATTCAGTCTACTTTTATTCTTAAGAGATCTTGAGATAAAGATGACAGTTTCATGTGTCATTTTTCAGTCATTAGTCTTCTTAAAATAACAGAGTGCAGCTGAAAAAGTGAAAATTACTGGACTTTGACCAATTTGTCTTCCTTAGTCCCACTTACCATTTGCAGTTTCGTTGTGCCTCTTTAGCTTGTTTTCATTCTGTCTGCAAGACGTTCTGAAGATACTATCTTTCTTACCATAGATATTATATACCAGTAATATAGTCATTTTGTTTCCAAGCTACTTTAGGATGCCATTACAAGTGGGTTTCCTCTAGTCTAACCTAGACATTTTAATGCTAGCTATTAAGTCTGATGTTACCCCACAGGCTCATTTACAGTCAGCAAAGAGAAATAAGATCCAACAAAGCAATTCAACTCACCTTAAGATAGATACCTAGGATAGAGCAGATGAATAACCATGGAAGATAAAGAGAACCATGGCTACGTAGCAGAGACATAGGAATCTAGCTTTTACACATCAAAACTGAGCCGTTACGAATCCCAGTCTCCCTTACTCACTTTTCTGCTTAGCTCCCTGTCTCTGGAGTAGACACAGAAACTGATTGAAAGATCCTACTCTCTCTAGATGTCAGTGGGGTCAGTCCATCCTGCCCTCAGATTGCCGAAAGCCCTATTTCCCTATCCATAGAGACCGTGATCAAACCCAAACGGTCTGCTACCTGCAACACCCTCTGCCTGGCTGTTCCACGCTTTCCTATTCTGCTTCCATGATGGTCTGTCTTATCCCATTCCCGCTCTGAGCCTGAGGTCACCCAGTACCTCACTGGAGATAGACTTATAGTCCTATCAGAGCTGATTTTATAAATAAGAAGCCTTCAAATGATAGAAAATAACTAGCAATTTCAAGTTGCAGAACAAGGGAAGCCAGTCAATGCATTTAAAATCCTTATGATCCAATGATCAAATAGGCAGTTTATATGTGCATTTCAGTTTTTGTACAAATAGGTCTTACAAGCTTCACCAAAATTTATTTCCATTTTATGGCTCCATCACCTTATATGTTATACAAATCATAGGCAGTTTAAGGCATTCTCAAAAATGTTTCTGAGAGATTACAAATATTAATTCAATACAGTCATTCATTACTATGACTGCCTTTTACAAATATTGAATCTCCTTTATAAAAGCGGTTATAAATAAAAAATCAGACTACAATAAACATCAACCCACAGAAACTGCATTTTTTTACCCTATGTGTCAGCATGTGTCTGCTCCTTTTTCTCTGTCCAGGAATCATCTCAGCTATGCAGAATGCAAATAATCAACAATATTTTTATTTTAAGTTCAACTTTAATGAGATTTTTATGAGTTTTTTATTTAGGTCAAGGACTTCAGATTATCCTTTGCTCAAAAAACCCCACCCAAGTTATGTGTGAGTGGCAAAGAACTTACACCCAGGCCACATATTTTATGTTCAAATTAATTCAAACTAATGAATGATATGAAAAAGTGATAGCTTAATTCTGAAGAGATTAAAATGTATGCAAAACAGTGGTTTAGACTTCATGGTGCAGAATCACATTTTCTCACTGGATTTATCATTGCTAGAAACTCGAGTACACCTAGCCTTGGGCTCAAACAGTCTCCACCTTATCAAACTTGAATTCAATTTTTACAGTTAAAACACCTCTGCAAATATTTTTATATGGCATAATCTCAGAGGTCAGCACACTTACGCATTAGATAATGAAAGGATGGATAATTCTTTATATTGCTGGATCCATTGGATACTTCAGCAATGTTCAATGAAAGTTAGTAAGTAAATGCATTTCCCACATATTAAATTCTGAACCAGGCCGAGGTTTCTTAAATATCATCACCCACAATTTTCTTCTTTTTCCTTCACTTCTCATGTCCTTATTCAGTATATCGGACCACTTGGCTTTCCTCCTACTCGGTGTTTTGCACTGACCATTCAATATAATCCTCTGCAGGGAGCTGCCAGCCTCAGCCAAGGTGCTCAGTTTTTTGCTCACGAGTGGCTCCTTGCCTAAGGGCTGCTATCTTTTCCTTACACGGCTTATCAGTTCCCGTTTAAATCAGCATCCACTTCAGCACATTACTAGCCCTCCTTCTGTCTCGCTCCTCAGCCATCACTTTGTCCCCCTGTGCCATTCTGGCTTAATCATTCACCTCAGTAGGTTATTCAGCATATATTTGGGGCAGCACATCTGAGGGAATAGCTGTCATCACCTTATGCTTGCACCAAGCACCCTTCAGAGCCCTCCCAACACCTGCACTCATGGCCTCACAGCAGCTCGTCCCTGAACTGAGGTATTCAAATTGCATTGCAAATTTCACTGTCTAATTTTATTGGTTTCTCGTGGGCCCTCAGATATACCTTCAATGCATACATATAAACCGATACATACCGGCCGTCCTTCATAAACATATTTTCCTAATTCAGTCCTCTATTTTTCCATGCTAAATTCCAGTTTCTCTCTTTCATTGCTTCACAACATTCACACTCACATACTTCAGGAGCTTTTCCTCTACTAGCCTGAGGCAGTACTTTTTGCAACAGTATAGGGTCAAGGATGATCTTGCATGAGCCTGCTGCTTCTCATTGCTGCTGTGCCATTATGAGGCACACTCTTGTAATTCATAGCCAGCAGTTTCCACAACCATAGGCATTTCCATGTCCTTTACAAGATATCTTTACTAAGATCACAAACACAAAATGCGTTTTATTTTGTGACTTTATTTTCTTGAACTACATATTGAAGATACTTTCAGTACCTTCTTAGCGCAGGCCTGAATCATTATTTATTTGCTATTCTAGATCACCTATAAAATATTTGTTTGAGACTCTCTGGTCATTTCTCTGTGTAACTACTCACTCGATGATTTAATAAATTCATCCTTGCATATTCCGTCCATGTCAAAGAATAAAGCCCCATGGTGTGTTCTGTAATTCAAGTGTATGCATTATTAGATACTTGTCATCTTAATATAGTGGCACTAGTCTACATTTGAAGGGAAATCCACTAGTGTATTATACACACTCTTCTGCAGCAGTTCCAGTCCTGAGTGTGTATTCCTTATGCATCCCAAATAAAATCAGCAGCATCCCAGCAGCAGCTGATTTCTGTTTGGGGCATAGAGAGTCTTGACTGCTGTGCCAGTAAGCTGTACTTGTTAATTAGGAGGCCACCAGCAATTTTTATATTTCCATTTGCATTCTGCTTGGTGGCATGTTTGGAGGCCTTTGTGTCAGTTTTGTTCACAACTTGATGTGTACATGGAATATTTGTGAATACTCAGCAAAACATTTTATTCTATAAACCAGTATATTTGAAGTTTTAGAGCAAATGTTAGAGTAGTTTAAAAGACGATGGGTCCATACCTCTTTCCAATGCTTTCTAAAATTCTCAGATATGTGAAAACAGAACAACAACAATCTTATGTTGGGAGCTAACGGTGCTCCACTTCTGACACTGAAACTTTTGGGTTCCAAACTAGTATTGACATTTTACTGCGTTCATGACTGGTAGAGGAAAAGGGTAAAAGAATACACTTTACTCACCCAAGGAGCTTGACTGAATGAATTTTCCACTTAGATCCTGCTTTCTGGGAGTGTCTATAGATTCCTTCTTTGTAAAGGAAAAAATCTTCATACACTTTCATTATAGCTAAAAAACAATAGGAAAAATCAGCACAGTCAGCAAATATTGTTTCTAGTTTGCTCCTTGCATTTTACCAGTGAGATTTTTGTTGTGTTTTGGACTGCCTAAGTGTACTTTGTAATTACACTATATTCACTAATTTCTCAGAAGTTCCCTGCTGTAAGTGAACTGAGTGAAGGATTCTAACAGAGTTCTCTCAAAGGTCTCTTGTCAAATTAATTGAGATTCCCTGTCATGGAAACTCCCTATCATGGACTTCTTCCAATACAGTAAGAAGAAATATTGCCTCATGTAGGCTTACATACGCTTTCTCAATTCCAGTGAAATCCAGCTTATTAAAACAAATCTCCTCAAGGATCATGTATAAAACCCTCAGTTCTGACAAGCATCTGCATATTCAAGAAAAGTATTTAACAGGCAGTGTATATCCTGTGAAATATGGTGAAGTGATATGTATGCCTTTTTCTGAAACTCACAGGTCATTTAAGTACACACTAATCTCCTTATGGAAAATTAGATTGTGTGTATGTTCATCCTGACTTTCAGCTAAAAGTGTGGAAAAAAACCCGTGTCCATAAAAATGTAAGGCCAAAGAGCTGAAGAACTGGAAATTGTGTCTAAGAGAATGAAGATTACAATTTGCTTTTTATGTCTATTCATTATTTCCTAGGAACACCAATCACTTGTTTTTTTAAGAAAAATGTTTTCGGTTTCTTTTCCACATTTGTTCTGCCACCTTACTACCATTTGCTTTGCTATATGGTGGGTTACCAGATCCAGAGAAATGAAAATATTTTCCAGGTCTGCATTACCTTTAGATTCCAGTGAATCAGAAGTATTAAATGCAAGCTTAACTCCAACTTACCTTTGGCTTATGATTTTAACAGTCTTAGACTGCCACACAGCTTGGAACATGAGAATTAGTGAAATCCAGTTTCCTAAAGTCTTGCACCTTGGGTGTTCCATAAAGTTTCACTGACCATTTTTATGTGGTTGGAGCATTTATAACATACATGCCTGGTATAGATGTGTGATATCCAGTAAGGTGAGCTCATGCTGCAGTTTTTTCTGTCTGGCACACTTTCAAATTTCTTTTTCCTACCTGAATATTTTCATAAACTTGAAGGAAATGAACTATCTTTACAACCTCTTGGCCTCTATCATACTTGGCTGAAAAGAGAAAACATTCACAAATCTTAGGGGATGAAAGACAGCAGCTCAAAACATAGTCAAATGAGCCCATTTGCCCAGGAAACCTGGCTAAAAATATACTTTGCTAATGAGGTTGCTCACATAAAAAATGTATGCCGATAGCAACACACAGGGAATAAGCAGCCATGATGCTACCTAGGTGGCAAGTCTGGGGGAAAGGTATATCAGTTAAATCAGAAAAAAAGGTAAATGCTTTTAATGAATAATGTTACAGCTTCTGCCGAGCTGCCTGCAGAACCAGAGCTTGCACATACTGACAGCAACAGACCAAGGGGAAAATAGCACAAACTTTATTCTTAGTTTCTAGCTGCAAGCTCAGGAGTCCATTAGAGCTGTCTGCAAAGGTTTCCCCCCTCCCTCCACCCCCAGGCTCACCAGTGTATAAAGCCAGGAGTTTAACTCAATGTAAAACACCAGCTGTCGAGGTTTTTGAGCTGCAGGGGAGCCTGCGGAGGGAGAGCTTTGAAGTGCTACAAAGGACCAGAAAGGGGGAAGAAGACTCCCACTGGCCTTAATCCAGGTGAGGGTGTCAGAGGAGAAGTGAAGGCGATGAGTCATTCAAAAAAATCACTGTAGAGGCTTCCCTGGCTCTTGTTTTGATACCTCAGCCAAAGGGAGGCAAAGAAACAAGGGGGAGTGCCAGGACTGCAAAATTCATGTCTCCCATGGGAGGACTGAGGTTAGAAGATCTCAGCTATGGTCAGGCTGAGACAGGAGAAGGTAGTTTCATTTCTAAGTCACATCGCTCTTTGAAATCAAGGTCCATATGTTCAGTTTCAGGAAACAATTTTTTATCAGCAGCTCTAAATCAAACACATGTTCTTGGCTCTGTGAAGAAATATAATACCTAAATCATTTCCACTGAAATGAAACAGAAAATCTTGACGTGTGTTTCCGGAATAGCCCATGTGAGAGAATTTTATCCATGATTACATACTATATCTACATTTTGTGTGTGTGTATGTATGTATATATTTGCATATATATGTATATGTGTGTGTGTATATATATATATATATATACCCTTCAATCAGGAGCTAAATAATGGTACAGTCTTTGGCGTTAAGTGGGCTGGGTACATGAAATGTAAGGTGGACAGAGAGATGATAATTCAAAATCAAGCACTGAGACATTTTTATTTATTCAGTGACTTGTCCTGATATGGACTGTGACTTGGACAGGACGAGATGATCACAGTCCACCAGCTGACTGTGTTCCCTCCCATGTAGAAGAGACTTTGGATTTTCTAAAATGAATGGATTAACTATTAATGAATCGGAAGAGAGAGCAATTTTCGTAAGGCTGACTGTAGCTCATGCATGAGCTACCTCAGTCATGCTGAGCTGTCAGACCTATGCATATAAATGTGGCAAATTATAAGATTCATTCCACTATGGACTCCTCTGCATAAAATTCTTAAATAAGAATTTGTGGCTCTAAGACATACAAAGATACAAAAAACTAAAAGTAGTTGCTACAAAAGGAGCTAAAGTGTAGTACTGTACATTAATGTAGCCTAATGCTTTCTCCAGATCTTTTTCTTGTGTCAGAAAATGAAATATTTCTTTTTTCCAAGATCATGATAACTGAAATTAGAAGTTTTGTAGGGTCAAAACTGTGATGTATTGCCAACAATATGTCAGCTTTTCTTTTGACTGAGACTGACTAATGTGACAGAAAGGATTATTTTCCTACGTCAGCACTATAACTACCAGAGTATTTGCTAAAGTTCATTAAAAAATAAAAGATGAATGGGCAATATTAGATTGTCCATTTGAATGTTTTCAAAGCATTAATGAAACTTTATTATGTTTATTTGAAAATGGATTTTTTTAAAAACTGGTGTTTCATTGTTTGCATCTGAAAGTGCTAATTGCTCAGTTCCTGTACCATATAAAACAATGACGTATGTCAGAGAGAAACTGTCACTCAAACTTGAAAGCTGTATAACAGAAAGTTTTCAATTACATTCCTACACCTACTGTTTCACAATTGTTAAAAAATACATATTTTTCTTAACTTTAAATATGCCCGGAAATCCAAGTACATTCATCATCAAACTGGATGATTTTTTACATCATGGTCTTGAAAGGATCTTGAATGTTTTCCAGACACTAAACATTACTTAGTATATTAGATAAGACTGGACAGAAGCACTTCGTAGTTCTTGAGGAACAACAAGTGAATGAGTAATGGAAAAATCTCTTTCAGTAGCTGAAGATCATTTGCAGGATGTTTTGGAAAAAAAAACAACACACCACCATGATGTGGTTTTAGAATCAGAATTATGCCCTGATTGCATTTGTAGTACAGGAAGATAGAGGATAGAATCAGTGACAAATTATTGGGTCATAACTGTGACTCATTTAAAAAAATCTCATTATAGCAAAAAGAAAAAATGAAAAGTGATTTCATTCAGTGATGCACACTCTCATTATATACTCTTCTTTAGAACTTGATTTTTTCCACATACAGCATTACCTTAACCTGATACAGACATTTTCTTTGAAAAAGCATTGACCTTTCAAAAATTTGTATGAATTATTGAGTGGTTAAAACCTAACAAATGGCTGAATATAGATTATTTCATGTGGAAGATTTAGTACTCATAGATTAATCCAGCAAAATGTTGTATACATGGACTATGAATACAATATTAAAGAGAGGTCTGAAATTTTATCTTGAAGATCCTAATTTTTTAATTTTCTTAAAACCAGCAGAAGTTACTGTGTTCACTTCTAGATCAAATGCAGTGTAGGAAAGAATATTTCCCTTGAGCAAACAAACTTGGCCAGAACAAAAAAGACTGATAATATTGATCTTTTTAAGTCCGAGCTTCAGATTAATTGCAACTGCCCACGTAAAGAGCTGTAAGAGGTAATTTCAACTCTGTGATGCACTGAAATGAATTAAATCTAATCATCAAGACCATTTCAATAATAAATTGGAGGTTATGATAAATCATTATATAATTGAGGGCAGTAGAAATTCAGAATTCCCTGAAGTAGAAGGCTTTGGTTTTGCATCAGCCATCCATTCAAGAGGGGTGGCCATCCTGCACTGTGACCTTTCCCCACCACCCCAAACCCACGTCCCTCAACCTCTCCAGTGACGCTGGCCTGGGGTGTGAGTAGGAACCTGCATTTTCAGGTGCTGCCAGCACCATCCCTGACTGCAGACAGACAGTATTGAGGCTAAATAACATTTTGCTGTCACTCACTCCCTGCTGAAGTCTCTTTATTTCTCTAAGAGGTCTGGGATCTTCGTTGCAGGGTTCAGCAGAAGAATTCAAAACTGTTAGCCCTCTAAAACCAATAAGAGCATTTGGGCTCCAAAAGGGGAAATTCTGGGGGGTATTCCAGCACGGAATGATTTGTTGGAGGGCCCGTATACTGCAGCGTTGCCTTCAGAGGAAAGCAGGCTTGGTGGGTTGGCCTCAGCCAGCGGGGGAATTGATCCCAGCCCTAGAGAGCAGAGCTTTGCTAACATTTAACTCCTCCTGCACAGCCCCGAATTGCTATTTCATCAATGAGCAAAGAACTGTTGTGGGGAAAAGGCACATTTCCAGCACAGAGATTTTGCACAAATTTTCTACAAATTCAGGTCAAGGTCCTTTTACTCATTACAGTCCTTTTTACTCATTATTTTACTCATTATGCAGTACAGCTGCCTCTAGGGCCACTACTTGCCCACCAAGCACCCCTGGATGAACTACAGTGCACATGTCTGTTTTATTCACTGTGGAATACAGTTTGTGTTTTCTAATATTTTGATACAAGTACGTTTCACCCTTTAATTATTGCAATAATAATATTATCATCTTCCAAACTTACCATACCTTGCACTGGTCCTTTGTCCATGATTTCTTTCATTATATCGGTTTCCTGAGAGGAGGTGAGAGCAGCAGCAAAGAGGGCAAGGGAAGAGAATACATTCTATTAAATAAAATTAAAACTCATACTAATTTATTGTTGTGTACATATGTATATCTCTATGGTATAAATGTACCATTGTACTTGTATTTCTGCTAGAGAGTGTTTGGTTTACCAAATGAACAAAAGCTTCAGAAACATGTTTAAGGAGCAGTAATGCCCAGTTACGACTGCATACTTTCTTTTCCATCTCTAATTTCTGCAGGACCACAAAGCAGCAGCTTTAAAGAGGTGATGTAAAATTCAGAAACCATAAAGAATTTAGACTTTTGTGAAAGTATAAGGGCAATATAAAGGAAAATTCACAGCTCTAGTCTTCAAGTAAAGTGAACATATTTCCATATGCCAGATAATTTTCAAGCCCCAAAGGAGAAAAATGAGTGAGACAATGTGTGAACAGTATGAACTTACTTTTGAGGAGACCCTGTAGTGAGAGGCACACCGGTATAACCGATTGGATTTTTCAAAGGCATTGGGACATGGCCCATTTGTATAGTTTTTTCCATATTCACTTGACACATAACACTGATTTTCACTTGATGGCTCCAGGTGATTGTTCCAAAACGATGGATAACAAGCATAGGATACAACCCTGTTCAGATATTAAAAAAAAAAAAAAAAAAAAGTTGATAAGAAGCTTGCTTAAACATGTTTGCAGTTTTATTTCAAGCTTTTAACTACTTTACAACTGTCATATTTCAAGTAAATTTACAGAGGAGTCCCTCATTCTTCAAAAGTGCGAATGTCTCATGTCTTCAGCTGGAAGGTGTTTGCTTCGATTCATATGTGTGATGTTTATGATTAAGTTTCAGTTGCAGTAGTCCTCTTCCCACCCTTCTATAAATTTCCAATGCTGTCAACAGGATCCAGTTAGCAAAAATGGCTTGTGAACTAGACATATTTGCAGCAGAAAAAATTTAAGGGAAATGAACCATTTTCTAGTTTTATCTACATTTTCTACAGGAATGCTGGTGAAAAGCTACAGTCTTTGTATTTCTTTTAGCTAAAAAGTCTCTGACCTTCCATTTTTCTGATAATGTAAAGGGAACATTTGCTCACATTTTTGTGAACACTTGTTGAGATAAAAAGTCTTATATTAATTTTTTAAAGGTTTGAGTACAAATAATTGATGTCCTTCTGGCATATGAGTACATGTGGTGCTTTGAAGCACGGGTTAAGAGCTCTCATGGCATCCAAGAATGGAAAGAAGCAATGAAGTTTGTTTCTTTCAAGTAGCTGATCCTGAATTGTTCAGCCATTTTGACTGACTAATTGAACATCCTTTTTACTTCAATAAAGTGAAGGAAACAGAGCATACATTTAAAATGCACCTACAAACAATCTGAAATACTCAAATAAAGGCACACTGAATCTTCCACTTTTTATTTTATCCTTTCTGTGAGATATTGGGACCTCCTAGTTTTCTACGTTATGCTGCTAGATGTTTCGAAAACAATATACATGTTTCTGTGATAATACCATGGACGCCTATGAGATGGTTTCTTTTAAAGAGCATAATTAAATAGTTCACTGAAGCATAATACTTTAAAATAGGCAGTCCTATAAAAAAGATATGTATTTAAGTAGCTCACCAATTATACTGAACTTTCTGAATCTGAAGAACTGAAAACTGTATTTCCATGCAATATGGAGGATAATTATGTTTGCCTGTGTATACTTAGTTGTCAGGATTTTTACAAGATGAGCATATATATGCTTCAGCTACTTTGAATAAGACATGGCATTTTCGGATTAGCATTTGGTAGTAGAAAAATTGGCCCTGAGGAGAATGTCTTTTTGCTTACCAAATTCTTTCTGCCCAAACTAGACCAACACACCCAGGAGCTGCAAAAAGCAATAATTCTGCCTACGTGAAAAGGGATTGTGCATCTAAGGTTGTTAGGTTGTTAGGCTGTTATTGCTTAGGTCTTCAATCTACTTGCTGGCAACCCCTCTGAATCTCTTTTGAATGTCTGGAGGTATTCTGTATTCCCAGATTTCCAATGGGGAATGAGAAGTATTTAGGCCAAATATACTTGGGTTGTTATTACTCATTTTAAAATTTATTATGCTTTGTTTCTATTGCTGGGTAGAAGGAAACGTTTGATTTATATATGTATACATATACAATGTTAATAAATTGTATCTATCTCTATATACATAATCATTCTAGTCACCACTGATTACAGATTTCCAAAAGAAATAAAGGATTGCTGCTGAGTGCAGTCAGGCTTGCAAGGCAGGTAAGGTGAGCAAACACAGTCCTCAGAGCATGACCTAGCATAAGCATGGCAGGAGTAGGTGATTGCAACCCAGTGTAAGGAATAGTATGACACCTATTCCTCAGGTGTACTTAGAAACACCTCAGAGGGAGTCAACAGAGAAATTCTTTTTTTTTTTTTTTCCCCCTCCTTTCCATTGGAGTGTCCCCCTGGATTTGTCGCAGGTTCTGCATGGATGGGTCTTAATTCTATGGCAATAAACGTGAGGCACCAAATACGCATGACCACACTGGCCCTGTGTGATAATCCGGACATGATGACTCATTCTGAACTAACAGTCACTTTTGAATCTTTTCACTAACCATAGTTTCTGCAGTCATGAGTAACATAATTTAACAGCACTTTGCTGAAACATGAGTTTGGACATGCTGAGGCATCAGCACAACAGTAAACATTAGAAACTTTTCAAGGAGAAGAAATTGCCAGCAGAGTCACAGAAGAAAAACAGAAATAAATGTGAATGTGTTTATGTATACATATACATACAAATATACTACTAGAAGCAAGCAGCATTCAGGGAGAAGCAGCAAAAGTCTGCAGGGTGTTCATACACTCTTGGCAGAATGCATCTGAAGTTATGTTTATGTGTTCAATCCAATGAAAATTTTTGTGGTTTTATTGTATTTATATGTTTGAATTGTGAGATGAGAACATAATCTAAAATATTAGGTTATATTATTAGCAAGTTGGCCAAGACTAATAACAATAATATCCTTATCATACCCTGCAATTGCTAGGAGCCCAAGGTACAAAACAGATCAAGCCCTGATTAGAAGCAGTATTTGCATTCAAGTGTGTAACCTTTTTAATACCTGAAAATGAAATATTTCTTCCTCATTCTTAAAGACTATAAGCTTTTAATTTCCCTTAGCAGATAAAATAGATGTTTTCAAACCACATTGATTCCTCCCAAATTATTGCTTGTAACTGAAATGCCTAAAATTAATATTAATTAGAAATAGAATACAGATTTATTCTTTAATTAATGGAGGAAGACAGAGAGAGACAGTGAGAGTTAAACAGCAATTCAGCTCCATTTATAGCATATTTCACCGTTAATTGAGTGCTCAGTGATTCTGAAAAGTCAGGTCTCAGCACTGTCCAAACCTCATTGAGCTTTATGGAAGTCTTCCATTGACTTCACTGGGGATAGTTTAGGCCAGCACTTGATTTTCCTGAAAATCTATCAAAAACGTGAGATAAGTACACTTCAGAAATCAGAAAACCAGAAGCTTTAAAACAGCATTGAACACCTGCTGTGAAAATTTACAAGCCCACACAGAAAATCAATGTGCTTTCTCCCTGTTGCAGGGTACGGAGATAATGAAAAAAATGATTGCAATATACTGACTCATAAAATAAAAGTCATCTGAAAGTATGAGGAAGCAAGCACTATTTAACAGGGCTCATTCAAAAGACACTTCAGACTTTTATGCCATAAATTTCCATTTTTTTTCATTGTCAAAGGTAAAAGGTTATGGATTATGGGGTTTCAGCTACAAAAAAATATTCAGTTATCAGTCCAGTGAAGCAAAAACGTTAATTCTTTTCTGTTTTTGATACTATTTGCTCTTGGCCACTGTCAGAGACAAACTATTGGGCTAGATGGGCCCTTGCTCAGAAGCAGCATAGCCATTCTTGTGTTCTTCCAGTATCTGTCCTCACAGATATTTGGATATTTTCCTTAAGGTGTTTATTTGTGTCTGGAACTGTTGGAAGAGGATTTGAAATATCATTTGAACTTGAGGAAAGAAAATCAGGATTTAGAAATGTTGTTTATAAAAATTGGTAAGTAGAGATATTTTCATGTGTGGTACTTTGATGGCACATCAATGGTCAGGGGTAAGAAAAAGGAGCAGGCAAAGGTCTGTAAGAGTGCAGTGATGTTGTACATGTTGGAGCTGGCTCCATGGGGACAAGAAAGCTGGAGGAATGACTAAGAAAATAGTCTTGGACTGTGGAGATTTACTGGAGATCCAAACAGTGTCCAAAAATTTGTGATGGTTCTCATAACTGCCCTGCAGATTTTTTTACTCAGCTGCAGGAGGCTGGTGAATACCATGAGGCATCTCAGGTGACTGAGCAATAATGCAAGTACTTAGGATGTTGGAGGCGAAAAGTCAGTTCACAGGTGTGCTCTGGTGAGCTGAGGTGCCCTGTCTTTATGCTTCCAGGCTTACACCAGTCAGAAAGCCTGCTCTGCACACACTTTCACACTGGTACTCCGGTTGGTCAGGCAGCAATCTTCTCACGACTGCATTTACACCAGCACAAGCTCCTGTGTGGGTACAGCTAGGCTGATAACAAAATGCCTCATACAGCTTCAGCCTGCCTTGCTTTCCTTATAGAAATAAGCTAATCCTTGTATACTTAAACTGCCTCTGCAGAACAGGCTGCGTCACTAACCACACTGCTTCAGGTAAAAAAAAATAATACAGCTTTCTGCTATAGGAAGAATCTTATTATTATGCGCTCATGGTAGTTATGCCCATACAAGGATAACAGTCAGAGGGAACAGAAGACTAGGAGGTTGTCCTATTGCTGCATTCTTTAGGACTTTTCCTCTAAATATAGCTTGCTCCAACTATTGTGGTGATAATACTCAGTAAAATGGATCTCCTACCTTATCTACACTGGCAATTCTTGTGTTCCTGTCCTTAACATGGTAGACAAGCAAACAGTCCAGTGAGAAAGAGTTGTATTTACTCTCTTAAGAACATGAGCTACCTGTTGAAAGGAGCCTGTTCTTCTAGTTACAGAAAACTGTTGTGTAAAATGTTAAGCTGTAACATTTCTTCATGAATGAAGCCTTTTCTTTTACCCCCATGAGATGCTGAGGGGCCTCTGCTGGGTGGAATCCATTACTGCCCACTGTAACCCCTCACCTAAAGGGTCTCTCACTCAAAACCTAAATCAAAACTGATTTAGTGTTTAAACCCTGACGTGGAAAGACAGAGGAACACTCGATGTAAACTCTCCCCATAACAATACAAAATCCTTGTCCGATCAGAAATAGTTCAGTATGCTTGAAGAAAGCAGAATGATCACTTTGTAAACTGTGTCCATGTGAACGGCAGCGCTTTGGTCTTCACCTGGATCCCCAGGCTGCCACGTCAGCTCTGATATCTGATGCATCGCATCTGACATTCTTTTGCTCTTTCCATGGTTGGTTGGTTGGTTTGTCTGTTTTTAAACTAAAATTAAAAGTTGACAGACAGCACACCTGAGATCTCTCTGTCTGTCAGTATCAGGTATCAAAGTATCAGTATCAAAGACAGAGTAAAGGATGAGAGTGTATGAAAGTGAGAGAGGAAATAGATTTTGATATGGAACAGGAAGTACAAAAAAATTTCTGATAATGTGAGAAACAGCGGAATGTAATTATACAGCATATAAAATCTGGTTATTGCAAATTCTCCTGGAAGCCATTTCCAGGCACACGAAGTTCAAGGATTTGACTGGGAACAAGCTGCACAGATTTACCATGGCAAATTATGCCTCACCATGATGAGATGATAAGATGAGATGATCTGACCATGATGAAATGACTGGCTCCATGGAGAATAAGGAAAGCAGTGGATATCATTTACCTTGACTTTAGCAATGTTTTCCGCATGGTCTCCTGTGCTCTTCTGCTAGTTTATTGGACTAGGTAAGTTGCTTACAAGGTCAGTGACTGAACCGGACTGGCATGCTGAAAGGTTGACAGATCAAAGTGACCAGTGTTTGTTTACTAGTGGCATTCCTCAGGAGTCAACACAGTGGCAAACACTGTTTTGCACCTCTATTAATAATCTGACAGTGGGACATAAGGCACCCTCAGTAAATTCGTGGAGGGTGCCAAATTGGTGGGGAGTGGTTAGTATGCAGGACTGCCGTTCAGAGCAATGTTAACAGGCTAGAGAAACGAGCTGACAGAAACCTCATGAAGTTCAACAAAGGCAGAAGCCAAATCCTGTCTGTGAGCCAGAACTGTCCATGCAGCAGTACCAGCAGGGCACTGCCCATGCAGAAAGCAGTTTCACAGAGAAGGACCTGGGGTCTCAATGAGCAGAAAGTTGAATGTGGGCCAGCAGTGGACCCTCTCAGCAAACATGGACAATCAATACTGGGTTGTGTTAGCAAGAACATAGCCAAGACAGTGTGAAAAGTTATTATTGTTCCCCTTAAATTGTCACTCGTGAGGTTACATCTGGAGTACTGTGTTCAGTTACGGGATCTCCAGTAAAGACACTGACAAACTGAGCGAGTCCAGCAGAAGGCACTTGGGAGGCTGAAGCATATGATACCCAAGGAGGGCCTGAGGCAGCTGGATTTGTTTAGCCCAGAGAAAAGGAGGCTAAAAGGGGATCTAATTACTGTCTTCAACTACATAAGGAGAGGTGACAGAGGAGACAGAACAAGACTCTTCTTGGAGATGCACAGTGAAAAGCTGAAAGGTACCCATCACAAGTTGTACCAAGGAAAATGCTGATCACATATAAGAAAAAAAATGTTTGACCACAAGAGTGGTCAAACAAAGTGACCTGCTGCAAGAAAGGCTGTGGAACCTCCATCCTTGGAGATACTAAAAATATGACCCGGGACATGGCCTGAGCGGCCTGATCTGATTTCAGAGTTAGTCACGCTTTGAGCAGAACATTGGCCTAGTTGACCTCCAAAAGTTCATTCCAACCTAAATCATTCTGTGATTCTATAAATTATTATGGGTCATTTTAAAAAGCTTCTAGCTGTTCGTGTAGAGTTTGAGAGCTGTTAACTTTCCTTAGTCTGACCTGAAGGAAGGATGATCTAGGTATACAGTGGTGCATTCTGGCACAAGCTTGGGATGGGATGATTACAATTGGTTTTTAGAAAGACAATATTTGATCCTTTTGAATATTCAAAATGTTGTCTCATGCAACTGACTGCTTACTCAATGTTGTTTAACATGAAAAGCCTGTATCCCAAGAAGCACAGAAGGTTGAGTCCACTTATGGTATTGCCTTTGATGTAAAAAAATCCTTTCTTTTTTGTCTCACTATTAGGGAGGCTACCATTTTCCCCAGTTGTATTACAGCTAATGACAACATCTAGATTTAATGAGGCTTAGATGGGAGCTAGGTGGTTGCAGGGCTTTCTCACTGAGAGCCCTCGTTCAGAATAGTCTTTGCTTATTTCTTTGTGAATGCTCCGTAGGTCCTTGGCTTCATGAAGGGGATTTAAAGGTGTAAATGAGAAAGAGTGATAGTCTTGTTGAGGTAATACAGTTAATCTGACCTAGGACAGAGCTAAATGCCTGTTTTTCAAAAGGTCAGAAATAATCATTGTAACACAAGCAACATTGTAACTTAAGTGACTGGTTCAAGTTAAAATAATCTAGATAAAATATTTACCCATGTGTTTTCAGATATCTCCACGCACCATCAATACTTCCACCATTACATCCATGTTGATTCCTGGTATCACAAGAGATCAAATTCTGAGCGGAAAGGTTGTCTGTGAACTGACCCTCAGAATGAATTGCTATTCTATCTGCCGCAACACCTGTTTTGAAATAAATTTTCCATTATCAAAAACAATTAATTACTCACAATTTCACACTGGTTATTGTGAAAGAGGGACTGAAATACAACCTCAGTATTTTCTGCCTGTGCAGGTATCTTTACAAAACAATACAGATATAATCTGAACAGGCTTTCAAGAGAGAGGATTGTGAAACTGCAAAGCATCATGAGCAACTTTGCTGTAATACTTTAAATCCATAGACTTACTGGTTATCATAAATTCCCACATATCTAAACATCAGGTGAGGCATTTACAGAATTTAGTCTGATAGTCTTTACCATGTTCGTAAATGCATATTCATCTCTGGTTGACTTCAGCAGAAGATGCAAATACTCCCCCACCTCTCTACAGCTGAATCTCCAAATCTCCTTTCTTTTCTACATTTCTTTCCTTAATTTGAGAAAAAAAAGAAAAGCAAAAATGAACGTCCTATGAAGAAGAAAATTCAAGACTGAAGGTATTGGTTTTACTGGAAAGAGGAAATGCTCATATTAATGCATAAATGTGGGATTCATTGGACCTCCTTCCCTAATCACTCAAAATTCTTCTTCTGAGATAGACACTTTAGATGTCTGAACCCCGTCAGTCATAACTCTAAGTACTAATATATTTATGCACTGATTTAAGAGCAGACTAGCTTAACCAAGTCGTAGGTGAAATTAAGCCACTTCTGCTTTCTTTAACGGGTGTCGATGAAACAATTATTAAGCCCCAATCCCAGTCATTACCTGTGCTTAAATTATATATATTTTTTTATTGTTAGCCCTTCATTTTTGAACCTGGAAATAAAAAAAAAAAACAACCCATCCCTTGAAATCTAAAGCCCCATCAAAATCAACACTAACTTCAGTGAACTTTGGACAAGACTTCAGAAGAGTGAATCTGCTGATGGCAGCTGACAATGATGGTGTTTTGTGCTTTTTGTGAGGTGTCACATGATAATGAATTTAGTTTCCTAGGTGTAAAAGCTTTTTACTGAAGAGTTTTGGAATACTTACAGGAATGATAAGAAAAAATGATACAGCAGTGCTTGTCTATTCATTGAGCAACAATTAATCTTACAAAGAAGGATTGAAAATTCAGATTGAAAATGTTAGATGCACTTAAACAACATGGGAAGACATCTCATAATATTTAACTTTGAAAATAATTGTGTCAATTAAAATCAAAAGATTCACTTATGAAAGGGAACCTTTAGACTGAATATCTGAGAAGTCCCTCAGTGAGCTCTGTTCATCTCTGCACTAATCTGTCAGGAGAGCTGTTAGAAGCTCTCTTGGTTTTCTCTTTTAAAACTACACTGGACAAGACATATTGGTAACAGTGTGTTCAGTCTGACTTTGGCAGGGAGCTGGGATTAACTGACCTAAATGCTCCTTTCCTTCTCTTACTGCCGTGATTTAAAGAAGCAGTTGCAGAAACCTGTACCCATGAGGACCCACTGGCCGGATCAAGTCATAAAGATTGATTGCATAATTTTTTCTTCTATCTTTATATATCCCAATATGTACTGAGATTTATTGCAGCATAATAAGAACGAACATAACTGATGGCTGTAACTTCTTTGGAGAAAGTGACACAAACACTTGTGTCCATTTTTCATAAAACCAGAGCTTGTAGCACATGAGGTTGAATTGCATTACTGACATTTCTTTGCTTACAGAATTTGAAAATAGTTTCTTCCACAAATATCTGAGCAATTTCAGGGTTTTCTTCTCATAAAATTATTGGAAAGATTATACTTAATTTGCTTGAATAGCAAGGGTTGGACAATGGCAAATGCACAAATGTATAGATGCATATAAAAAAAAATGAAGCCTACCAGTTTTAAGCTTTCAAGTCAAACATGTAGTTGTGCAAGCAAGGGATGCAGATTTTTTTAAAAGTTACTCTACCAGTTACAATAAAGTGCATTAGTGAATTCATTTTCTACTTTCTGCCACCAAGAAATCTCCCTATGTTACACAAACTTATGAAAAGCAATCAAAGCTCTACAGCTTAGATTGACTTTTTAAGACTTTGGGACAACTTAGAGGGAAAGCTATAGCAATTTTAAATGTTCCTATTTGCTGATAAAAAGTGAACAGCAAACTGAAATTGCTTCATTACTAATCACTACAGATTTTCATCATGCATCTAACATCAATGATATTTTTAAAAGGAGAAAAAGAAAAGAATATTACTTGCGGTTGAAAAAGCCCAGGATGCTCCACAGTTTCGTTGATCCAGAGGATCATGAATCCACTCAGGCCATGCATAAGTGGCTGCAAAAAATGCAGGAAATTTTTCTTCTGGAAGTGAGTTTCCCTAAAACAAAAAGTAGGAGATCTGTATATGTTTCAATTCCTAATTTTGTCTTAAATTTTACCCTAATTTTGTTCTTAAAATTCTTAATTTTTAAATTGAGGAAACCTAAAGCATTGGCACCCATGGCTTCCTGAGCATCCCTGTGTGGTTACCCTGCGGGTGGGTGCTGTGGACCCCCCGAGAGCAGGGGGGTTCTAGCACACCACCAGCTGAGCTGGAAAGCTGAACTCCACGACTGCCAACCTGAACAACCTGTCCAGTTTCTCTCTGATTTTTATCTCAAACAACAGTTTCCTATGAAACATGTTAATTATGACCCAGCCGGCATTTTTTGAAAGAAAAGCCTCCTGCTACAAATAGCAATGAAGTTAGGTACCTGTTACCCTATTCTCCTTGACACATGGGTGTGGGTAGGAAATTGTAGTTACCATGGGAGAGGCATCAGTACAGTGTATCATTGATTTGTCTTTTCACAGTTGTTTCAATCTCCAGCACTTAACTCTCATTCCAGAGTGAAAATCAGTGATTTTCCTTCAGCTTTGTAATCTGGTGTTGAGTTGATGAGAATTTATGGTCTGCTCACTAAAGCCATTTGGACAGCCATTTCTGGCATCTTCATCTCTCAGTCTTAATTCATGTCCACCAAGCTTTGCACAAACATCCACATATCCAAGAACCATCTGGTACAACTGCTAATAATCTGCTCTGTGTTCAACATATCAAAACCATTGACCCCTAGTTTTTTTACTGTTGAACTTTATGGAATGATTGCTTATGCTGCACAGGGAAATAGGAATGGCCACAAAGAATTGCAATATCAGTCTATCAAGTCTATCAATTAGTCTCAAACAATTGTTGATAGTATGTGTGCCAGAGGAAAATACAACATATAAAAGTTGATAATCTGTTCCTAGCAAAACATTCCCTGATGCTTCTTTCTTATAAGCAGGCTCATACCCTGAAGCACAATGGCTTCTATCCTGTTCAAATTCCTTTATTTTACTTTGATTTACTTAGTCTTCTAATTCTGGGTGTCCTGGCTGCACCATTTTTTCTAAATTGCTTACATGACTTATAAGACTACATACCTTTTCCTAAGATGATTTAAATATTTGAGGCCAGCTCTTTCGAACTATTTCAGGACTCTTTGGGGAACCAAACTTTACCACTTTGGCTGTATCCAGATCACTTTGTTGGATACACTGGGAAACAGTGGTGCTTCCATCCGGCTTGTACACCTGGATTTCCCACAGAAAACCCACAGCTGAGAAGTGGGTAAAGAAAAAAAAAGTTCGCACCTCAGTCTGTATCTGACATTAGATGGGGATACAGCCCCAACAGACAGATTGATACAGTCTGTGCATATGCCCACACTCAGTAACTCTCAAGTGCTTCTAGGTTCACTATGTCAGATGCAGACTGTGAGTCCCAAATACCATTAAAGTATACTGCAAGCTGTTAAGTCACTGAAGTGCTTTTGAAAGTTTTACCTCCGCCCATAACAAGCCAGTAATCTTTTAAATCTTGCTAAAATATTAATCTCAATATTTTGATTAATCACTTTCAAAAGTCTGCTTATTCAAAAGCTTGTTAGATACATGGGACTTGCAACCTCAAATGACACACAGAAAGCAACAGCTAATTTAAAGAATATCTTGCTAAATTATCATTATGTTCATTATTAATGAGCTAGCACAAGCACAAGATTCACTTTGAAGACAAATCATACAGGCAAAATCCCAGACAAATAGTGTTTCTTTTACACGATAAGACTGCTCATTATTGACCAGTAAACAAGCAAAATCTGGCAAAGGTTGTTTAGCCCACTTATGTGGGCAATGACCACTTATAATGCTACAAATGAGGCAGTTGAGAAAAGCAAAATTCTAAATAGAACTTTGGTGTGAGACAATGTGTTACTTTATGTATTCCTAAACTACTGCCAATGTATTTAATAGCCTCATATTGTAAATCCCAGAGCAAATCCCTCATTAACCCTCAGCCTTGTCATTTAGAAATGTGGGATTGACCTGTAGCCAGAAACATTAGCTTTTTGTCTGAGAAATTGCTACCCTGATATTGAGAAGCACTGCTGTTCTGTGACAAATAGTAAGTCTAGACAATTGTTTCTCAACATATGCTCCACAGACCAGCATCAGACAGCACAACACAATCAGTAAAATGACTGGCAAACTATTTTTAAACCTTCATATGTCTTGTCTGCAGTGAAGCTAGCAGTCTGGCCAAAGCCGGAAGGTAGGTGGATATAAAAGAATACTCGTACTTCAGCTACGACTTATTTGGAAAAGCTAGATGGCCCATCAGAGAAAAAAAACCTGAAGATTACTGAATTTGCAAATGAGGAAATAGCTTTTCTGACGGAAAGCAATATTTTTTTTTTAATGTAGGAAAAAGGTTCTGGACATCACTTGCTTTGTGAAGACAAAATGGGCATGCATGAGCTTCAGTTTGCAAGAGGGAGATCTACAACTGCTGAGCTTTTTTACTATGAAAAGTCATATATCAGAGGAACAGCTGGTGTACCTTATATACCTTCACATTGTCTTTATGAGTTCTTTGATACTTAACCCAAAATGGTGCCTTATTACTAAACTATGTATTCCATTTTCTTGTAAGATGGCACTTAGGTGAGCACCTTGTTGCCAGCAGGTGCCAACGCCACCATGGCAGTGTACCTCTTGCCAGAACACGTACTGACAGAATACCACCACACGTGCATCACCATGTGTCTTAAAGGTGTGGCAGTTATTTTTGTGCTACGTAGAACTTCAAGAATGATTGCACTATTTCCTGCAGTGAGTAACACTTTCAAAATGTCTCCTCAGATAACACATCTGACACTATTGGGAGCTTCAGCTTTGTCAGGCATCAAAACACTTTTAGTGGTGTATTTAGCTGTCAGTCTACGTTCAGGTCTAGCCATACTCTGCAGCAGAGGATCCTCAGTTCAGACTGAGTTCTTGTTCTGTATCATTGTCTTTTAGGTATTCTAATGTGCCATCATGTTAAACTACCCTTCCAGACATAAGCATCACCTTATTGAGCAGGTATAGTCTTTTATTAATAGCGGAGCTTTTAAAAGCTCTATGAGCAACTTCAAGAAGTTTGTGTTTTCCCTAAGATGAAATGTAGCTCTGTCACACCATTTAATTTGAAGTGATGTTACAAAGCTATATTTGTAGTTGCATATGTCAGTCAAAGAAACAACTAAAAAGCCTCTACTCCACAACCAAACTTTTCAATACTGCTGAGAGCTAAGACTGCTGTAGATGTAAAGTGGTTAGCACAGCAGGGCTTTACATTCTTGAATCTTTTTTTCCATGCCATTGTGTAAGGAGTCCCTTATACACAAAAATGCTTTTCTCAAGCAACCCCAAAAGACAGTAGAAAATAATCAGAACATCACACCCTTAGGTACCAGAAACTGTCACTTATTGCCTAAATAGTAGACCAGTAGCACCCTGAAGAAAAGGTTTTATTTAAAGTAAAAAAAAAAGTTGTATTTAATGAATGGGTAGCTATGGTTTTCTTCCTACATTAGCAAAGCTACCAGATTTTAATCAGGTCAGCACAAGATAGAGACAAAAACTCCTGAACAGTAATTGTAGCATTTTTGTCAACTAAACATATGACTTTGGGCAAATGACTTGCAGTTTTCTCACTTGCAAAATGGGAAAGGCAGTAATAATCCCAGAGAATGCATGACTATTTGATTAGTGCCAATTTATCCACAGTAAGTAACTAGTAGCCTGGCTTGCAGGTGAATTAGTCTCAAAAAAGCCACTTAAAGGTCAAGCCATTAAGGTTTGGAGAATGAAAAATATTAAAAACTCATTATTTCTAAATTTCATCATTCATATCTTTTTACTCTCTTCTGACCTGTCACCTAGTTACAAGTGAAGCTTAATGAAAACACTGTCATGAAAACTCACTTGGTTTTTATCACTTAGGACTTCGTAAATGTGTTAGTATGCTTCACAAAATATCAGTGACTGAAAATTATTCATGAAAGTCGAAGCAGGGGCAAATGTCTCTGAAAATCCGATAAGATACTTTTATCTTAAAAAGTTCCTGGAAGTTAACTGCATGACTACTATTGGTTTGCCAATTGGAAGAATCTGTCGATGTAACCCTGGTGAGCCCAATCCAGGCTATGAAATTGCGGGATCATGCAGTGATGATAGATATGGAACTGACTATGAGTGAAGAAAACCATTTTTTTTATGTTTTTGTGAAGTATTAAAATGTGGCTGATGATAGGAAATTTCCCAAGGCAGAACAATGACACTAGAGAGATTATGTTCTTCTAGAAAACTATAGAAGGGGACAGAATCAGGGGGATTTGGAGCTTTGCAGGAAGCTTCAGAGAAAAATATTTTTACATGAAGACTAGCTAAGACAGAAACCACAAGGGGTAAGAGCAAGAAAGTTCTAATAATTCTGAAGAGAAACCATAGGTAGGAGATGGGCTCATGTACAATTCAGAGCAATTTTCTGCAAGCTCAAAGAATTCTCTAGAAGGGGAGAAAGTCATACAGAGATTATTATTTTATATTTTTAGCTTTTGTAAGTAGAGAGAAAGATTTCTTAGAATCCTGTCCAAAGCTTGTGCTTCCAGCAACATGTAAGACTTCCTGGGGCCTAAATACATGAATGTGCAAAGCTACATTTCTGGGTAAGAATGCATTGAAGCTCCTCAGGTGTCTAGCAGAGCCAAAGGTAGTTGGGTTGTAGCTCACACATTTCATAAAAAGACAGCAGATAAAGAAAATATGCCTGAGAAATGTATCAGTGGAACAAAGGCTGTAAGTAGTGTAGCCGTCAAAAGAATCTACAGGAAGCTTAATAGCAATGATTCAATAGGCTGGACATAATGCAGGACCACTGAGTGACCAGCTACCCCAAACTCTATGGAAAAGAGGAAATATTGTAAAGAATTTCTTGTAACCTTCCCTTTCTTGTTTGCCTAGGCGGGATTTGTCTCAGCTGGCTAGATACCTAGTAATGTAGACATCAGTCTCTGAACTAGGTGTATGATACCCACTTTTTGCTTCTGCTATATATCACACTGTCTTCCTCAAGGAAAAAGCCAACAACAACAACAAATTCACCCCAACTTTCTTGAGCTTCAACGCAGTTCACTGGTAATTTGTGGCAGATACCTACTAAATATTGCACAAAACTCTTTTATGTCACTCTCTTATTTTGACTTGCCATCTTCAACTGAAATGGATCCTTCTTTGGCTGCGAAGAGTAGTCTAGCAAATAATACAACACAAAACTCCAAAGCTGAATTTCTGTCAACTTATTGTTTTACCAACCCTCTATAGTGTAATTTTGAGCAAGCTGTCCAACCTGGACCACAGCTCAATGCCTTGCCACGCTGGTGCAGGGAGCTGACTTTGTGTGGGACAAAGAACCGGTCTGCATTAAGCACAAAGGTCAGGATTGTTAAAATTGTTACAGAGGCACATGGCCCTCCCCCTCTTTCCCAAATTTCCTGTCAAGTGGTAGTTCTGCCCTGCTATCCGCACAAGGCCTTCGGAGATACAGAAACCCTTCTGCCATACACATATACAACAAGCATCAACAATTGACTTCAAATAGATAATCAAATGGCATCACTTGCCTGAAGTATATGGAAGCCAAGGATAAAAACCTGTTATATTTCATGTCATTTGCAATCCTAGGATCTCTCTACTTATTCTTGCAATTTTTCTAATTTCACTATGGTAAGGTAGTTAGTTTTTTCAGTCTATGATTTCCATAATTTTGGGTCTTCTAAGAAAGAAGCTAAGTAACTCATCCAAAGCATTAGAAAATCCACTCTGGATTCAATAACTATGCATTTCTCCTTTAATTGCTTAATCTACCTACATAACCTAAAGTATATTTGCCTTGCTGCAGAACTAATTTGAGCATAAATGTATGATAAGAAATTTAATTTAGCTGCCATGAAAAATGGCCATGGCCAAGAGGTTTAGAAAACTGATAGTAGAGAACCGTCTCATTTTCCCATGCTTCCCATCATTTTTCCTTCCATTTGGCCAAAACCCCAGCCTCCTACTGCATCTTTATATTACTTTATCCTATGGGCTTTCAGAGCTTCTTTCAAAGATTGTTGTTTAGTTTCAGCTGTTAGCCTTAATGAACTATGCCCAGTTGTTTTTTTTATGGCTACAGCTATGTGTGCAATGATTAGCAAATGGAGAGGATGGTATGGAACCATCCTGAAGAAGCAAAGATTTCAAACACCAGTGATCTACAATGATAAGTCAATATTGGTGCACAGCTTCCCAATGGTTAGCATTTGCTTTTGCTCCTCCTTGTTTGATTTCCATCAATAGGACCACACACTCTATGGCTTGGAGAGCTATTCTGGGAGCTTCATATACAACATGGAAGCATTTAGTGTTAAATCCCTGAATCATAATCTTATAATTGTCCACAATTATTTTTCCATGTGATAAAGTTATTAAAAAAAACCCAACAATTATACATGAAACTTACTGGAGCTTCTCTCATATTCAGCAAGGAATTAGATGGAGGGAAGGTGCCCAGGCGCTTTTTGAAACCTTCTTCCACTGTCATTCCCCAGAACTGACTGTAGTTGTCAGCTTTCCATCTTCCTCACAGACATAAAACAAACAAACAAAACCCAGGTTAGAGATACCACTCACATTAATACCTTGCTCCTTTGTAAGAGCACCACTAACAATAACATCCAGAAAGAAATCTTTCAAATTACATTTCAAAACCTTGTATTTGATATGCATGAGAAAATATTTAGCATGGGCTCTTCCACTACAAATGAGTGTAGGATGGAGCAACACAGCAGTATATGAAAAGTGGTGATTTGAGGTCAGCATCATGTCTGCCTGCAGGAGATGAGCATGCAATGCTTCAGAAAAGTACTGGAAAACAAGATGTTCAGTCATAATTACTGCTGCGCTGAAGTTATGCTCAGATTATGCTTCAGATGCCCACAGAGAACTAACAGCTTCACTTAATGAGTGACATTGCCTTCAAGCTCTGGTGCAGCAGCAGTAAGACACTGTTGAACCCAGCAGAAAGCCCAGCTGATACCTTCCTGAGTTTTATACCAACAGCCAGGTTGAGAGAAAGGGCTCCCAATGGCTTTTTAATTATTCCCTCCCTACTCTCAGGTAGACTAGACTCCGATTGTAGCATTAACCCTGCAAACTGTATGCAGGACAGAAAAAAAAGCATCTGCAGAAGTTGAGTCACATCTCAGGTGGGCTTAACCACCCTGTGGTAAACCTTACTGCTTACCATTGACAAGACAGAGGTGAAGGGCTCCAGGTGCCTAACTTAATTGTTTATCCCAACTCAGTTGGTTTGAATGTCTCCCAGGAAGTAAAAAATGTTTCAGCACTGAGTCACAGCTTGAAATCTGTGGGGGCTTCATTGGTGAATTTAGCACCTCAGCTCCTAGGGATGCAACTCCTGTATCTCTGTCCCTAAATGACCAGCAGGCTCCCAGGGCACTGCTCCGGTACTCCGGTGTCCCTAACCCTGCTGCACTACCTGGAGGGAATGAGAACTGGTAGCAAGAAAAACACTGAGCTCCACAAAGTTCTGATATCTTGGTCCCCATTTGGCCCATAGCCCAAGTAATAAATGAAGTGAGGAATAAGAGATGATCCAATAGTGTTTCATGAGCAAAAAATTGTTCTAAATTTGGAGAATGTTTTAGATTGATGTTTACAATGTCAACTCTTACCAGCATGAAACTTTCAATATCTTTCCATTTAAAACTCTATAATCTGCCAGACATTTACACAGATGTACATTTACTGGCAAATTGCTGTAATGTAACTGGGGAAGGAAGGGGTGGGGAGGATTGCATTGACTTGTAATTTGCACATACATACAATGAGCAATACAGTGGTTTACAACAAAACCTTAAAATAAAAGTGTTCTCACCCATAATCTCCAGAATTGATGTACTGAATTAAGTCTTGGCGAACAAGGCATACCTCTTTTGAACACTTCCAGAGACTTTGGAAGCATTTGCTGAAAGGGCAAGAATATTACTAAGCAGAAAATGAATTGTCAAAGGAAAAATATGCACCTGAACAGCAGAAGGAAGATGGAGGGGAAAAAAGCATAAACAATATAAATGTCACATAGTATTTATGAAAACACAATGCTACTTCTCACTGCTTCACTACCTAATGAATCCTAACTGGAACAAAGTGGGAAGGTTTACAGCTTGTGGGAAAGGTCGTATTTGAAAAATTTTGCTTCCACCTTTGTGACACCAAACCATGGAAGCAAGGCAATGTCCTGTAAATGAGATGTTTTGAGGAAGTTTCACTCTGGAAACCCAGAAAGGAGCCATGTGGCCGTAAATACCTTGCTCCTAGGACCCTGGGCTAAAGTCAGGGCAGTGAGGGTCCCAGCCCTGTTTGGGTGCTGCGGGGGACCCCCAGGCTGCCCTGGGGCTGCGGGTACAGGGCTGGTTTTTGGAGCAGCAAAACAGGGAGATGGCTTACATGAAATAATGTGAGATCTCATCATTCATGCCAAAGAAACAGAGGAAGACGTTCTAAAATAATCCCCCAAACTTTAATGATATTTGTTTTGCCTGCATTCAGGTCACTGCCAAGGTCTAGGCTGAAACCATTTCGACTCAGGTCAGAGCCAGCAGATTGACTGAGCAGGAACAGAATTAGGCCAGTGAGGAGGAGATTTTTATACTCGCATTTTCCTATCCCGATTAGAAAGCCCATTGACCTCTTGCCATGCTTCTAAATTGGCTATAATCTAGTTCTACAATACCTTAACACAGCACTACTCTTCCAGCTTTTTTGATTTGATTACATGTTTAATATGAATTTAAAGATGCTCACTACCTTAATTCCTATTTCATGACATATGCTAAATAAAATTCAATTTGCTGTTCTCTGAAACATTACCAGGAATTGCAGTTGTCTTTAATTATTGTTCCTTCTCCGTAATATCGGCCATCTTTATAACAACCTGCCAACATAACATATAGATGTGTGAAAAAAAAAAACATTTTTTAAGTGAATTAACTCAAAACTCTTGCTACTATTGAATTAATTGGTTGTGTGTGGTATGCATAAATTATTTAGTTGAAAGTCAGCAACATCTATTTCCAGTTTCTTCCAGGTAACGAAGGCATTTTGATGTATTTTAATTTTTTACCAGGTACATTATCATTCATAGTAAATAAAATCAGCAACAGATTCAAAACACCCACGGAAAAATTATTATCTTACATGTAAATAAATATAATGCTTCAAATAAAGTTATTTTCCAGTAAAAAAAATACATTTCTAATAAAAATAATTTTCTAATTGGCAATTAAAATAGAAACAAGTTTTTCCAGTTATAGACTTTAAAAAACTAATCACTATTCCAAACCTACTATAATATATTCTTTTTCCTTGCCAGTTTCATTCGTCTTTGAAAAAGAGACAGATCAATTATGTTTCAAGGCAAATGGATGTTTCATATATTCTCCAAAACCCAGTATAAAACCTAAATTGATTGAGTGTATTTTCCAAACAAATACATGCCTCCTAATTTTTTTCTTTGATAACACATCACTGAGGAAAGACTTGATGTGTGTTTTAAGATCTTCCACATAAACTGTTTCTTCAGTGCACTTGATTGTCAAAGCTTCAGCAAAAGAAAGATCCAGAATGCCTGTGCAGGGCTTTGGATCAAGTCTATAACAAATAGTGTACGTTTACCGCATGGGTCTTTGTTTTCCACCCTGTTCTCACTGTTCCTCCACTGGGGAGCCTATAGGGAGGGATCATGTTCCTTCCCCTACTGAAAGGGTTTCGAGCCAGAACCCCCAAGTTCTTTCTTCTCCACGTTCAAGAAGCTTAGACCATGTTTCGTATTAATCTAGTGTTGACTTGCAGTTTTTCCCCCACGAGGAAGGCCATCCCCTTCTCATGGCAAGGGCTGGAGTTTCTCTGCCCAGACATACACACGTATGCCTCGGCTGCTACTTTCATACTGAAGTGCGGAGGTAGACTTGAGCTGATGAATTAATTATAAGTGCCTGTCTTTCCCTGTTAGTCCTACAGCAGGCTACGTTAGCTAGCGCAGACGTAGGTGAGATATACATCACCTCAGTGGTCTGAGGCCCAATGTATCTGCTCTCATACAGCTTCTGCTAAGATCCGAGATGTTTTTCAGAGAGTACCCAAAGCAAATTACTTAAGTGTCACAGTTTGCCACAAAGTCAGCATCAGACAGTAGCTGGAAGGAGGCACCAAGCAAGATATTTCAAATATATCAAGGGAAGGAAATATTGATGCAGCATCTAAGAGATAGGACAGAGCCTCGCTGGAGCTCCCCTGGCAGGCCTCACCGCCCAGGCCTGAGAAAAAATGCAAACCTGGGCAAGTACAGAAGCAGCTTTCTAATAATGTATGCTTAGGGAATTGAAGATTCAAACCATACGGTTCCTTTAGTCTAGCCAAATTAAGACTTAGAGGGCCAGGAGTGCCAGGTGGCATCAGTGGCAAAGAGCAGATATATCTAAGCTAAAAGACACTGTCTGCATGAGAACACAGCACGATTGTCTGGCCCTGAATATATTAGGTTGGAATATGAATATATTAAGTGGGAAATTAATTAATTTGAAGCTGCAGCCTGATGACTTTACGAATAGGATTATATGTGAAAATCATGATTGGAAGGAAGAGTATTTAAAAAACAAGGACTTCCCTCCAAGTCAAGCGTTCCTATACCCCCACAGCTCTGAAGTCATTTGCCCCCAGTATTGATATAAGTACTTCTGTCAGTGAAATGTCTCCAGGTTTACTCAATTGTAGGCCAGATCCTGACTGTGTAAGTGTCAAAGCAATTAGCAAATTCTCTGGATATCAGTTTTATACCACCGGGGTGAGATCTAGTGTGTTGACTCTGACAGGCTTTTTGTACCATCAGAGTAATTGGAACAAAAAGGTAAAATAACTAGCGAATGTAATCAATAAATAAAAATCTAACAGTTACTCTAATAACAAAAAATAAAATTAAAATACTAAAAAAATCCAGAGCTTCTATTAGCTACCTAAGGCAGGAATATGCACAGTTTCTTCTGAAACTACACAGGAAAGCCATCAAAACATACTGAATGCTGGGTTCATAAAGGTAAAGTCAAAGCAGTTCCACATACTTAAATCAAGGCTGGCCCTCAGCATGGTGCACCCCCATGGAAGAAGTCCCAGTGTAGCTTACTGCTGCAGTGCACCAAGTCAGTGAATAGATGGGAATCCAGAAATAAAGCACTGAGTAGTTTTATTGCTGCTCATTCCAGTTCATGTAAAGCACTTCAGTTTATTGGTTTATTTAAAGAAATATGACTCAGGAAGCACTGAGAGCAAAACCACAGGCAACCAAAAGATCAAAATCTTCCAGGTGAAAGGTACTTTGGCATATGTAGTCTTCTAGTGCTTAAATAATTCTTACCCAAATGCAGAAGTGTAGTCTCAGTTACTAAAAGTCAGCTAATATACTTATGTCATTTCTAAAAATGTTTCATAGTTTGATTAATCTTCAGACATTCAGTCTTTTTTGTTTCTCCATTTTCTCCTGATTACGTTCTCTCTTCCCTGTTCCTCAGAGACATTCCAGTTCTGTAAAGTTCCTTTAGAAATTTGGGGTTTTTTTCCTGCTGTATTTTGACTGGTTTATTATTCCCCTTTTACCCTCTAAATTACTTACATAACAAATATCCAATAAGCAGATTTTAAAAAGCTGCAAACTTTCCAACAAAGAAGCAATTTAAGGATCAGAAAAACAGGATCTTCTTCTAAGATGAGATATAAAACAAAGATATAAGCTCACCTATAGGATAAATAAAGGTGCTTGAATAGAGTAAAAATAATTGCTACCTCTGGCAGGTATGTACAGTCCAGGAGTTATAAAACAGTGAACACACATACAAAAAAAATTTGATCAAGAAAGGCAGTAAAAATATTACCCCTCACCTATTCCCTTATCTAAACCTTCTGTTACACTTTTACCTTTTAGGGGTAGACCTATGGCAGGGCCCACATGGCAAACCGCTACAGGTTTTGTAGTGATTCTTTTCCAAGAAACAGTTCGCCAGACTAGACGTGCAGGCTGTCAGCTCTGGAGCAGAAATGCTGTTAAATGTTTATGTGAAGCTTAGGACAACAACCCTCTGATCTGTTGGAAATAATATGCACTACTGCACCAAATACATATGAAACAAATGTCTTTACATAAAACATAGAACCTTTGTTTAGATTATCAGAAATGCTTTGGAAAATTATATTTGTTTTACAGCATTTCTGTCACTTCCACTTATCAGATTTTGGCTGCATGCCTGGCATAAGAGCACAGCCTCCTGAAGAGCTTGTGGTCGGGGGGCTGGAATGAAAGCAGCAGGGTTATTGCAAAGAAACAGTTAATTTTAAAAAGTCGTGGTAGTATTTTTGTTGATTTTAGGCTTTTGAAAGTTTGGTATGGTCTCCTCATTTTCAGCCAGATTTGGTCTACCAATAGTAAGAAGCTACAGAGTCTTAAAATCCACAATTCTAAACTTTTCTCACCAGCAGAGATTTGGCCTCTGCAGGAACCAAGGGAAGACCAGCTGTCTGTAGATAGTTTTTTTGCAATCTTTAGTTCTAAAAAAAATACACTGAGTTTAGAGTAGCCCTGGAGGAAATTCCACTTCAAAATAACTAGTAAGAAACTAAAATATGCCAGAAATCTTTGTCTTAACCACAACCCTTCACCTAGTCCTGCACCTGAGCTGTCACAGGAAAAATAGTGTCCCACAGGAAAGCTATGCTGGATCAAAACCGTTGCAGAATACCTCAGAACACTATCATTCAGGGTAACCCTCAGTTTTCTTGACGATTTATTTTTACTGATGGATAAAAAAATTTAGAGCTTGCTGTTCATCTTGTTAATCTGTGAAGCTCTGTTGAAATTGTTGAGATTACACTATTTTTGACCCCATGAGGTTATCTCTGAGAAGTTTCAGGTAAAACAGAGATTCTGCCCAACAGAAGTATGATCTAACCAATGCTAAAAATATGTCCCTAGAGACAAGGAATAACAGCAAATGTAATTCTTATTCCAGTTTCATACTCAGTGTCTTTGTCCCCTATGTTTTCAGTCACATTTTTAGGATGTATACACTCTAAAGATTAATCAGTCATTTTACTTCCAAGTATATTTTATCCTGATGTACTAACTGAGCATTTTCTCTATACCTACCCGATGCTGGAGGTGGCCAAGGCTCGTCTGACCTGGTGGGCTCAACAGGGTGGTCACAAACATCCCAGTAGTCAGCACAACAGTCTACAGGGCCAGGAGAACCTGAGGCACAGAATTGGTCACAGTAACATATAGCTGCTTTGGAGACGATGTTAAAGCTGCAGGCATCATCTCTTCCTGTGCAACAGCCTCGTACCCTGCAGGACCTTCCCTGATACAGAGTCCTTTTTATCCTGTTCCACTTTGCAGAACGACCATCTTCAACCGAGTAAAGTCCTCGAGGGAAATTTCTTCTAGAGTCAAGCTGCTTTGCCATCCAAACTTCACTTGCGATGCAATATAAGAGCAATATCTGACTTTTGAGCCACATTCTTCTGCCTCAAGCAGCCTTTTTTGAGGCTCTCTGTGCTTCACTTTATCAGTAAATGTTCATTTACTGTAGATGTAATACCTTTCGTTAGTATTCAGAAAGAAATCTGAACAGAAGGCTGCAGAGTACAATTTTCTAGGAAAACTCTGTATGTGTTAATTATTAGTCAGACATGTTGTAAACTGATTTATTTGCCCAAGATACAGAGACACTCAAAACAGAGCCATGACTGTGTAGTCATCATTATGAAACGCTGGGTGCATTCTTTGGCAAGTGAGAAAGTTTATAGTAAGGGTTTCAGAATATGCAGAGTATACATGGTCCAATGTTTTAGTTCTATACTTTTAACTTCTAAAATTAAAACAATGTGAGGAATGAGTACATGATGTTGAAGGAAGCTCTCTTTCTTTCGAGCTTCATTTACGTGTAACGAATATGTTCTCCATATGATTGGAAATTACGTAACACTTGAATTGCATGTCATCTATATTTTCCTTTCTGATACGCGGGGAAACATCACTGCAGTAAACTTATCCTGCATCCTCCTTTTCAGTCTTGTTTCTAGTGATCTAGCTTAGCTTTATATGTTTCATTTTGCACTGTTTTACCGTGGGCAAATTCTGAAAAAGTCAGGTGATATTCAGTATAAACTATTACCCAAAGATATTCTTTTAAGGTTTGCATTTCTTCAGTCAAAATGAACTTGGCAATCCTTGCAAATGGTGTAATAAATACCCACTGATGAGTGCTTACTCCTATTTAAAAAGGAAATGGTTGTATTAATAAAACCACAAAGAAAACCAGAGCAGATATTAAAAGATAAGTCTAACAGTCTTTACTACTTGATCTATGATCTCCAGGTTTTTGAACAGCAGACCTGAAGAAATATGCATGGTACAGTTGCCAAAACTTAAAAGATTCAGAAAAAAGCAGCAAAGAAAGAACTCTGAAGTTCCTAGCAGAGATAGCATGTAAGGCTAAATTGCAAAAAATATCATAGTTTCAAATCTGAACTGTTACAAGACAGTTTAAGTCTCCAAAGCTGAAAAAGCACAGGTAAAAACCAGTCATTCTTCTGTCTCCATTTTGTAGTAAATGAGAGGAACCTGGAGAAGTTGATGGCAGACTGTTCTCTAGGGAACGAAGGGGATCGTTCTCTTTGTGACTTCAGCTGGGCTGTTCAGTGCTACAGGGAGTCACAGCACCGAAGGGCAGCAACTCTTAAAGCACAGCTGGCAGCACAGCTGGTTTGGATGCATTGCCATGAAGGGCAGAGACATTAAGAGGAAATGTATGTATGTGTGTGTGTATTTTTATATATATGGGCTTGTAATCCAAATGTTCAAGTCTTTAATACAATTTCTTGACCACAGTGCTTTTATTAGACCTGCCTCCCACACTGTCCACAGCATAGCTAAAGAGCTGCAGATGAGGGAAAATTGCATCAGACCGCACGATTTTTATTTTGCTCTGTTGCAAGCAATCTTCTGTGTGGAAGTTAATAGAAAGGCCAAGGTCAGCAACATGCAATCACTGTACATCACATAAAAGGACATAAATCTTAGCCTTCAAATTTGCTCTGTGGTATTTTTATTAAGTTTTGTTTATGAGACAAAAATCTGCAAAACATAAAGTCTGTCATTTATGCTATAATGCATCAAATGTAACATGAAGAAAATGAGAAAAGACATGTTCATGGAAATTCAGGTGAAGTGTTCACTAGAAATGATAATCCAGTTCTTTTCCTTATGTCTACGCAGTTCCATCAATTCCAAGAGAATGACTATTGATTTGTGCGGGCATTAGCAAAATGCAAATCTTCTTTGTTATGACAGATCTTTGGAAATATTTTTACAAAGTTATCTCCTTGCTCTGGAAGCATAACAAAGAAAAAAGCTACCATATATGATAAATATTATCAGCCAGTCAGATTAAGTGAACAGGCATATCTGTGTTTTAAGTTACATACCTCTGGTATCATTTGGTTTTGCTTGGTGGTTTGTTTTTTTTTTAATTTTATTTTTCAACTTTAAAGACTTGCTGATGATAAACTAGAAGTGAGGGCTTTCCTTGGAAATGACGTGAGCTAGTTTACAAAGGAATGAGATTTCTTTTAAAAGAACGCGAAAACGTAACTTGTGTTTCTAAACAGCTTTGTTTTGTGACACAATAAATGGTGCTGAAACTTGATAAATTCTATTTTTCCCAGTTGTTGACATGTATTCAAACCTTAAAAAAACCATGAATCTACTCTATTGTGGTTCAGCAAATATTTTTATTTCAGTAGTTTCCTTTGTAAGCAAAAGTAGCTCTCTGTTCACTGTACAAAAGCACGCATTGACTTACCTGTAACTATTTAGAAACAGTTAAACATGATACTTTTTCTCTATTGAAGATTAACCTGTTCCAAGCATAACAGCTCTGCTAAGCCTTTGAGTTAGGGTCCTAGTCCTACTTCTAGTCTGCACTGTTAAATACAAAAATATCTGACTTGTACCTCTCAGCATTACCTGATGTCCACCCTTGAACTTCAAAAAGCACCACACATTTGGCAGGAATTCAAATATTAATATCACTAAACACTCAGTGGACTAACGAATGAAAAACAGTTTAAAACGTCCAAGAGTCTTTTTAAAGTTGGAGCAGGATTATTCCCCAGCCTTTCTTTCAAAGTCTCCATGATTTGTCTGAATTAGCCTACTAGGCATCGTAAAAAATCTCATTTTTAATCATCTTCAGAGTACAGGCGATAGTGGATGCTGAGGCTCTGGGTGCTGAAGGTCACTCCCAGGACAGACGGCAGTGCCCCCCCCGTCAGAAGACCACGGCACCTTCCCTTCCCCTGGCTGCCACAAGCGGTCCGGGGTCAAGCCTTGCACCCAGACCCAGAGGGAGAACTGCAGTACTGCTGCCTCGTGCCAGGAAAATGAAGTGACTCTCAGCCAGTTCAGGAAGAAGCCAGGATGCCAGACCCCAGTTCAGTCATTTGCCAGTAGACACAACTCAACGCATTGGAGAACCCGTGGAATTGCTTATCTCCAGTTTAAACTCTGCAATGACACGGGCCATCCCTTTTTTTCTCAACTCAAACAGAAAATTAACTGTTGTACTCCTCGTACAAAATACATCACTCATTTGTAATTGCTGCGGTAGTTTGCACTTACTACTCTTTATTATTAACAGCTGCAACGCAGTAAAAGTTTTGAAAGCAAAATCACTTCACTAAAAGTTTCATTCTTCTTATTGTCAGCCATACTCCAGCGTTGCCCTGCGGTCAGCCCACTCCGGGCTCGGTCAGGTAAATACACGTGAAGAATGGGAGAACCTGTGCGTGAACCGGGTCAGTGTGCATGCAGCCGCGCAGCTGCAAGTGCTTTCCTAAACAGCGTTTCACTAGGGCTTGCAGAATGGGTAAGAGTAGTCATTGTTGCTTCTATCTGGATAGGAACCTCTCAGGAGACAAAACCAGCCAGTGGCCCCAAAATATCATGGACCCACAGGCCACCTTCGTTACGCTGTCAGTGCAGATTATTGTGGACAGATTAGACTGTGCCTGGCTGCACATAGCTTCAGAGAGATGATGCTTGCAGTGGGTTTGCCAATCCCAAACCTCACCAACCGGTTAGAGGTGAAGGAGAAGAGGAACATACTGGATTTCACCGTCAGTAGGAGCTCTCGGAAGCTGTTGCGCTGGTGTTGCATGGCAGATGTGTACCTCCTGGTGTTCATCTCAAATGTGTGGCCCTATCTGATCGCAGCAGTGAATGTTGGCAGCCCAAGCCCAAACTCTTCTCTAGACTGTAGGGTTCAGTTATAGGGAACTTAGTTATTGGGCCTAAAAGTAGCTCATGGTCACAAGAGCGTTCCAGACACCTTTAGAAGGCCTTGAACAGAATAAACAAGAAGATAGAAAAAGAAAGATCCCAATTAAAAAAACACAGGTGCACATTCCACGATAAAGGGAACTTGGCACAAACAACCTCAATTCAGGGGCTTATCTCGACCAATTGGACTAAGACAAGTCTTGCATGCTCTAATTAATACGGCCAATTATGTCCTATGTTTATGTGCGCGTACAGAGCGGGTATAACTAACTTTATCTTACGTTTGTGCGCGTGGACAGTACCGATGTAACCAATCACTGTTTATGATTGTGCGCGTGGACACCAAATGCTTGCATGCAGCAACCAATCAGAGTTTCTAAACAACTTAGAGAATTGTATAAAAATGATCAGCTAAGCTCAATAAACTGGCGACTTTAATCATCATATTGGTGGTCTATCGTCCGGGCCTCGCGGAAATAAACCCTAAATCCTACACTAGACCGTGGGTAGATTGACAAGGGCAGACACAGAAGTAGCCTCCCAAACCAATACTAGAAACCTGAACATGTCCATGTGCCTACCGTTAGTCTTACCACTAAGCAGGCTTAGAGGTGCTTCGGATACACATTAAGTTTGGTGTTATTGCAATGTGAGTGTCCCCAGCCCACTTCTAGAGAAGCCAGCTTGCAGCAGGTTCTTCCCTTAACTTATAAGCTACCCTCTGCCATTTGCTTTGGGGTGTATGACTTGACTAGTGTAGGCAGAGCCTAGGATTGCCCTGTGTATGGCTGGATACTACTCCTTGCCTAAGTGAGAGAAGTCTTACATAGAAATCATCAGCTTATTTTTGTTCAGACTTCTTTTACAACATACAAAGAGACGCTACAAGAGTGATATATACAACTTATTCATATGAAACAATTATGCCTTAGATAATACACGTACTGGATAGCCACTATTAACATGCTCACCAGCCCCAATAAGGCAGCCAGTGAGCCTGTGCAGTGTAGGCAAGCCTCGGTCAGTTAGGGAAGGACTGGGCTTCTTAATCCTCATAACAGGCTGATCCTCAGTGTTGCTGAGTTGCCACTTTCTGAGTCTCTGCTTTTAAGGATTTTTTTATACCTTAAGGTACGGATTTTTCCTTTTGTATCCATGAGCTGCTACTGTTAACCCTTTTAACAAAATGGTTCTCTCTGTGCTTTCACTTTTCTCATTTTGCACAGCTTTAGCTTGTGAACTTCGTGATATTTAAGCAATTTTGTTGTTAAAACTGAGTCAAGACCACTGAGCTGTGCCACACCAGGCTTTGGATCCCAGAGAGCTAAACCCTTGGGCCAAGGGCTGCCCTTAGTCTGATGCAGCAACTGAATTTTCTCAAGTAATGATTTCTGAGCCTCCTTCCCATGGCCTGTTCTATGTCACTATCCAGATACATCCTTTGTGCTAGCCAAATCTCCCTTCTGACCACTTGGGCCAACTTTAAGAAGTCCTTTTTTTGCCAGCTTGAGTTGTAGCACATAGCAACAACAGAAACACCAGAAGCATGCACAGGATGGGGTGAGCCCTGCGTATCAGACTGCAAGAGAGGATGAGGGAAAAAGGGGACCATAAGCCCTTGCTAAAGATAGGCATTCATTGTGATCCTGACAGGAATGTGTATTTTACTGGAAAAGTAACGCAGGGTAAAGTCATCAGAACTTGGACTAAATATATTACACTATTGAATAAGCAACATCCATTAATTTTATAGTACTACTGAAAAAGCAATCAATTTTTCATGTTGAGTTTTGCTCTTTATAATCTCTCCTTAAAAGATTTTTGTCTCTTAATACTTTTTCCATTGGTTTCTCAGGATAGAATCCCTAGGCTGTAATTGCCAATATATTTTCATTTTTCATTCATAGACAGAAGTTGTTTGAACAGGTAGGGAAACTGTTTTTTAAAGTATGCACAGATGAACAAACTCACAAACCCAGAGGTCAACAAAAGGTTTCCTCTTTTGCCCTTCCTATAATCCCAGGAGTTCTTTCTTTTGCTTGTGTTCCTTCCTGCCATGGGCTTCAACCTATCACCTGGCCTAATTTAAACCTAAACCATACCATGTGAATAATCCTCTTGGCTAGACATGCTAGATGGGCTTTGGGCTTTACAAAAATGAAATTCAAGGGGAAAAGAAAGTTGGGTTTGGAACAAATTCAGAACAAAGCAAATGGTTTGAAAAAAAATGGGCAGGAAAGCTTACTAAGACTTTTGAGAATCACACAGATCACACTGGTTCTAAATATGAATTTTGGCCACTTTGTGCTCTAGTGATAACAAGAAATACTATCAGGTCCTTGGTGGATAGACCTATTACATCTTGTACAATATTTATAACATATTTATAACACATCTATAGATGTGTTTATATGTATGCATTTATATTTATTTTTTTAAAGTTTTCAGTACTTTTTTGTTATATTCACCTAAATGTGTGATTTCTGTCCCCAGGAACTCTCTCTTGAATTCACTGAAATGCTTTTCTCAATTTTTTTTTCCACCCTCTGTTAATGGGTATGCTGTCCACAAGATACACACACTTCTATTATTTTTCTATTGAGAAAAGAAACTAATAAAAAAACAACCCTTCTATGTCTATCACTCTGTTCATGACATTCTGAAGGACATGTGTGGTCCTGTACCAAGGGAAAAATGTATATTTTACCTACATAGAGAGACTCGCTGGTTGCTGAACTTCTCTTCTTTTCACAGTTCCAGAGTTCAACAGTTTAAATGCAGGCTGGATTGAAATTACACCGGGTCCAATAGTGCAAGAGGCTGAGTAGCCTAAGAACTATTCTATTTAAACTGGTTTTAATTTTAATATTTTAACTGATGATAATATTTTATAAATTAGTTCATCACATTGTTTTAATGAAAGCAGCAGCGATTCCCATTAAAATATTAATCTTAAACACAACACATAGCAGTGTGTGAGGACAGGGCTGCAATGCAAAGGTTCTGAACATATACGTAACTGTGGGGTGACTTCTGGTTCAAAGGTTCAAGGGATCAGGGAGAAGACAGTTGACTTGTGCAAGCGTAGACAGTCACCTTCCTTAGACTTTTATAATGCATTTTGGAAGAAAACTGCTTAAGATCCAGGCTCGGACAACATTGTGGGGGAGCAGCACAGGGTCAAAAAAACCAGCAGCATAAACTCCAGAGGAAAGTGGTGATTCTTCCACGTGCGCCAGGAGGGCAGCTAGTAATTCTGCCTGCAGTCACCAGCTGGCATGGACACTGCCTGGTCAAAAGGGCAATGAATATTGCATGGCAGGGAAGAATCACTGTGCATGCTGATTGCTGTGGGTGCTGACACAAATGTGAATAATTCCTGGAGGATTTCACAAAATGTTAAGTGTCTGTGTGGTGGCAAAATGTGACCAAGGTTAAGAGCGTGGGAGCATTCCTTTCCCAACGATGCTGCCATTTGTTCTCAGCTATTTGAAATACATGGAGCTAGATTTACAGGAGTAAAAATAAGAATCACAACAAACAGTTTGCAACAAAAATACAGCTTTATTTAATTTCAACATTTATATTATTTCTAAAGAAAATATGCGGTGTTATATTGGGCATCTCTTAAACCAGCAAGCACTTCAAGAAATGGTATTTCAATATGGCACATTCATGTGTGTATCTCTGGGGTTAATTATGCTAGTACATAAGATTATCTCTTGAAAGAATATTTGATTGTTATTACTGCTTTGCAATTAGCATACTGGAAGCAATTTTTGTTTTTTAAATGGTGCTTTAAATGACATTTGTGCCGTGGATTCTTTCTCAGTATAGAAACAGGCCTCAAAATACTCTATGGTTTTAGCTCTTGATCCTAATTCGGGGCTGCAAAAGAAGAGTTTTCACGTGAACACAAGTTGTCAAAAATACAGATTAGTAAACTGTGTAACATGCACTGCGGTCACTTAGTTTTCCTAATTTGTACAACCTGATGATCTTGCTAACAAGTATAACTCATAGTTTCACAGAAAAAAACCCCTAATGATATTCAGCCACCTTGTTTGTGCTATAGCTGTGAGAGAAGATGACAGCTGGCAGGACCCTTTATAACAGTCCATTATGAAGAGATACAAACTTCTGTGCCTCTACTCTGCCCTTATTTCTTTCCTTCTGTGTGAAGACACTGAAACCTTTACATCTTCTCTAAATCTCCCATTTGTTTCCCACATCCCATGCAACTGATTCTTCACTAATACTGAACAAAGATGAGTAACCTCCATCATATTATAAGCACTCCATTCCACATCTCCCTGGAATGGCATTTTTCTTAAAAGCATCGCTTCTTCAACTCAGATTCCCCTGTAATCCTCAGGTTCTCTCCTGCAGTATTATTGTAATTCCTTTTCTGTCTGCGCTTTTCATATTTCTTTGTATATGTCTTCAATGAATTTTATCATATTGATTTCAAGCCATTCCTCTAATGTAAGGGACATTTTTGGAATTCTAATCCTGCTTTCCAAGCTGCTTGCAAGTCCTCCCAAATGGACATTATCTGTAAATTTTGTAAGCTTACTCTCCATGTGATTGAGCAAGTAATTAATGGCAATATTTTATAGTGCTAGAGCTAGAAGACAGCATTGTGGAAGCCTGTGTGAGATGTTCTCCCACTTTGGCATCAAATGATTGTTCTCAGAGCCCAGCCAGCCTTCCAATCAGTTGCACATCTACATTATGTGAATTTAATTTAGTCCGTATCTGCTTTGCTTGCTTATGAATGTCCCATGGGACTGGGCCGAAGGTACGCTGTATCAAACACATTCCCTATATCTGTTTTGCTGTCAAAGAAGGAAATGAGATCAACTTGATAGGATTTGTTTCTGACGTGTCCCTGTGCAAGTCCTCTTATCTCCTTACTATTCTCTAGATGCCTACAAATGGGTTGTGTAAGACTTTGTTCCAGTGTCTTGGAAATGCTATTAGGGCTGACTTTTCTGTAATTCTTTGGACTCGCCTTTCCTCCTTTGTTAGATATGACATCGTATTCACCTTTCTCCAGTTTTCTAGGAACTTATTCATCCTGCTAATCACTAGAGTTTGAGAAATTGCTTTGGTTAAGTATTTTAAGGGTACGTTTCATTAGGCTGCGTCATCCTGAATACTCCAATTTACCTCAGTATTCCTTCAGGTGTTCTTTTGCTTTTCTCTCCATGATCCTACTCCCAAATTCTTAATAATAACTGAAATAAACTTTTAATCATAATTAACGTTTTTTGTGAAGACTGAAACAAACAAAAAAAGACATTGAACATTTCAGCCTTTTCTATATCACCTATTTCCTGATGTCCCTTGTGAAGTACTGTGTTATATCTGCTCTCAAGCATAGCACATTATTCGCAATATAGTATTGTTTAACGCTAGCAAACCATTCATTTTAATGGTGCTATGTGGTTATGCACGCAAATATAAAATAATATTCATCTTATTTCAATGACATTACTTCACAATCTAATTCCAGACCATACCTTAATTTCTTCCAGCTCTTTGATTGCAGCCCACTTAAAATTAATTAAATTGTGACTTTGTTTTGTGATGCTAAGAAGTGGAATTATTCTGCATTGGTAATTGTTAATAGAAAATCATTCAGCAAACATAGCCAGCTTATTATCCAAACACTACATTGTATAGCTAAAGTATCCTATCATCTTCTTAAACAAAACCATAGAAGTTTGTTAAAGTGACACTAAAGAAGTAGTTACATATTCAAAGTGTGACTGTAATCAAGTCAGAAAAATAGTAATACTCACCACTATCATTAAACAGAACCTCTTTCATTGGCAACCTGTAGAATAAAGGGAAATAAAAGGTGAAAACAAAGTAGAGAAGAGAATAAAAACGGCAGTATATTAAGCAGGCACAGTTCTACAAACTGGTGGACAACTTCAAACAGCACCTTGTTTTTTAAAAACATTGGTTTCCTGCATTGTTAATTTATAACTATGCTTACTGAACTGGGGATGATTTTTTATGCATCGACATATTTGAAGAAGTATACTGCACATAGTAAAATTTCAACAGACAAGCATCACCTTGGCTAAATGCACATTAGAGGACATTTCAGACTCATGTTGGGTTTCCATTCATTTTTTGGGACCACATCCTGAAAGAACAGAGCCTGTGGCCAACCTTGCATTCACAGGGCATGGATGTTGTTTTCCTCCACCTTAGCAAGGCTTTCAACACAGTCTCCTACAGTAACTTGGTACCCAACTCTGGGCTACAGAGTGGATGAATAACTGGCTGGACCACTGGTCTAAAAAGACAGTAGCCAACAGTTCAAAGTCTCTGTTCCAGGTGGCGTTCCAGAGGATGCTAGGGTGACATCTCCAGCGGGGAGCTGGGTGGTAGGAGAGCCTACATGTCCAGGAATTCTGTCAATGTTACTAACTTGGTGGGGAGGGAGAGACTGATAGCCTGAGGGTACGGCTCCCATCCTGGAGAACTTTGCCAAGCTGGAGGAATGGGCTAGCAGGACATTTGTGAACAAAGACAAAGACAAAATCCTGCATCTGCCGGGGGACAAGGGGGACAGGGGAAGTAAACAACCCCATGCAAGAGTAGAGGCCAGTGGCTGACTGGCTTGGTAACAGCTCTGCAGAGAAGGACCTGAGGTCTGGTTGACACCAGACTGAACGTGGATCAGACCACCCTTGTTGTGATGAAGGATAACCTCATATACAGCTGTGCTAATTAGAGCATAGCCAGCAGGTTGAGGAAAGTTTTTATTCCCCTCTGCTGGGCACTAGTGAGGCTGCATCTGGAACACAGTTTCCATTTTTGAGCCCTCCCGATAGAAAAGATTTACCAAGGAAACAGAAGAAACACAATGGAGGACCATCAGGATGGTTTCGAGCATCCCTTGATTTCTGGGAAAGGCATATGACATATGAGGGGAAGCTACAGGGCTTGTTTAACCTGAAGGGTAGGCTAAAGGGTCTCTGTTTTCCCTCTCCAGCTATTTAAGTGGGGTTTATAGACAGCTCAGATTTGTATGGTGAAAGGAAAAGAGGCAACAAATGGGGAAATTTTAACTAGCCATAAGGAAAAATATTTTTTATCATAAGAGTGGTCAAACACTATAACTATTTTTTGTCTTATTATGTGATTCTAATTACTTATGCATTACTTAAGTATTGCATAATAAAAAAGCCTTCTTCAAACTGCAACTGTGTTCTCACTGTATTCAGGGCAAGCTCTTTTCCTATAAACTGTTACACAGTACTCCTGCTATTATTTAAAGGGGACCAAATACAACAGCTGTTTCTTAAAGCCAAATAGAATTAGATTAAAATGGCAGTTTAAATGACATACTGACATTTTGTACTTTATCTGTATCACATTTATATTACTACCCTTTCAGACTTTTTAATGTAAATTTACGATAAGTAATATATTTACAGTAATTCTTTTTATAGTGATCACATTAGAAATAAAATCCTATAAATGCACAAAATGCTTTTTCCTTGTTAATGCATGGTGATCTAATATGCCCTTTCATGTCAGTAGGCTATAACTGAAACTTCTTACTTAAAACAAGGAGATATCATTGAAGCTGGCCAAAAGTATTACCCAAATACCCATTGCAAGTATAAATTTCCTGTTGTACATATAAAGTATTAAAAATTAAAATGTTTAAAACATTGTTAAAGTATAAAGTAAATAGAAAGTATGTCTGCTGATATTTAGAGGTTTTATTTGAGAATTTACAAATGTGCATTGTTTGGACCTACCTTTCTATTTATAAATAGCAGAAGACTGCAGTTTACTGTTCCCTTTTAGTAGCCCATCCATTTTGGAGGTAAAAGAATTTGTCACAGCTAACATCTGAAATTCTTATTCCTTTAGTAATAGCAATAGTTATTCCTACTTTTAATGCTCATTTGCAGGATCATTAAATTTTCAGTTAAATGAACAGTTATGATGATATGGAGAGAGCCTAGGGCTGCAGTTCTTGGCTTGGTCAAAATAAACTAAGAGTGGTGAGACTGTCGCTTTAGAGAAGTACTGTTCGGTGTGTTCCAAAATAATTTTGGAAGATCACAGGTCAAGTCAGAACAGTTCTCATTTTGGAGGTAAGTGGCATCAAGGGATTTTCTAATTTGCATCATCTGAGAGCCTTTTTTACATGTATCGCTATTGCTCTTTGCCTTATTACTTGCTGCTTTGATCTCTATGCTTAGTCTCAGTCCGTGAAGCATTCTTTATGAATTGCCTAATGTCCCCTAGTTCATTAGATAATTCATAAACTTGCAAATCAGCAGTGCTGCAAGTTACTCTGCCCCTGCATCCCGAGTGTGGGAACAGAGGAGATGCTGGCGGTGTCACGGTGTAGCACAGGCGTGCTCTGCAGCCTGGCTAGCTACGGAGCTGGTAGCGATGTTCTGCCATACCAATATAAACAAGTTCTCCACTGGCTGGAGGACAAGGCTGTAAATTGATGCAACACTGAAAGTAGAAAGTGAATAGTGTGTCTGCAACGTGACAGGTGAGCCCGTGTTTGTGTCTCCAACTAAAGCACAAGACCAACACTGACTTTTGCCCCAAAATGTCTGCGTGCAGAGAAGGACCTGTCCCAGCACCACATGGAAGAAGAAGGTGCTGGAACAAAGAAGTTGACATTTGAGCAAGAGCAGCTTCCAATACAGTTCCCTCTAGTTTCATTAGGTATCTCCCATCCCCCTGTTCGTGCTTTGACAGGGATCTTCTTTACAAGTCGAAAAGGTATTGAACAGTACGTGAGAAGTGGATCATTGCAGAACATCTAACCACCAGCAGCAGCCTCTCCCAGGCTCTCAGGATAAGCTGGAGAAGGCAGACTGTACCCTGCCCTCGTACTTTCCCACCACAGACAAGGAAGGGCAGGCTTCCACTATGGGCACAGCCCACGCTCATCCATCCCCGCTTCAACGTGGTCGTAATGTCAAGCAACTTTGAGGGGGGGATTGTGTAAGCTCTGGGTTTTTTCTTTGTAAATCCAGGGTACAATGACAGTTTCTTTAACTGGAGGAACATCACTCTGCTCTGATAACGCCGTTTGGGTTGGAGCTTTGGTCTAATGTAAAAACCTTTACATAAATTCTTTAGTACAAGGACTCTTTCATAAAATGGGTGCATTTTCTTCCTATATGTAGAACCTATCAATGATTAATACTATGTCGACCTCTAACCAGGAACACTCCTTAAGTAAATAAAGATTAAGAGCAACGTATAACAGAACTTTGGACCTTATTGACATTTTCATAGAATTTCAAATTTCAAGAACTTCTGCTATTGAAGTTGTTTAAAGTGGAGCATGGCAGATTAATTGTTTCCCCTTGTAAAAAAAAAGAGCTTCTTGTACTAAAACTCTCACAAATTTGCGCAAAAGACAGTGAAATCCTGTCACCACTGAAGTCGATAGAATCAGCTTTTTCTCATGGGGTCTTTTTATGAATGTTGACCTTACAGATGCTATTATTATCTCAAATAATTATTGCAGATCTTTCAGGAATAACAAACAGATAAGACAGAGTAACAGCTGCAGCAAAAGATTATATGAAGCTAAAGTAATTGTATAATAGACCTGGGATTTTGCAAGTCATATACGAATAAGGGTAATGAGTACATACCTTTAGCACCTGCATGCAATGTCTTTTTGTGACTCTGCAGGTACATGAGCCCCATGTTCTCTCTAAAGATTCTGTCTCAGTACAATTCTGAGAATGATTATAACATCATTCACACATCGTAACCTGGGAAAACACTAGCTTTACTTGAAAGAAGACAGTAGGTATCAGAAATTACTGGTATATCTCTTGGTTAGGTTTTAAAGGAGTATCCTTCAGATCTCTTCCGACTAAAAAGCACTGGCTGTAGAGAAGGATTTGACAAGGAGAAGAATGTCCCTTATTTGTTTTCCTGCTCTCACAGAGAAGTGACAGATCTGATTTGCTTCATGCTGTTACAGAATGAAGCTAAAGTTGCATGAAAAATAGAATGCTGTTCTTCTGAATACAAAAGTAACTCCTTTTTTTTTCCCCCCAGTGAATACTTCACTTTGAGGAAAAGAATACAAATTACTCAGTAGAAACTAGCAGCACCTTTCCTTCTTCCCCTCTCTCACTCTTTCCTAAAGCTCAAAGAGGTGCTTACATTTCACAGAGCATCTGCCTACCCATTCGTTTTTGGAATTGCATAAATCACACTGACTTTCTCTCACTGTGTTTTTAACTCTGAGGGAGGAACATTGCAGGAAAAGTTGTTAAGTATGAGCCTATATGTAACTTTTGATAAAGAGCATTTTGGTGAGGGCAGAGACTACAGGACAGACACCTAAGGTCTTATTACAGCAGTAAGAGTAATGTTGGGCTTATAACTTAGAATTTTTCCTAACCAGTTCAGCATCCAAACAGGACTTCACTGATAAAAAGGACATTTTAAATTAGGTAGAGACTTGTGGGTTATGTAAACTCATGAAGTGTAAATTCAGTATAAACAGTTCCTAGAGTCAAGATAGGTTCCTAAATAAGAAGGAACAATATAGGTGCCTGAAAGATGTTGTGATTTTAAAAATCATCAACCAAGGCCTACCTTATTTTTTTCAATGCACTGACAAGGGAAAGCTGCATAACACGCAATTCTGAAGACCCAAGCACATGAAAGGGAAAATGGTGAATATGTGGTGGCTCTTCAGAGACAGCTCAACAACAATATATCTCAAAGAAGCCACCACCCTCAGGGCAGCTAAGAAGAGTTTGTTTTGAGCTGCTCCTGGCCCTATGTAGCTCTCCTGTCTGTCTCCAAGATAACACAGATGTTGATCTCCTTCTGGGTGTCAGTGCCGTATACTTCCATCTCCAGCAACAGATCTCAAGGGAAACATATGCCTTTGTTCAGTCCTTCTTGACTGAGAATGAGCAAAGGGGGGGGATCTCTAGATATATTTGTGTCTTCTCTGCTACCCTCTAAACATGTAAAGACATTGCTCAGTCTCAACATGGCCAGGATGGTGTCCCTTGGTCACCTCCTCTTGCTAAAAATAAGATTAAAAATTGGGGGGAAAAAATTAGATAACATGCCCTGTACAAGTACGTTGAAAAGTTAATTGGAGAAGACTTTCTTTGATTTGTAATAAAGAAAACAGAAAATGTGTCATCTCTTGATGTTATTTCCTGACCAGTTTGTGGTGACTCTGACACAATTCTTCCTGCTGTATCTACCTACGGACTGGGGTCCACCTGTATAGTTATAGTCAGTTAAAAAATACACATTAGTGACAGGCCTCAGGGAACATGCACAAAAACACAGCTTGCTCAGCTGTACCAAATAGTATCTGACACTTTTTTTAACTTTAAAGCTAACTATTTGCCTCCAGCTAACGTTATTGTAAGTAAGTGGTGAATGATCATCACCCAATACGACGTTAATCAAGGGAAATACAAAGAGTACTGATATAACAGCCCAGATAAATCCTCTTTTTTCCAGCTGATAGTATTTGGTCTTTATAAATGCAACCACAATTTCATCAGAGATCTTTATTCTATAGGTCATGGTACATAGTTTTCGACTGTTGGAGAACATTCAAACTTTTTAATAAATTGGTTGATAGAAATTCTGTTCGAAGTGTTGTTTAAAACACAAAGCAACTTTTAGAAGACAGTGCTATATATTTTATCTGCCTTGGAACAGACTAAGTTGGTCTCTAACTAAAGGAATTTTACACTTTTGTTGTCATTGTCAATTTGGAACATGCTACAACCTCATGTTTTCAAGAATATCTCAGTCACAGTAGTCTGACTTTACTATGTCAATGAGATGCTTCACTTTCTGAACTGATCTGAATAATGCAACAGTTAAATTATGTGTCTTGTTTCTTAAAAGAGTTCTGTTTGAAAAGATATGTCTTTCCATTAGATCTGCAAAGCTCTTCCTCAATGTGTAAATTGTAAAGAAGGATGAGACATGTGGATCTAGCTGTTTGCTTTCCTCTATCTTATTTTCAAATACAGGAAAATCATCTGCATCATCAAAGGCTGCATATATATATATATATATGCACACATGCATACAGAGATTTTTATATATATATATACACACACTTACACAAATACACATGTGTGTATATATATACACATTTTAGAATGCCTAATGTAGTGCAAATCTGTTTCATCTCAACAACAAATTTATCCTCAGAACTATTCAGTCCCTCTCACCACCCTCTAACGAAATATCTTTATTCAATAGTATTTCAGAAACTTTACAGACGAGATGTAAAAAAAACAACCTATATCTGAGAAGCTCAGCAAGGTATTTGTTGTCTAACTTCACTTTTTGAAGGCATCTTGGGGCTTCCTTTGGATAGATCCGCAGCAGAAACCATAACAACTGCTTTTGAGAAAACCAAGAAGTGGCTCCTGGGAGGCAGAGGAAAGGGGATTGATGGTGTAGAAACATGCAGAAAGGTCAAAGGCAAGGAAGAAGGGAGGAGGCTGGAAGGCTGTGGTGAAGATTCCTGCAAAAAGAGATATGAAGTAGCTCTAGGTCCCTGACCCCCTGCACAGAGAGGCCAGGGGTGCCATGAGAATAAGAGGCTACGTTCATGTCTCATATACTCCTGGTGCAGAACAGCAGTCTGTTGATCCACCCAACAAGTGAGTTGTCTATTTTTTTTTTTCTTTCTTTCTTTTACTTTTTTTAACTTTTTTTTTTCAGTGGAAACTGAGATAAACAGTGAGGATATATTGACAGGCTGTCAACAAACTCAGAATTCAGGCAATCCCTCTGCTTCTCTGAAGGCCTCTAAACATGTGAAGGGCTTGACCTCAAAACTCCCTCAATATTTTTCAAAACAACACGGAAGTTACTTATTTGGTAGCAATTATTAGCAAACATCCATTTCATTTATTTAAATGCTCATTTTTCTGCTTTTACAAAGACTAGAATCCAATTTTAAAATAATAAATTTTAAATAAACTATGTTACAAAAATGTAATTATCATTCCTATCTATATTGTTAAACTCATTAAAAAACTTGTGAAATAATTGTGAGCACACATCTGGTAACCAAAAGAGGTCTCAGTAGTAAAAAAATTCATTCTTGTGTCATAAATGTACTCATATTGCTATTACTGGTAGTAAGTTATTCCTTCTTATGTGAATTTCTAAAATAATGTTGAAAATGTCCTTTAATTAAAGATGTTCTATTACATTCCAAAGCCTACAATAAAGAATATGATAGTTAATTAAATTACATATGTTTATTTCAACATTGAGGCTATAATTCAGCTTCATGTTCATGATCCTGTTGGCAAAAAACTTGCCTGTGCCAGCAGAACTTTTTTAATTTTTATATACTCTGTCTCAAGAGAAAATTGATGACGTGTAGCAGAGCTCTTCATCTCTCACTGAATGAATTATCTAGGGTGGCAACCACTATGGTCCTAGAGTTTAGATATGTAAAAGTAGTAGGGAATTGGCCACTGAATTTAGACTTCAAGAAGATTTGTGTCCTTCTTCAAAGTCAAATAAAACTGGCACAGAATTCTGATACTGGGCAAACTTGCACTATGTGTTGGTTTATGTTTTCTTGACAGTCCTTTATGAAATTCTCAATAACTAATTATCCTAAGTGCTTGTGGCAGTTGCTGTATCCGGTATTTAAAACAGAAACTATACCAGTAACTGCAAATTGTGGAATGCGTGATTTAAATGGGACTAACTGCACAATTTAACACATCCCGCTTGCTAACATCCCAACAGCACATACCAGGAACCTAAAGTGTAAATGTTAGTGTTACTCCAAATTCACATAAGCAACACAGTCTGAAAAACAACTCTGTTTTTTTTTCCTTCATTAATCATTAAGAATAATTAATGCTTATCTAGTCTGTGCACTGGACAAAAGCAGATTTGGGAGCTCAGCACATTTTTGCTCATGACATCTACACAATCTACACAAATAAAAGATAAAGCTAGCATGCAAATGGTTAAACCCATTAAATATCAACTGATTACCTCCTTAGAGCTGAGTGTTTCATTTTCTGGAATAGGCACTATGGGATGACTGGGCTGTCGAGCCAAGATATCACAGGTCGGAGAGAGCATGAGGTTAAAAAACAGGAAAAAGAAATCCATTATCAGTTCAATTTCTATATAAAATATTACTGAAGTTTAATAATGAAGGCCAATACCCTCAGTCATGCAAAGGATAGCAAGGCAATGAGATCCCACCTGTGTTCAACAGGCTCCCCGTTGAACAAGCTCTCTCTTACTACTCTGTGTCTGTCTGTATGAAAATCTATTTCAAAGTATGGCCTGTTTTCTGTTATATCATATTCCCATAATCAAAAGACCGGGGAAGGTATAAAACACTTTCCAATTTGAAAGAGGCATCTCAAGTAAAAATCACAGCAAGGGCACCTGCTTTATAATACATTGAGTATGAGATAATGGACATAAATTTATTTAAAACTGTAACTGTATTTCTGTCACTTTGAATATCTGTCTTCTTAATTCTCCCCCAAAAGAGCTCTCCTTAATCTTAAATTCCATAGACATAAATCATACAAACATTTAACTAAAAAATGCTGTATAACATTAAATAGTATGTGCAGAAAGGAGTTTTAGATCTCAGTAATTATCAGTGTTTTCACTATTATATGACTTGCATCTGAGTAATGAAGTTCAATGGCTGTGACTCAAGTGAAGAACCATACCAATTTCAATAAGGTTTTCATTAGAATACAGGTAAATAGATAAGCTGGAGCTTATAAATGCAATGTTAGGATCATAAGCTTGTGAGGTTTTCCTATACAGTGACACAGAGACATCCTCTTTAGAGCAAAGGTTGCTGAAAGTGTTAGGGTTTGGGTATTTTAGAATTGTACAAAACCAAGGTTGGAAGGCATTACTTTGTTTTGGTATTTAGACCAAATAGTAAATTAACAAATTATGTGTTGCTTAAAAAAATATTGCTCTTACCTGAAGAAAATTAATTTTGAAACTGCTTTTTGAGAAGCAAAACTCATCTGCTAAACTGGCGCTATAAACAAAGAAGGATACTGAAGTGGAATATACTCTAGTTTTCTGCAGTTACCTTATGGGTCTACTATGTATTGCTCTCCCCCTTTGTGAATTTGCCCCAATTCATTTTCAGGGAAACAGGAATCCACTCCAGCAACAACAGCAGCAGTTACAGAAGCTTTGAACTGCTTAACTTTTTTTTTCTTTTTTTTTCTTTTTTTTTTTCGAAAATAAAAAGGCAAGTGAATAACTTTAGGCAATAAGCTTATTTCTTTCTTCAGTAAATTTAGACGAGGGAATAATTTTAGGCAAAGGCAGGGTAAGGAAGGGGTAAGGAGCCTAGATCCTCTCAGCGGCAGCATGCCTCCCTCTGCCGCACACCTGGATCCGGATTTCAGCCAGCACAGCCGCCAAGGCAGCCCCTAGACCTTCCAGCACCCCGACAGCTCTTCAGACCAGACCCAGGAGGTGTTTAATGCCCTACGGGGGAGACACAAGTCCTGTTTCCAAACCCAGCATCCTGCAGCTACCGAGGGTGGGCAATCCTTGGCGATGCACAGGTACAAAGTTCTAGCAAAACCTGCATTATCTTGGCAAGCTTATTCCATTGAAATAAACCCTAGAGTTGAGTTATCTATTGCCTCACTAGAATATCGCATGTCTGTATTCCAGGCAAAGTAAGAAGGGTCAATCACAAAGAGAAGAGGGAAAGTATCGATCACTTTCTGATGTGCAGCTAAGCTCTCTGAGAAGAATTGTCCACTGCTTGCAAGAAAGAAAAGCTCCCTAGTGAGGCAGCAATCCAAGAATGCAACTCTTTTTCTCAAATTACACAGCCAGCCAATCAATGAAAAATGCACTTTTATTGTGTTATCTCATCCTGGCCTTTCTTGCTAGTATTCATTGCATACCGTGTTAACCTGAAATGCCTCCGTGAGTCGTGATTCTGCCTTAGCTTGTTCCTTGACTATGAGGTCTCAAGTCCTTCTTTAGACCTGACAAAAGTAATGATCTTTTTTGTCCAAGAAATATACTTGCTTCCTTTATTTTGATAGAATCCTCTTTTCAAACTAAAGAGCCAACATCTGTAACAGTCTCCATAAAGAGGGAAAATTATGTGTATAATGTGTAGTTTTAACAGACAGAGACTGTTAACATTGATTATTTTGGAAAGGCTTAATTGAAAGAAAAAAAGTGAGAGGCAAACAAGGTCTTTACTGATTAATAATGGAGGAAAAAAGTTAATAGAGGCTTAAGACTTGGAGAAAAACTGAACAATATACAGTTCTCTGTTTTCACAAGGCTTCTCTGACATAAAAACCCTGAAGTTATCATAGAAGAGTCTATACATTCTACTAGTCAGGTCTGGAGACCTGATTTTTCCATGACAGGGGATCTAGTCTTAAGGAATTCACATATGGCTACATTTGTAAAGAACTTTAAGCAGTACTTTCGTGACTATGGAGCACATAAGCCAAGTGCTGCATCCTTCCTGCTGAAATAAAGCATAGGCTTGCAGGTCCCTGAGGGGAGGGTGTTGGGTTTTTCCCTGGAATTGAACAGCTCTGCCTCTGCCAGCTGCAAAGGAGCTGAGCTCCTTGGCCTGGGGGACTTCATGCTAACGAGCTGGACGCTCTCCTCTGTGTTATTTCCATCAAGTGTCAATGTGTCAGCCTTGCAGTGGAAAAGGTTCAGTGCCTGTCCTCCCAGAGTTTAACCAAGAGGCTACAGAGTCTTATTCTTTCCTCCCTGATTTTTTTCTTACAAATAGGATTTCTGTGTTTTCAAATGCACACCACACCAGTCCCACAAGCAGGATGGAACTTGCTGTCCCAGCGCACTTGCTTTCTGCAGCTCCGTGGGTAAGGACCAGATGCTTTTAGAAGATAGAGAAGTTTGAACCTCTGCAGGGTGAGATGAGCACTATAATCAGGTTTCTCACTGGCTGGACAAGCACTACGGGAGGGCACTGGCATCTCCATGTTGCCTTCTCTGCATGGTGGTCAGCCCAGGGTGTTCGAAGGACACTTAACAGGACAAATAGCCTACAAGATTAAACTCAGCCTTGTATCTGAATCACAGCACAACTGACGGCCCTAAGCCCAGGGGAAAGATCCTCACAGAGTGTGGTCATCTCTGCAAAGATGAGCTATCAACATCCGAGTACCAAACAGTCAACTTAAAGGTACCAGAATGCAGAGTAGGTAGAATGAAGTGGGATTAACCCTTCCTTGCTAGTCATTGTGTGATTATCATACCTCAGGGTCATATAGGAATGTGTCCACAAGATCTGAAGTGTGAATGCAACTTGGACGATGTACTTTTTACAGGTGAGTTGTTTTAGTGAGACTGGATTAAGCTCTATCACTGGCATCCTTTCATCTCCAGGTCAAAGCAGCTGGCAAGAAGGCTTATTTTCTTCTACAAATGTAAAAGGATTGCGTCTGTTGGTGGTGGAAGATGACAATATTGGTTTTATAATTTCTATTCTTGTTTCCTTTGCCAGTTAAATTCTGCATTACTCTTACAAGTTAATTAATAACTCTTAACTTTTCTACATGTCACTCAGTTTTCTGGTAATGTGACATTTTCTTTATTATTTCTAAGAACTGTGAAAGAGCAAACTAGACAAATCTCTATTTGTGGCTGCAAAAATTTTACTGAGGAGAGCAGAATATCCTGACAATATGTAAGTATTTGCAGCATGTAAGTTCAAAGGGAAATTATATACCTGGCCAAAAGAACCTCTTACAGACTCAGTCAAGGCTTAGAAGAGATGTGGTTATATAACATCTTAGTTAGACCTTTGTTCATTTAGCTCTGTAGAGTAATCAGCAAGGCATATTTGCCTTTAAAAGGTCAGTTTATCTTTATTGTGCTATGAATCACAGCTGCCTCTGAACTAATATAAAGCTTTCTGAGGTGTTCTCAGTGTAAGACCTTTCTCATAAATCTAAGTCACTCTCTAGAGGGTCTGTAACCTTTGCTAATTGAGACATGGGTTTAAAACTCTTTGGAACCTGTGAGAGATAATGTGCAGAACAAATAAATAAGAATGTTTCAACTACAGTAACCAGAGAACATCCACATATACGCTATTCTTTCAAACTACTCTGTTAAGTCTTTGATCCACTTTGAACATAAATTAGGTACTCTAGACTTTGAAGAAACATAGAGTCATTCCTTCACAATGTGAAAAATTACTAACTTCTCAAAGACCAAAAATGTTTATTTATACATGCATAACAAGCAACCTTTTTTTATAAAAGAATTTTATAGATAACCACTTTTTCTGAGTCCAAGAACATGAAATCTAGGGCACCAGTAAATGGTAAAACACCCACAGCAGCAGAGCAAGGACTACCTTCAACTAAAGGGAAAATACATAACATAAAGGGACAATTTATAATCATGATGTCTACAGTCTCTCTGAAAAGACACAGTATAAAATCCATTTCAAAGATGCAGTCAATCCTTTTGCACCTTTCACCTCTCTAGAAAAGGAAATGTGAAGTAGAAATGGTGATCACAGCAAAGATTTATAATGTGCCTTCAGCCACGTATGAAGTAGAACATCCTGACTGGCCTGCAAATCATTATTATACACTACTGTACCTGTGCACTTTTAACTTGAAGGTTTCAAATCTCTCTCCAGATACCGATAAGTACGTGCACAAGAGGGACAACTCGGATGCAGACATGGTTCCCTGACTGGTTCTCACAGGACACCGGCCTGGAGAGCACCAGCGTGGGCTGAGACTGAAGGATTTGTATCTGAACACCAGAGGCTGGAGGAGTTACAGGGCTTTGCAGGAGGGAATTCCTCATCTCTAAGTGGAGCTGGAGGGATGGAGATGCACACAAGCCCAGCAGTGCATCGATTTTTCTTGGGATCCTTTTTCCCAGGCCAAGTTTAATTTCTCATGCAGGGCTAGTCTACGATGGAATTGGCTAAGGATTTTCTGCCAAAAATTATTTTTCAGTGAAAAATACTAGCAACAGGAGAATGAAGCTTTCTGCAAAACATTTTGGTGTCTCTTGCAAACTCTCACTAGTCCCTTAGAAAATTAAAATTAAGTGTTTAATCATAAGAAATCCCACCCCTTTCTGAAATACTGTGTTTTATGGCCTGGATGTTTTGGTTTGGATCACTTCCATAAAATATTAAAATGTATTTCACCGCTAGTGCACTTTGTGGAAATCATGATAAGAGCTTCTATTTTCTTCTGTGGGCTAATCAAGCTCTGCAGTTCCTCGCAGAGCTAATTTCACTATAGGTGATTATGGGAGCTGGTGACCAGCAAGGGTACCAGGCCTGTAACAAAGACTTGAGGCACGAGAACCACAACCTACACACCTATAGATTAAGGCAGAGAGGAGACAATCATCTTCTAATCACATGGATTAGAACTATCTGGTTTGAGTTAGTTCATATAACCCAAATGATGCGTATTGATTTCTGGAGTATTTAAAAGTTTTCAAATTTACATCTCTATTGGAAAGAAAAATTCAGAATTTCCAACAACACAAGTGTTTGAAATTTCCGTCAGCATATCGACTGTGAACTATTTATGGACTTACAGAAATCGAGTCATTGCTTAGAAGAGACGATGCTTCCCTGCTCCATGAAGGGGCTCATTGCTCATTGACTGCTAACAGCCAAAGAACTTGAACTGCTTTCCAGGTGAGTGTGAAATGAAATGGATTTAATATTCACAGCTGACCTTCCCCCCACATATTTTCTCCCCAGATTAGCTGCAAAATTGAATAAACCCTGTTTTCTGAGTAAGCTTCTCATGCAACAAGGATCTTTGACCTTAGCTACTTTAAATCCAAACCACAAACTTTGACTGAATTTTGAAGAGTATACGTGTGTAACTGTCACCTACTGTATTAAGTTTGTATTAAGATCATATTCTGCCTATCATACAAGTACTAAAATAATAGCCACTGTTTAATTAAGAAAAAGAGAAAGCTAGTACTATAATTTATAGTTTAACATATATGACCTCTTGATCAAAGTTTAGAACAGTTTGCCAAAAAAGAAAAAAAAAACACTAATGCCCTGAATTTCATGTTTGTAACATAGGTAAATAGTGGCTTCTTTAAATAAAGCTCTAAGTACATACTTGGAATTTCACCAGAACTAACTATACTTTATACATTTTTCTAACATAACTGGAAGTGGAGTTAATTAAGGCCATATTTCAGAGTACACATTATATCAATACCTGCAATAAAAGTTAAGTGAATTCTAATTGTGCCAATTTGTCCTTTAAAATGTAGAGTTTCCAACGGTTTATCAGCTCACTGTAACTTTTCTTTGATACCTCAGAAGAGTTTTTTACAATCTAAAAGAGCAGCAGGAAATTGCCTAGAAACCTCTGTGTTCAATGAGGTCTAAGATACAAATTTCTCTATAGCTCTGGGTGTTTTAGGATAGTTTCCATTAATTATGATTTTTTTTCCTTCACACTTTGTTTTCTCACTGTCTTCAATAAAAAGCGTAGAAGTATCATTTTTGTTTCTCACACAGGTTACATGTCCAGCAAATCTTGTTTGATATTTTTCACTCAATAGTATATTTCTGCTTTTGCCATTAATAACAACCTTTACCTCTGAGTGGATTCTGTTCTTTGTAATTTTGTCTTTTGTTTTTATTACTATGTTACAAGCAAAGACGTGTCCCCATGCAGTTCCCATTTGCCAAATCATTTAATGGAGATTATTTTTTGACATTCCCATTTTCTATGGTTTCAAATTCCCCTAGAAATGGAGTCGTATCCAGTCCAAATCCAGTCATGGATCAGGATCCTAGCATCAGAAGCAGGCTCTGAGCTATGGCAAGCTAGCCCCCATCACCCTGGGACATCTCAGAGAATCCCCTTCACAGACCAACAGAGACATCAGAAGCAGATACTAGCAGTGTTGTAGTATTTGGGCTGTTGTGTTTCCTTTGTTTGTTTTAAGATGTGTGTTCACATATTAATCTGAAGATACAGAAGGCTAAGATAAAGACTTCTCAGAAATGAGTTGTTAGCTAGGGCCAGAATTTCTGTTCGATTTGATGTATTAAAAATGTCTGCCTGTAATCCACTAGTCTACATGAAATCATCCTAGAAAGCTAAGCATAACTGAACCCAACTTTTATATTATGGAGAGACTTCTAAGAATGAAGACAAAACATTTTAAAGCACTTTTTGTTGCTTGAGACTGGTTTAAGCTACTCAGGCAGAGACAGCCTGTATAAATGTGAAGGCAGAAAGCAACAGTAGTGGCTGTAAGTATGTTCCAAGAGGAAACTTGGACACTTCTGGGCACAGCGTTCACTGGGAAGCACATTTTAGTTTCTAAGTATGGAAAATGCCTGCTGGGGTTTGATCCTACCACATTCAAGAAAACAACTTTTTGTGTTTTTTCCTGTTTTCTAAATGAACAGAAGTACACCAAGGAAATACCAGGGTCCTACCATCCACAGCGTCTCCTAGGGGAAATAAGACAGAAAGGCTCTCAAAATTGCCTAACTAGCCAGGCCAAAAGGAGTGACACAGTAATCAATTCCTTTTTTTCCTTTGGAAGAGCTGTTTCTACAGGAGTGTGTAGCAGAGTTCTTTCCAGGCAGTGCCAGATTTGAGACATCTCCATGTTAAGTGCATGTTGCTGTGTCTCCTGTTGAGCCTAAGCTACCTTCATGTTCTGTTGCTAATTTGATGACTTCAAAGTTATGATCCTTCTAAAGTGCTTTAGGAGAAATGCCTTTCTTTGGAGATGAGCTGAGCAAGAACTCCAGAGGCATTTTCTGCAGGCGTTATCAAACCAAGTCCAAAGTGATATAAATGTCATCTAAGTATGATATGATTAAAATAGCTCGCTGAGCGCAAGCAATGCCATAAAAGCATATACAAAGGAGACACAACAATATTAAACATTAGTATTTTCCCAACAAAGAGCTCCAATTTGTAGCACAGCACTAATGAACTGCCTTGTTTGCCTCTGATTTGTTTTTCTGTACTAAAGCAATTGTTCTGGATCACAGAGTGCAGAAGGTTGATCAACCATAATACAGCTACACAAGTAGAGCATTTAAATATCAAAGTTCAAAAGCAAGAAAAAAACTCTCTTCTAGAAATAAAAGCAGCTGGGATGATGTCTGGGAGAAAAGTGCTTTTCCATGGCAACCTTGAAAGGCTGCTGCATTCACCGAACGTCAATTCCCACTATGCTACTATTAATCAAATACGAACTCCAATGAGTAGGAGAGTGGATGGTGAGGTAAACACCACTGATTTCATTTAAAAAATAATAAAGATTCCCTTTAAATATTCTGCTTACTTAGGAGCCTGCCGACCTGCAAGTGATTATGGAAGGCTGACAATTCCAACACAACACTTAATGATTTCAAGAAAACTCCATTTAGGTCCAGAAAAAAAATTAAATTGGCTTGAGCCCAAAGTTAGGCATTAAATAAAACTTGTCCTCTGCAGTCTTGGACCTTTACTCTTATAAGTAATGTCTGAACAGAAATGGTAGGTTTTTAACGTTTCTCATACCTCTTGCAAAAAGCCGGTTCCCTCCAATCCATTTTCAAGGCTGTGCTGCTAAATATTGAACCAACAGGGAGATTTTCACAGGGGTGTACATGACTGATGTGCTCAGCCCTTGCTGACAGAAAGAAAAGGCAGTCTGAAAGTCAGTAGGGACCGAGAGGCAGTCCCCAGCTGAGGAACTACACCCGCTCATCCCCTGCCTCTTCACTCGGACAGATCATTCCTTTCTCCTTCCAAACGATGGACAGTTTCCCAAAATCTAATGCTCTCTGCCCTGACAGATATCTACATCGATTGTGCCTCCACGTGAATCATAGAATCATAGAACAGCCCGGGCTGGAGCGGTCCAACCTGTTGTGGGAAAGGAAGCCTAGCTGAGATTATCTAGCACCCCATCCAAACACGTCTTGAAACTCCAGTGATGGCGACTCCACCACATCCCTGGGGAGGTTGTTCCAGTGATTAGGTGTTCTCACTGTAAAAAAAATTTCTTTCACATAAAAATGAAACCTCTCCCAGTGCAAGTTGTACCCATTGTCCCTTGTCTTCTCCATGTGGCTCCCTGTGAAGAAAGAGCCTCCTTCCTCTTTGTAGCCACCCTTTAAGTACCGGAATACAGTGATGAGGTCTCCCCTGAACCTTCTCTTCTCCAGGGGAAGACCTAACTCCTTCAGTCTTTCCTCATAAGGCAAGTTCTCCAGCCCTTTGGCCATCTTCACGGCCCTCATTTGGACTCTCACCAGTCTGTCTGCACCTTTTTTTTGAATTGTGGGGACCAGAACTGGACATAGTACTCCAGGTGCAGGGTTGTTCTCTTCCACCCTACATAGTCCTCCATTAAAGGCTGGAGGGTTTCCCAGCAGAAGCACGCTTTGGAGTTAACCACAGAGCTAAATGTTACCTCAGGCTCTCCATCACTGCAATAGTTGCACTCAGGTCCACATTCCTGAGCTGTTTTATTCCAATCAAAAGGAAAAGGAACTTTTTCTTATAATAAAAAGTTCAACTCGTATAATTACTCAAGACCAAGGAGTGTAAATAAGAGCAGCAGCGCCTGGTGCCTGGGGAGTACAGTGGGGAAGGAGAGGACAAGGGAGGTGACAAGGCTGAAGGAAACAGTATCAGCTCACTTGAATGGGCAACATTTTTATTTCAGAAGCAGCCTGTGCACAGATGAGAGGACCCTTCTCTGCTCTTCTCCAAGCAGAAGGACAGACACAGTATCTTCGTTCCCGCTGCCTCCTCCCATCAAAGCTAAAACCACATTGGGAAATGATCTGGGGCACAGCTTATGGATTTCATCACTCTGAGCAGCTATAATCTACAAAACCTGCCAGGTCTATCTTTCAGCTTCATCTGTATAACTCCATCAGCTGTGAAGATTCAGGTACTTGGTGGAGCTTCAAACAAAAACCGGCTGGCACTGGGTCCAGTCTGCCTAAACAACACCACCGTGTCCTTTCAATAAAGCATTTCAGATAGAGACAGCTGTTATTTTCTTATGCCCTGAGCCAACAAATGAAATGATACTGGGTTTAGGAGCTCACCATATCTAGTCTCCCTAATACAAGACACAGGTGATCATTCTGTTTTTTCCCATATCCCATTTCCCATTTCTGAGAGAACACTTGTTCAAAATAATTTTGTAATGAAAGTGCGGGTGAAGAGGAGCAACTCCATTCACTGGCACATCCTGTCTGTTCTCAATAGTGTATTGACAACATATTTTAAATGATTGTAAGAATTTATGGCAGCAGGTTTTGCCCTCTAGTGGAACATGAAGCAAAATACAACATATAGTTAGAAATGTAACATAGGTAGAGATGAACCATGTGGACACTGACCATGTGTTTACTGGATGGCTGAAGAGACAGCAAGAGAGTCACCCCAAGGGATGAGGAGTGGAGAGGGGGACCTCCAGGGAATTTACAGAGATGACAGTTCAGGTTTAGTAGAGAATGGAAAGAAATTCCCATGATATCAGGATGTTGTTTCTACACCTGATACTGTGTCTACTGTACTGTGTTTTCTGTTACTTCGATTATTTATGACCAAAAAATATATAATCATGGAAACATAGAATCGTTTAGGTTGGTAAAGACCCTTAAGATCATGGAGTCCAACAAATCATGTCTTTTTAAAAACATGAATAGCTTAGACTGTAGTTGGGTGGCGCAGAAGACAGGGCTATTCCGACAAATAGCAGGCAAATATTGTCAGGGGTTTTATCAACATATATTGACTCAAATGTTAAATATTGATCATGTGAATGAGATCAAAATTAATCTTCCTTTGGTTATCAAAGAATGTTAATAATATAGATCAAAACAGAAATGTTAAAAAAATTATTTTAAGTGGTGAATATTTACTTCTTGTGTAAATAAACCTCTGTTTGTATTAAACTAGCCCAATATTGACATTTGATTATTCTGTTTCCCAAAGTATTGGGCCACACCTACCTAGAGAGTGACATCAGTTCAGAAATACAATAAATTTTACTAAAGGTATTTACTAGCACTACCAGTAGTGCTTAAAAATCTTACCTACCTCTGACAATTGAGTTGTCTTATTTTATATCAGTTACCCTTATCCTCATTGGCTAAGACTTTAAAATTATTGCAAATAATTCAATTATTACAATTATTTTAAACACTAGGAAACAATCAATGGTAAATTGCGTTATACTGAAAATTCTCCAAAGAAGTCTCAAAAAAGATACTCCTCAAAAATATTTGTCATTCTCACCAATTCTGCTTCAGAAGACCTAATTATTGATTTTTTTTGTACTAATCAAGGTTAACATCATAGTTTCCCATGGATTTTCACTAAATCTCATGGGATGGAAGAGGCAACTTGCTACATTAACTAAATTAAGGGATGCATTTGGAGAAACACAAGCATGATCATTGCATATGGTCTTGACAAAAGTCAGGAGCCTATTTCACTTACACGATGAGAGGGATGGCAGTGGGAAGACAACCAGAAGCCCAAATGTGTGAACTTTTTTGCTTAAATTGTCACAGCGGTCAGTACTAGGGCCTCATCTAAAACACAGCCCTCTCAATTAGCTCCCTGATGACATAATCATTCAAAATGGTGCTGCAGAAGTATTTGAAGTAAAATTAAAGGACCCTCTGAGCTTTCCTTTGATAGAATACAGCACTCTTCATTGACTTTTAGGCTATGGATGGTGCTGCTCAACCCTGGAAAGTTGCAGACTTAAACAGAGAGTCAGAGTTCAATATGGAAATTAGAATACATAAAATACATAATACATATAAAAAATATAAAAAATATAAAAATAAAATAAAAGCTGTGTACAGATGTGTGAAGGTTACAGAAGAATCATGTGAAATACCTTTGCTAATAGTGGACAGTAAAAAATGACCCAGGTAAGAAAGCAAATTTATGTTATACAGGGAAATGGAAGAAATCAAAGAGATGGTGTAGCTCTTGTATTTACATTGTACAGGAAGAATGTCTGAACATCAGAGAGGTGTGGCTGCATTTATCAGTTTGCAAAGCTCACAAAGGTTGCTTAGAATGACAAAAGTTCCTTGAGATAAAAAATTGTGGATGAAGAGGCCTCGTAACCATCACCACATGGGTGGAATGCAAATACACAGTCTGGGCTGTTCTATGACCTCGGCATTCAAGAGAAGAGTTTTGGGTGCACAGTACTATGGGAAATCAGAGCAGCAGCAAAATTTCCCTATTTCAGCAATTATTCAGCAAGAATATCCCTGTCTGAGAAAACAGCTAACATGATATACCAAAAAATTACACTATCTTAATTATCTTCAGACAACTCTTCCCTGCCTTATTCACCTTCCTATATAAATTTCTGAGTTTCTAGCAGTCTTTCCACTAGCAATAGCAAATACCCATTTTCATTATAAGAACTGGCTTCAGTGGTCATATGAACTGTTTGTTTGTTCATGTGAATGCCCTGCAATGAACCAGGAAACTTGTCAAAAAATAGGTGATCATAAAATCATTGCTGCCTAAATAAACATGTCAGCCCAGTTTAGTAAAAACTGGAACAGAACAAAACCCAGTCTAGCAGATGTGAAAAGGTGCTTTTGTTCAGGATGCCTCAAAGACAGAATGGAAGGTTGGTTTTAGTTTTAGTTTTAGTCTTAGTCTTAGCCCATCATAATAAGTGGGTAAAATGGTAAATTCTATAAAGCCCACAGGATGGAGGGGCCAACTTCAGACAATATTGACATTGCCGATTAACCTAAGTTATGTTTCTAGTCAATGGGGAGAAAAAGGTGTTTCCAGGCATCTCTTCAGAGTCTGACAGCCGACCAACATACATTCTCTGCAGAGGTGATACTTGTCTCCAAAGCAGTCTTGGCTCCCAATGTGCCTGAGACTAGTAATGCGTATTTCACATTGGTCCTTCCCCTGATGAGGAAACCATGACGTAGCCTAAAGAGACAGAAACTAAGGCCTGTGTTTTAACCTCTTGCATCCCAAATAAATCACACTGTACATCTTGGAGTGGGATTATCTCTCCTGGCATCAAGGTTTGAGCATTTGCAGCCAGATTTTGTGTTAGAAAAAGAGGACATGGGAGGGATGCATCCGAGGGGTCCAAACAGCATCTTCTACAGACTTCCACAACCGATGCTGTTCTAATGCCAGGCAGGGGCTCTCTTGAGGTATTGTAAATACCTCATTCCAGCTGCTCTTCGAAAAGACTTCCGTTAAGACATAGGACCCAGTTTTCACCTTACAAAGCTCATTAGCCAGCCCTGTCCCCCACACACCTTGGACTACAGAGATTTTGTCTAACTTCTTCACTGCTGTTTCAAAGAAGACACAAACGTCAGCAAGGGTGTGATTCCCTTTGCATTGGCAAGAGAGAACTGCTTGTCAGGATGACAAATAAAGCCACTGGAAAAGACTATATTTCTCTCAGGTTGAACTCCCTTCCCTCAGGTTAGTCTCCCTTCCCGTCCCCAAGAAAAAAGATATAGCCCATTACTTTACTATGGGTAAATGTTAAAAGTAATCTAAGCGTGAGAGATGAAATAGATTATTCCACTTTTAGAGAACAGATAGCTTGAATGAAGAGTGGTGGGAGCCCTGTCCTAGCTGATCTGGAGGAAGCAAGCCCTGACATGAGCTGTGCCAAGGGAAGGAAAAGCAATCATATCTCCAAGGATGCTGGAGACACAGGCTCATCTGAGATGCATCTCCCAGAGCACCTGCCAGCACTGAAATGTAATGACTCAGCTGAATTCTGCCTAGAATTCAAAGGATGAAAGCCTGACAACACTTTTGAATCACACCACACTTGACGCTCACCTTATTGTACAAAGAGTTGTGACTGTAAGGGCTATAAGGATTCTCATGGACATCACACGTGATAGAAGACAAGTGGCTGAAAGGTCCAGGGTTTAGACAGTCAGCGAGGGAGACGGACGGAGGACGCAAAGGGGACTTAGTTGGAGGGATCAGTTTAGTTGGATACAGAGGGTGTAGGAGAGAAGTCTCCTATGAAAAAAAGAAAAGTAAACAGAAGCAGATTAATGAATGCAAAAAAAAAAGCTTTGGACAGAAAGCAAAGTGCTTGTCTTGCACCTTTTTTACATTTCACAGGGCTTGATGATTAACTAGGAAATATAACTCTACCTTCGTGCCAATACAATTGCTCTACACTAAGCACTTTCACTGGCATGAAAGTACACACACAAAAACCTGCTGTAGATGTCCCATTAAACCAGTTAGGCTTTGGCTGGGGTCCAGTGCTTCTCCCTCTTGCAGCTCAACTGACGCTCAAGTGACAGAGAAGGAAAGCCCAGAAGGATCTTGTGCTAGGATAAAATGGCCCCATTTGGGGACATTTTCTGAGAGAGGGGATTGGAAGCAAAACCAATCTGAAAACAGTGTCTGCGAGGTACAAAAGAAAGTCTACCTTGCCTATATACTAGCAGGAGCACTTCAGCCTTTTTAACAAGACTCTAACAAGATTTTTCAGCTGTTTAAGAGTTAAACCAGTGAACGTGCACACACTATACATGTTACTACTGCAAGTTGTCAGCAGTTAATAGTGTTGCTGGTTAAAAATAACCAATACGTATGTGCTTTTTGCACCTGAAGGATAAAATCCTTTAAAAAAAATTGATTTTTAAAAGATTTAGTAAAGAGTCAAGGAGGCATACCCAGCTTTTGGCAAAAATCGTGCTTAGGTTTTTGTCAAGGCCATTGTCACAAAACATCCCGAATTCTCACCCACTTGGCTGGCTGAGTGGAGACCAGAAACTCCCCTGCGCGCTGTGCCTTTGAGCTCAAGACCCAGAAAATTTGTGATGAGCTGTGATTAGTTCCAGCAGAAGCTAACGCATCACCCACCGAAAGAGTGAGCACGAGCAAACGAGCAGATAAGAGCCCGGCAGCAGTGAGAGCGGCTGGAAGGGCACCAGGCAACCATCGCTTCACACTGACTTTTGCCTCCTCCTTAGAGACACCAGCCCTACTTCTGGTAAAGATAACACTTGGCAAACTGGCCTCACAGCTTCATGCAAAGTGTAACTAATATCTCTTTAGTTCACCCTTATCTTGCTCTTACATGGTTCCAAGTGGCTTATTTTTTTAATGACAAAGGAGCCTATGTACATTCTTGTCAATAAATATTTGCAAGCCCATTAATTCTCTACCCTATATTATGAGTTGTTTTCATATTACTATGTATCAAAATGCCCTATTTTTTCCCCAGAAAAGATTGTTTCCCCAGTTTCAAATGAAAATTTTCATGAAGCTCTCACTTCCAGTATATTTTATGGTGCTTTGTTGAACAAATTGGAGCATACTTGCAAAATTTCTGAAATATTACTGAAATGTACTAAGCAAGAGGAAAAAAATTCTTTCTCATGAAGGCGAAATTGTCATCTCCAGTAAGGGCCTCTTAAAATGTGGGAAGCTTAATACTGTCATATTGGAACCTCAGAAATACTGCACTCTGTAACAAGTTTTGGATGTGGGGATATCCACTGAATAGTCAGTGCTATAAGTTGTAGAAGTCCTCAGGGAAAAAAAAAAAAAAAAAGGCAGCATGAGCTAGTATGAGAAAAAGCCAAAATAAAATGGGATTTTTCCCTGGTTTGTTAATTTGATTGGCAGACCAGTGTCAATCTATATACAGTGTACCCAGAACACAGATAAGAAGAGTTATCTGTGAGCTGAGCTGCATCCTTTCCAGATGATCTTTACTAATTTAGAAATCTCTTTTTGTCTCCATCCATTACCTTGAATTATCTGCATGAGAACAGCTGCCTGTTAAAGCAAAAATCACTGTTTTTTTACAAGGCAAATGGCCTTTTCCACATGGGGACATTTCTTAATGAAATGCAAAGCAAACAAGCTACTCTCTGTTGTGCAAAAAAACGTGTTCGACACAGGGACGTGAAGCTGAAGGTCAGCAGTTACGGCTGGCTGCATCATTATGCCTCAAACTGAATGTCACCCACATAGTCACCAGTGCTTAGTGTCACACTGGGAAGTTTGGCAGGGAGGGGAGGTACTGCAGAGGTCTAAGAAAAATTAAGAGGGAAGTTATTAAAGCTGATGCCATCTGGAACCTCTTCTAGTCTACCGTCCTCAAAGATGCAGCCTGAAAGGGTCTGTCCTTTCCAGATGGGCTGAGTGAAGGAGGGACAGCAACGTCACCTAGGGAGGGTGTTGTTGGCAAGGAAAGAAAGGAAAAGAAAATGCAGAGAGATGGAGAGAACAGAAATGTAAGAGCTGAGCCTCCCAGCAGGACTGGGAAAATCTCCAAAGAAAACCAGAGAAAATCAGTAACAGTATGAGCAGTTTTGCCCTCAGCCACACTAGATGCCTGCTAAATTCTTATCTGAGGACAAGTGGACTAGCACCGGCTCTCCTGCAGAAAGCAGAAAGCCTAGCTGCTAGTCTAGTTTTAATCCACAGTTCTCATATCCCATGAAAGCAGTCAATTCACCTGATTTAGGGGTAATATTGGTGGGAACGCCTCCCAGTCTTTGAAAGCCAGCCACTGTGCAGCCAAAAATGCTAACTACTGAGGGCAGGTGAAGAGGGAGAGCAAGTGTCCTTGTAGGCTAACAACCCCGGGGTTGGAGACAGCCACGGCAATTTTCAGGAGCGTTTCACAGATGCTGTAAGATTGTGAACATCCTCATGCGGGCACCCAAGTCTCCTCCACTCACAAGGGACTCGTATCGGCACCATAAACCTACTCTGAGAGGCCAGAGCTGAAATCATAAGCATGTGCTGTCATGTTCAGTGCTTTAGTGTTTTCCCCAGATCTGGCTATTATCGTACTATTAATTGTTGTATTAGACCACCACTAGAATCACATGGCCATTTCTCACACAAACAAAACCAGTTTCTATTAAGTCAGTGAATCCATCTGAATACAGCTCTAAGTACTTCCTTTTTCAGAACAAAGATGTCTTAATAGAGATCTCCCAAAACAACAAGTATTTTACAGCAACTTGTGGTATTTCTTAGGTTAGGATAATAATACCAATTTATCAATACTTTAAAGCATACGACATTGTTCTTTTAAATAAAGGAAGCAAAACTGAACGTATTCATTGTGAAATTAACTTTTCCATCTATCAAAGTCAGTGCACTATTTGTTTAGTTCATTTTAATACATAGCTCTTATATAAAATAATTTGGCTTGTTTTATAAGAACCACATTTATTCATGGACTTATTACATCCTCAGCACTTCAGTAATATGTACCGTAGTAATTTGTAAGGTTTAAGTTGATTGGTTTTCACAATTAGCTTCAAATGTCAGAAAGCTTCAGGCTATGGCAATAACCCCAGGTTTGTATTTGCCTGAAAATACAAAGTTTGGTGATTGCATCATTTCTTCGTCAGCAAAACTATAGCCAGCAGAATCAGTGCCCAGCCCTGATGAAAAGGAGGCATCAGCTGGGGTGGCCTAGGCCAGAAGTTCTCTAGCAGCAGCTCCAGGTCAGCTCTCCTCTTCTTTCATCCCAGGTGAATGGCAGCACAGTGCCTTGGCATCAGAAGGGTTTCAGTAAGTTAAAGCATGAAAAAGTCACTATGGACTCACCTGAAGTCAAATATTCACCGTCAACCTCAAAAGTTCAGAGACAGATTGTAAATCATCATTTTAATGCATTTTTTTTAGTATTTTACAGAAACTCTACATTCTATAGGAACCTATAGAATGAGAAACCTTCTGATGCTACCCACATGTGTTGTTGGAACCCACTAACACTATGAATAAACCTTCCTCTGTTTGTAATGCTGCAGTACTCTTGAGAAATGCCAGGGTTGTCCTACAGCAAGTCAGAGCTACGGAGAGGAACGGAAAGAGCGAAAATGCAAATCTTAAAAAAATTTAGCTATAAAAGGAAGAAGAGAGGACTGCCATTGCTAAAGTCTCTCTCTAATGCGACTAGAGAGGCATAGAAGTAAGAGAAATTCAATTAGCAAGGTATTTTATTTACATTGTGTCTGACGAGGACTATTGGCTCCATTTGACTACCCTCCAGATGGAAGATTCCGAACATACTGGATAGGTTAATAATAAGCTCCTACAGGGACATTCAGATTATGTTATCGCAGTTAAGGTTTAATTCACAATAACGCGCACAAACACAAATGCGTGAGAAAAGGCTGTCAGAAGCATTTATCTGGTGTTTCTCTGAGAGAATGCCTCATACAGGTCAGCAAAGCTCAAGACGTGCTTTTGCAAAGTGATCCTACGTCGTTATGTGAGAGAAGACGTCACTTTTGCTGCCCCACGGGCTGCCTGTTAATGGTCCTCACGTGCGGTACAAGAGCTGTCCCCTCGAGCTGTGGAGGGACACGAATACAAACCTGGGGGAGCTGTGCACTGGGCAGTAACACCCAAATTCACTGGGGCTCCTCTGCCGTCTCCCTTGGAGAGGGAAGAGTGAACCTTGCCCAGTCCTTGCTGGCCTCTTCAGAGAGAATTTGGGTCTGGGCACCAAATGGAGGAAGCGCTTTCTAGTAGATCCTATCCAGACACCTGCTTGACAGGGGAGCACAGGATTTCCACTTTCTTTTGTAGTGTTTCCTACCACAAAAAGGTCCTCTCCTCAACATATAGGTTTTTAGATCACCAAAAAAAAGTCCCCGTAGAAAGCCCAGCTGCCCATCCCCAGCCTGTAGACTCTCCTCCAGAAGCCAGGTGCCCCTCAGGAAATCATCTAAGATTATTCCACCGTCTTTAAGGAAACCAGCTGAAGTTATAAAATCCTTCCGAGTGAGTTACTCACCTGCTCAGTATCTTGATCTCCGATTTCTTCAAGGTACTTTTTAAAAGGATTGGGTTGATAGGGTTCCTCCTTTTGCTGTGCACTCTTCCCTTTCACCAGCACAGGACGAATGACACCAGGTTTTGTCTTGACCCGTAGCACACCCAGGAGAAAAGAGATGGAAGAAAAATAAAATAAAATACTTCACAATTTACAGAATATTTGTTAGCCAGGTCAATTCCAATGGGGTGTACTGACTAGATTTTTTAAAATTTTATTAATAACATATTTCACCACCAAAACTATTAGGGTGTCATGCCGCCTGGCCTACTTTTAACAGAGATTGTGGACAAAATTGGCAAAAGCTGTTTTTATGCACAGAGCCTCACCACTGACATCTGTTTCTTATTGACACAAAAATAGATGCTGGGCTGTCAGACTGTGGTTTGCGGGCTTTGCTGGCTGTTTTTGCTAACTGTTCAGCTGCATCTTGATAAGTTCATCAAGTCACACTTTATGCACAGCCACACATCTGCTTTCACACTGCAAATTCCTTTCTGGGCTACTCAAAACAGTAACCGTGAAACAAGGAAGGTCAACATGTGATGCTGTTAACTTACACCCAGGCAGCAACATGTTAGGGAAAAGTCTTTCTGGGGAATAATACCAGTGATCACATGCTGGATTTTGACAGTATCTTTAAGGCTTCACTTGGAAAAATACATTTTTAGAGAATTTAATCAGCGTGGATCTGTGATACCCCTCATTTCAGACAAATTGGATTATTGAATTAAGAAAAAATTTCCTGGTTAGCTACCAGCCAACCAAAAAATTGACTATCAACTTGTCAATTTAATACAGCTGTGATTTTCAGAATTCTTGCAGTAAAGTCTGACATGATGGATTGTGGCATAAACTCTAAACAGAGGCTAGGGGATAATTTTAAAATAAACAACTTCTTGTTCGGTAAGTAAAGAAAAAGAAGAAAAAAGTGTACATTCTCACTGGAATTTGGTAAGAACTGAAGTCCTGGAGAAGTCTGTGATTGAATTTAAATGTCAGTTATATTCTTCTCTGTTACAGCTACCCCACAGAAAATGGGCAGTCTTTGTCATAACTGAGATAGATAACAACAGGACTGCTGCTGAGCTCCTTTTGTGGTTGCAGTCCAGAGGGGCAGCTTGCCTAGCTGGGACTGGAAATAGGTGCGGTCACAGCTCCCCATCCTCAGTACCCAGCAGGGTACAAAAATGCAGAGAAGAAACGTGATTCACTATTAGATTTATTTATAAGATTTAGATTATGTACATTTAACACCATGCTGCCTATTTACAAGAGCAATACACTTACGGAGTCTGTCTGGAAAAAAGAGAATGATGCAGCTGAGATTGCTGGATGTATCATGTAAACTGAGTTATGGATCACCTGAAAATAAGATCTGCAGGCATCTGGCAAGGACAGGGCAAGAGGGGTGCACATCGGAGGGGGGGCTACAGGAGGCAGGAGATGTCCCCATGCCCTGGGAAAGGACAGAGTGGTGCCCAGGGGCTGGGTGGAAGGTGGCAGAGGCAGGAGGAGCACAACACGCCTGGGAAGAGCGAGGCCCAGGCAGCAAAATATCTTCCCTTAGCTTTGTGTTTTATCCCCTCCCTCTTTTCCACAGGTTGGGGCCCTTTCATCTGCCTCATCAAATAAGAAGAAACGTATTCAACCGAAAGCAAAAAATAAGCCATAAGGTGGTACTAACTTTTTTAAAAGACAATGACTGCCAAGTTGCATTAAAAACTTAAACTTTTTCATTAAGAAGATCGACTTATTGAAAGACACGGTGCTCATTTAATGAACTTACAGTCCATATTTCATGACTATTTCTTTGTGGGATTCACCATGAAATAATTATTTTCCTCTCTGAGATTTCTGAGAAGAGTTTCTAAAAGTAAAAGACTCCTGGCTTTCAACATAAAGGAAAATATAAAAATAAAAAGAAAGCTACAGTTGTTATCAAGTCATCATTATGCAGACAAAGGACCTGTGGCCTTCTAGCACTCCTCCACACCATGTAATCACGCAATTAAAAGCCCATTGAGGTACCTGAAATCATCAAGGATAAGCTACTCTCCTTACGTAGGAAACCTCTTCCAAAAGCACGCTGTAGAAATGCTTTTAAGGAAGCATTTTCTAAACAACATCGCGCACTGAAGTGCTGACTGAGTCATATGTTTATGTCTGACTCTGCTAACAGAGTGGCAGATATCAGCCAGCAACCAGAATTTCGAAGACTTTATTAGCTCCCTGACAAGTTATATAAAATCTTTCATCCAAAACTAAAAACTTGAACTCTTTCTTCGATAGCGGGTGGCACAACTGACACTGCTGAGAAACAAGCTAAGACTGTTTTGCCAAGGAAAGCGTTGGTTTTCCTACAACAGTCCTGAAAAATGGTGAAGGCTGTTACGGTAGCAATGGGCTGCCACCATATGGCTACAGCCCTATTAGCAAATTACACAGGGCCAAGACACAAACTCCAGAGCTGACCCATAATTACTTCTACCGATTCAGCACCAGGGTGCTCCCTGGTGTGGTTTTGGCCCAGGTCAGCAAGTGCACAGTCAGAAATAGGAGGATAGGCTGGGCCAGGGCACCCGTTGATAGGCGGTATGGACACGACCACCCTTCTTCAGGGACAGGAGGTATTTTGGCTGTATGAAAGTGAGCCTTGCACGATATTTGCCTCAAAAGTCAGAAGACTGAAATTCTCATCAGCAGGTGCATGGGCATGTTCACCTCTGATTTTTCCTTCTGTTATTATGTCCCTGGCTGACAGGGGTGAGGAAGGTCCCAGCTGCAACCCCGTTCCTCTCAGCAGAGGCCTAAAATCCTCTGAGTCCTATGTTTCTCCTATCCGAGTCACTATTGTTTCCCCTTATCCAGAGTATTCAGCGATCGCCAGTATGTAGGGCCGGACACCTCTTTGGTAACTAGCAATGACTGCAGTAACTCTTTGCCGTGCTCTGTGTCACTACACAGATGTTAAGTTGTTCTGGATAGCTGAACAGCTTTCCTGCAAAGAAGAAAGTTGCCTCTTAATGTTTAACAAGGAATTAGCGTTTTAATATGTTTTCGATGCAGTGCTGTTTTGAAACAGCCTATCTCTGAGACAGCCAGAAAAATTATTAAAAAATATGACATGATCAGATAAAAATGTATAATAAAATGGGAGAGCTAGCCTTGGGATAAAAGAGTTAGCTGCCGTCTCTCTTTCCTTTCTGCTCTAGGTCCATCAGACCTCATTTGGCAAATAACAAGCCCTGAGTCTATCTGTTCTGCATAGCATTTATATCCAACTTTTCTGTACAAATAGTTTCTTGCAGTCTTTGAAGCCTTCTCCTTCAAATGGGATAACCAAAGAATTCCCTCACGGAGAGGAACCATTCCCAGTCCTTTCTAACGACCTCCTTAGTTTTTAGGAAAGGGACCCTGGGACAGATTGGGCAAGTATGCAACACAGCACGCCCCAGCCAATGCAGTCATCTTCTGTCAGCACTGAGAAGCCAGAGTCACCTGAGGAGCCTCTAAACAGTTGAGAGCACCTGCTTTCAGATAGTGAGCATCTGGCTCCCTTGTCGTGAAGGATCATTGCAGTTTCCACTGTCAGCAAAAAGATGCTTTTAGCCCTAACAGCACAAACAGAGATGCTTTGTTTAGTTAGACTGTGAAACGCCTTAAAATAGTACCCTTCTATTTCTTTTCTGCCACAAATTAGACTTCACAAAGGGAAATATGTTATTGAACATATTAGTTTATATTTATTTTCCCTTGTAGAGGCCTTACGCTTGCCAAAATCCAGTAAAACAATCCAGCCAGCGTGTCAATCTACAATGAAGTTCTTCTTTAGTACATTTGAAGGTGTGAAGGCATATAACTGTGGTTACAAGGATTTCCTCTTCCTCCAGCTAAATAGTAAATCATTCACATCACTGAAAAGCCTAGGAAGAAAGGATAATTATTTTCTCCACCTTCATGCTGAAGCAGCAGCAGGTTTTGCACCAGAGCACTGAGAACAGTCACCTGTTTGAAATTCAAGTTGTCTTTATTTTTTTTCATGCTGAAATATTCGCATTTAAAGAAGCAGCTGAATTTTCAACAAGATGTCTGATACTATATTGTATTATGATTTCCACTGACTCTGTGCTAAACTAAGCCATAACTAAAATCAATGGATTTAGTTCTTTTCCATTCTACTCACAGTACAGGGATGAGTCGTTTCCTCAACAGCTGGAGAAAACAGACCCACAATAAGAGTAGTGCGAAGGAGGCATTCACCTCTGCTGCTGTTCTGGGACCAGCAGAGGAGCAAGCCTGCAAGTCTGCGACCAGAAAAGGGAGCAGGTTCGCCCAGGCACTGCTCGCTGCCCAGGCTGGTGGCAGGGAAGGGTATGAGGGCAAGCCCTTAGAACTGACGCTGCTCTCTGCTTCCTTCCCTTTCTTTAGGAAATCCTTTAAGCACGTTTAAGTTCCCTTCACTCACATTTTCCTTTGGTATATCATTAAACTCTCTTACTTGTGTGATGGCTCTATATGGACCACTCCTCGAACGCCTTCCAGAAGTCATTCATCAGTGCTCAAAGGCCATGAAATCATTTTAGGTGGACAGATGCACCCATGAGCCCTGATTTTATGTTGGACCTGACAACTATGCTATATTTGATGCCATTCTGACCAGAAGTGGGTCTTAAAAGATGCTGAATTGAGTGCTAGTTTATCTTAAAGCAATCACGGTATAATTCTTGAGGTGTTGTATTCTCAAGCTTGGTTTGATTTATTTCATGGAGCTTTGGGCTCAACAGATTTAAATGTAGGAAATACTGGTAATATATGTGTTTCAAAATGAATTAATTAGTGAAAAAATACTTCAAGCTGCCAAGTCACATCTAAAATACACCAGAACAAAATAGGCCATAGAAATATGTCTAGATATTAAATGGAACACTCCAGCTTTAACTCCTGGACCAGACCATTGTTATCTACTTTTCTCTAATGCTTTTCTTCCTTCAAATGCTTGAACTCATCTTCTGTCCAGTCTCCAGCTCCTGCAATTCCTATGCACAATCCTTTTCATGCAAAAAACTGCACTGTGTTCTTTCTGTTCCTGTCATTTAAACCTGCTCACAAAATACAGAAATACCGTTCTGTATTTGCTCTAAATACATATGACTCCCCTTCTACTATTTTTGTGTATAAATACATTTTGATAAATCCTTCCATTGCACACTCATTAAAATTGCACACAGCATTAAAATGTCTGAACCAAAAAAAACTAAGAAAATGGTACCAAGGTATGCAAGACTGGTCCCATGTGAATTTTGTCTTATTATTTGCTTAATGTATAAAGAACAAATGTTACAGTCAATGATAATGGCAATATTGTGTGTAGTGTTGGTGTGCTGGGTATGGCTTTGCACTTTGTTATCCTGAGTCATTCACAGCCATCTTTTAAAAGAGTAGAAAATCTGTTGACAAGAGTCACAGTGGCATGCCCAATGCTTCGCCTGTCCATTGGATAGAAGTCACACAGCTGAGAGGTGTAGGTATAATGACTGGTCCCTGGTATAGCTGGTCAGAGATTCCACAAGAGGAGAAGTAATTAGCTGAATCACAAATCCTGCAAAATTTCTAAGTCAGAATGTTACTACTGAAGAGTCATTCATCAACAGAGATCACAGTGTGCTCAGAGACAACATTGCTGTCTGATCAAAAAAGACACACAAGAATTCCACTGCTGTAATTTAAAGCTATAGATAAATAATTAAAATAGTTATAGAACAAGAGAAAAAAAAATCAAAGGAGCTGCCAAAAGGATGAAACAGTTATAAGTGACCAGAATACTGCTTAAGATAGTAATGTTTCCAAGAAATTATGTACCAGCTTAGAAGAAGACTTTAAGAGATCAATAAATACTAGGATGTTCAAAGAGCACTGCAAAGAAGTGAAAAAAGGAATGAGGAAAAGGCTCAAAGGACAGAAAGATGTATTCAAATACAGTCTAGAGAAAAAAAAGAAAGAAAAAAAAAATCCAGCCCATAATATAAATATGTCATACAGTACGCCAAGAAAGACTTTGAGAAAAAAAAAAAAACAACTTGCTAAATTTCCTTACAACTAAAAGTCTATGGGGCCAGTAGATATAATCAACATATAAAAAAGATGCATGAAGAAGAGGAGACCAAGGCTGAACTTCAGCTTTCCTCACAGGAGGACTTAGGGAGGCTCTCACCCAGGCAAAGAAACAATTTTGAGGAACTGTTTCAAGTACAGTGTCTTTAAGACAGATTTGAGAAAAATCAATAAAATGAGCAAATAAAGTACAAGGAATAAATAAAGTTGTAAAGCAATTCCAGTGTGAAATTGCCACACTATGAACTGTGGTATTTAACTTACGCCTTCAGACATAATCAGTACCAAGAGAATGAGAAGTGGCAACTATGGGACAGGTTTTACTACAGGATACTGAATCACAAATCACTACATGTGACATTTCAAGCTGTACAAAGTAGTAGGAACAAATTATACTAAAGAACAGAATTACTATACATTTGGACAAATAATCAGGAATGGCTTTTGAAAGGGCACTCATGCCTGATAAATCTTTTACAGTTATTTTAAAGGGTTAGTGATGCAAGAAAGCTGGCTGATACAGCAGTTACGTTTAAAGTAGCAATATGAAAACTTTTGGTATCTGGGAACAGACATTAGATTAAATCAATTGGGAATCAACAGACCATCTTCTGTGAGGCTCAGTGTCTGGGTTTTTTCTTTCCCCACCAGGTCCCTAAATGCATGACCAGGGATAACAAAATTGAGGCTGCATCACAGACTATAAAGTTCAGCGCACGTTCAGCCACGTTGCACGTGGATTTCCAAAGGCTTTGGTGAAGGTCTTTCAGCAGGGTCTACTAAGGAAATGAAACTGCTAAGAGTAAAAGAGAATATTTCCTATGGACCAGTTAAAAGATAGGAAGGAAAAGGTTGGCATAAATGTTCAAATTTCACAGGGGAGGGAAGTCACAAATAGAGTTCCTCAGAGACGTGCTCTGGAATCTGGGCTTTGAATTATGGATGTAGATCAGCTAGAAAAGAGTTCCTAGTAAGGTGACAAAGTTTGCTGGTAATACTGAATCATTCAGGAGAGTAAAAACAACATATCAATGCAAAGAGTTGCAGGGAGATTTTATGATACTGAGCGAATGAATGATAAAAAGGCGGGTGAAACTTACTGAATTCAACATTGATACATTTCACAGGGAAAAACTAAACCACATCCTAAATTTACACATGCAGTGATGAACTAATTAGCTCGGAAACTAGCTCTTGCTACTCAGGAAATATATCTTGGACTTATTGTATACACTTTTATGCAAACATTGGCTTACTGTTGAATACAAGTAAGAACTAAATAAATTACTAGGAATTGTTAAGAAAGGAATAGAAATAACAACAAAGCATGTTATCATGCCATTCTGTAAATAGGAAGCGGAAGTGTTCAGAGCTAGCAAAGAGCAGTTCATGGTTTTAATCTCCCAATCTCAAAAACAAAAACCTGAAAAAGATACAGAAAAGGGCAACAAGGATCATCAAAGATAAGGGACTGTATCCATACTTCTCAAGAGTGACTAAGCAATTTTGACTTTTCTGTATGAAAAAGAGGTGACTGATAGGGTATTATGGTTAATACCTAGAAATCTTTAATATTATTTAGAAAGTGAAGAAAGAAGAATTATTTGCTGTTTCAGTGCAAGAGCTGAGGTCAAGTAGTAGGTTTAAAACAAAGAAATAATGTACTATTTCACACAATGCATAATTAAAAAGTAAACCTTATTGCTACAGAATGTTGTAGAGACCAAAGTATAAAAAGATTTTAAAAGTCACTGGAAATAATCATGAAAGAAGAAGTGGTCAAAGATTACTAAACAGAAGAAATTGATTCAGGAAGTCCCTAAAATTCCGTTAGCTGAAATACAATGGGGAAAATTTCTCATCCACATCTCATTTTTTTCCCTAAGCATTCATTAGTGGTCACTGTCTCTTGGACGGGCTCCATGACCTCTCCTCTGACTCTTCTTCAGAAAGTTTGGCTCCAACGGGATTTGATTGTGATGAGAGCTAAAATGAACATCTGATGCATAATCTCCCTTTCTTTATTTGATTTTTACCCTTGTTTTTCACTAGTTAAGCCAGCTTTGATTAAAACCAGTAAGAAGAAAATAGATGCCGGAACGTTGTTGCATATAAACAAAACTGTAGAAGTGGAATATTAAAAGAGTCCAAAAAACAGCAGTAGACTCTACAGTTGTCATATGCCTCAAGATTCAGCAAGGCTGTCTAGTTTGTCATTTGATTCCTGGGTTTACAAGTACTGTCAGAATTTACGGTTACTTAAAACAGCTGTGTGTTCAGTACAGAAGAAAGCAATGCAGCTTTGTAGGAGGATATTGACTGCAGGTTCTTTCAAAGGACTAAGAAAGTAAATAATGATTCCTTTAGATTTTGTGCTTGTGCAAATTTTGAAAAACAGCATATCACAGCTGTGCAATACATACCAGCTGACTCTCTGTTACCATAGGTGCCGATTTGTAAAGGTTGGCCTGTCAAAAAGGTAAATATATACAGTATTACATACAATATCATAGTGATTATAGCGATGACAGAAGAAAAATCCACGGACAGCAGTACGCTTAGGTACAGGAGCTTTTACCACTGATGCAGTGACATGCAATTGGTAAGAGAAGTTAAAATATTGTCATTTCCAGTTTATTTCTAGGTATAATCAAATATAAATGCCCATTAAACTTTTGGGATACTTTTTTCCAAGTGCAACAAAATTTCACTTTTTCATCTCTATCTAATCTCAAAATTAAAATCCTGACATTTCTGAGCCTGCCATTGTCTGTTAATTTGCAGCATCAATGCTATTAACACTATCAATTGTATTGGGAGCTCGGTCCAACTTTCTCATCCTCTGACTTTACATTATGAAAACCAGAACAATCCTACTCAAGCATTACTCTTTTTTTCTGAATATACACTGAACAGCAGAAGCCCTATTTTCCAGATGAAGGGTAAATGTGATGAATGCAAAGTATTTGTGTGTGTATGTGAAACAGCCATGTGCCACATGCTTATTTGCCCACACAGTGGTGACATTCAGGATTTCTGGTGCATTGATCCCTCCAATCAACTCCTTCAAGTTCTTCAGGAGTTCCACTGGATAACACAGTTTCTGTGTGGATAACGTGCCCTTCCTTTATGTAGGTGTGATTTGGAGACCTTGAGACTCTAAAATGCCAATGTTCTTCAGTATGGTGGTAAAAAAAAGTACTAGATGCAATGGTTAGATGTTATAGCAGTAGTAGAAGACAAGTCAGTGCCATTACAGCCTGCACCCTCTGCAGAAGGACCACTACAGTTGTTTTTTTATCAGCACAGCTATATGCTCCTCTCACCATTTTGAGCAGAAAAGCAATTCCAGCTCATTTGGAGGTGGAAGAATATGCTTTTCCTTTGTTCCCCTGTGACAAAGACCTTGGAGAGATTTGGCCACAGAACTCCAGATGTGGTCTCCCAAGTGCTAGAGATGTTTCCTCCCTCCCTGGAGCTGTTGGCTCTAGTCCTGCACTGGTGGTGAGAACAGCATCACCATGAGTCGTGGTGGAAGACTGTGCTCCTCACTCACATCTCTAAACACAGCCACTGGTGGAGGAAACCTTCCCACCGACACAGGGACAGCTGTGATTTAGCACAAAATCTACAAGAGGTCCGTCTTCTGCCCTTGACAGAGTAAACTAGAGTTTTTACTAGTGGTTACTTACACACTAGGGACTCACTTTCATACCATTAACCAAGTGTGATGACCAATCTCCTTGTGGGCTTAAAGACATCAAAGCACTTCAGAATGATCTAAAGATACAAGTGGGCTAGAATGAAATTCTCTCACTTCAGTGGTGCAAATTAAATCTCATTTCAAAGGGGTTACCTGAAATGTATATAAGCACAGCAGACCGCAGATAAAGAAAAACACTCTTATTTTTGCACGTCTGTGTGCATTTTTAGCTGCTTCATATTCTCTCATTTTTTTCACTTGTGTGTCATGTCTGTAACACTTAAAATAGGGGTTTTTTAGAACAGAACTGTCAAGAAGAGCAAAAATGTCAATAATATGCAAAGTAATTATTCCAATTAATCATGAGAAATTATTTTTTAAGCAGTTGTAAGTGGGCTAAATGATAAAACTATAAATTTGCTAGAACTTGAAATTAAAGTTAAGAAAGCTTTCATTGGTGACAGTAATTATATGGAAACACAATGACTAAGTATATATATTAGGCACTCGATAGCCATAAAAGTAATTTCTTTAGAGAATGATTATATTATTATATTATTATTACCCATCAGCAGTATCATCCCTAAAGCCAACAGAGATGCACTATTATAAAATGGTGAATGGGATCTTATCAAAGACCATACAGTTTAAAAAGTTGTTAAATGACAACAGTAGTACTTAGTTGTCAGCTGGTACAAACTGCTGTAATTTCACTGAAGTCAGACATTTTTCCAGACTTTTTATACGCTCCCTTGCTATTTGTACAATCATTTACATCCTTAAAAGGTTCTGAAGTGCATGAGAATACAAAAAGTGAGGCTGAAGCAAGTCTATGCCATTTTAATTGTTAAATGGCAGGCTATTTCAACATATTTGTATAGTCTACCACTCCATATAACCTACTGAAGTAATTAGTAATGTTATCATGTGTGCATGCTTATACATTTACGTGTGTGTGTTTATAAATAATACTTTAGCATGATAACAGATTTTCCTATCCCTGACTCATAAACAAATTGAAGCTTTTCTTTTAACCAAAAGCACCCTCAAAGCAACATTTTGTCAAGCATCTCAATATCAGACATCAGGAATACAAAAAGATTAAAAAAATTATATTGGTAAATTACCATTTTAATTCTTTCTAGTAAAATTAATTCTGTTGCATAAACTAAAAGCCCACTTCTGCGAGTGAGCTGCAGGGATGAGGCCAGTGGAAGGGGAAGAGGAGAAGACAACTCAATGGAAAACCCCCTCAGAGCGTGCTCACCCTAAGGGCCGGAGGACAAGCCACCACCTGGTTTGTTAGCTGGGACAGAAATAGCTTTTGTCTTCCCAAGGAAGCAGAGCAAGAGACGGGGAAAGAGCTGTGATGTATGGGGTCTGTAAGGGACACGTGGTTTGTGCCTCAGGAGACTCTGCTGGAGGCTGCAGCGATGGCAGAGTCCAGCAGAGCCTGGACCCACCGAGTTCAGCCACCACACCGCAGCTTGGAGTCCACAGTCTATTTTCTGACACACCAAAAATTCAACATGCTTCTACAATTTACAGGAAAGGTTAGCCTACTGATAATCCTCTGTGTTATTCCCAAATGTATTTTTAAATATTGATTTGTTTCTTTATCTAGAAAGTTCCAGGGGAGACTAGGAAGGAAGAGTTTGTAAGGGTGATTTTCTATGCCAGCAAAGAAAACCTAACTGTATCCCTAGGCATGTAAGTTGGATGCCTGAAATATGCTATATGTCAGCCACAGTACTAGGAGCTGGAGATCTGCATTGGAGTAGTATTAAATATCTCTGTTCTCACAGACTACCTCTGAAACACACTCTTTTATGTCATTAAAAAGCTCTCTTCCAATATCCTTCCTAATTGCTATAAGCCTGCACAATCTGTCAAGTAAAAATCACAGTATGCAATAAAATATGCATACCACCACATTCAAGAAGCAAAATGGAATTGTTCAGTCAAGCATTGTGCTGGCATAAGACTAGGAGGCTTCTATTGCTTTGCCAGCACTGCTTTGATTTGAGGTTCAATAGAAATGCTGAACGATGAACAGTAAGCAGAGATTTCTCACCACATGACTAGATGAGTTGTAAGTAAAATACAGAACCTGCAGTAACTGTGTGTGCTAGTGAGAATTAAAATGTTCATTGGGTTTAATGTTTCAATAATTGAACTGATGACTCAATACAGAGATTTTCTTTATATGTTGGAACGTGCGTATATGTGACAAAACAGCTTCTATTTGTCTAAGGCTAAACTGTAGGGTTTCAGCCAGCTCTATATCTTGGAAAGAAAAGTTTGGGTCAACCTCAAATTCTGATGGATAGGCAAGAACCAAAGGAATTCTACCAAAGCAAGTCCCCTACAGTGCAGGCTGAGTCCAAACAAACAAACCCTTCAGCACCCGTAACAGTCTGTTTGCCAAATAGCTGAGCTCTTGTCCAACACTCAAAGCAAACAACGACAAAGAAGTGTGTGAATAAATTAATTTTAACATATTCACACAGGTAAAATTATCAGTAGACACTGCACTGAGGATATTCCAGCCATGAGAGATTTACAGCAATGGGAAGACATCTCAAGTCTCAATTGCCAATGCTCTAACATGCTCGCCTCTCTGTACTAGAGAAAACACCTCAAGTCATGAGTAGATGCCTGTGTCTGCAGACTCACCTAGTATGGTAGTAAGATTGGACAAATTAGACATTTATGCATGCAAAATATAGAGTAATTACAAAAGTACTTACATATCTTGTTTCACGCCCAGCTGCTCTCTGCAGCGTTGTTGACACCTTATAGAAAATAAATAGTTATATTAAGAGCAAAGAGTTATTCTGAGGAGTAACTTAAATTTTCATCATTGTGACAAGTTATTAATTGTTGAAATTCAAGAAAAATTCAGTTTTCCGTAAAGATTCATGAGATGGTACTTGAGAATAAGGTATATTAAAGTTTTGCTTGAGATGCTTATTGTAGGAAGTATCACATTTCATTTTTACCACTCAAAAACATTGATCCCACTCTATTCAAGCTGGCCTTTAAATTGCCTCTGAGAACTCCCATAACAAAAAGCTTATTAGTATACAGCCACAAGTTTGATTGCCCCATGAAATTTAAGTTACATGTGCTCACAAAATAACCTGAAACACCATCTTATCTGCAAGAACTTGCTTTCCTCTGACCAGTCCATTCTACTTCTAAGGCATTTACTTATTACATATACTCCTTTTTCCTTCCTGTTTATGAGTCTCTTTTACCCTCAGTTTAGGCACTGTACTCGCTCATCCTGAGGTCTTCAAAATCTTTAGCTTGGTCCCTATGCTGCATCCTGGTAAACTCACCCTTTGCCTCCTTTATTTGGTTTCATGACTGCTAACAGATGCCTTCTATTTGGTTAAGGCTCAGTTCTCAATTGCCCAAGGAAGTAGGTTTTGGATGCTATAGCTCAAAAGTCCAACTTAGTAGTAGAATTTAAACCACTTCAGATTCAGGGCAGGCATTGGAAAACATTTCCTCAATAACGGTCTCTTCCCACTTTTTGGCTACTATACTGTTTCCATCTTTCAGCTGCCTGAAGTCTGATTCACCACTGCGTGCTGGTTGATAGAAGTAATTTCAAAAATGAAACTGAAATTTGAAGTGTATATTGAATATTCCCACTCAGGAATGCTGGTTCTGTGCCTTGTTTTTGCGTGGTGGAGTGTACATTGTGCAGGATATTTTGAATGCATTAACTTTTTGATGTGTTCTTCTGCCAAAAATCCCTTTCCTCCTGTTTTCAGCTGGATTTCTGCCATTTTCACTTTCCTATAGCTAGTAATACCAACTTAAATTTACCTGGGGTAAACTGAATACAGGACCCTCCTCCCTTGGTTATTCATCCTTCTGAGCCCAGAAGGCACACCAGTATAACATAGTGAAACCAGAAGTTTAACACCAGAAGTATAGAAAGTAACTCCTGCCTCTCACTACCTGTTTCTGAGTTATCCGGGGTAAAGGGATATAGCAGACATCACCCTCCTGTGAGGAGCCAGAGTTGAAAGGAAATCAGCATTTAAGAGCAAATCTACGTATTCAGTTAATTATCCCATTATTTGAAAGCCAATAATGAATATGATAAAAAAAAAGAATTTTTCTGAAAGATGTTTCCAATCACTGAAGCTAGAAACATTGGCTCTTCTGTAGTAAGGACCCATAGATGGGATGAAATCTCTGGGATGGCCAGAGACCCTGCAATATGGAAGGCAAGGTGTGAAGGATTTCTTTCTCATGGATCCTTGCCTCTGAAACCTCAATAAACAACTTCTCTTTCATAACATAACTCCTTCTGACTTCAGGAAAGCATCCTGCAACAAAGACTGCACTGACTCCAGGGATACAGTTCTGTCCTTCCATATCTTTTAAATCGCCAGACAATTCTACTGATATCGCATCTCTTAACTGAAGCTTTCTGTTGCCATGGGCCTTACTGTTGTGATTTTTATTTACTTTACGTCCACCTGGAAAGAGCATTTGGGCTTATTCACCTACCTTGCCAACATCTGACTCCGTGCTCATCTGCAGGAAACTTGGGGAAGATTCGCATCGGCGCTGGAAAATGATTTTCAACAGAGAACAGACTTATGAATGACAAGAGACAAAAGGAAAGGAAGACAAAAAGTCAATCCCACAAGCTGATGGGTTACCATAGTCAGCGGGTCCTGCAGAACTTGGTCAATGACAGCACACAGCTCTTCCGTTTGTTGTCTGAGCTGGGCAGGGGAGCACATCTGAAAAAGGAAGACACATCGCTCAGTGAACCTTTGCTTCTTGTTTTCAAATAGAGATTTGAAAGAGATATAACAGCACTACCTCTGAATGGGTGTCCAAAGCAGTGCCTTCAGTCACACTAGCAGTCTTGGCTGGCTCTTCTAATGCCTGCAATTCAAAAGATTTTAATGTGATCGTGAGTTCAAAATTGTAAAAACCAAGCAAACCTACACTTTTTTGCAATACTGTGTTTCCAAATGTGCCACTTCTCATTTCACCACGGAACGATGGAAAAAGAAGAAATTACAGGAGTAGTAAGGCTCTTCAGGTTACCAACTTCTGATTCAGAATTGGGGGGGGGGGGCATTGCAGAGAGGGAGAATGCTAAGGTCAATTGTCTCTACTTTTAGAGATCAGAAACTACCAGTTTAAATAGCCTTCTCCACCAACTCCCCCCTCCTTCACAGGGAATGTAATGCAGTGAACGTGCCCTGTGTGCCACAGGGGTGTCGGGGGGCTGCCTGCCGCACACCATCGGAGGAAACCCACCAGCTGTAAGCAGCCAGACAAGGCAGGGTCCAAGCACGCAGGAGGCTCTTTCTTTTCCTCCAGTAGACATTTTCTTTAAAAAGTGCCTCCTGTTTAAAGAGGATGGTGATTCCACATTGCAATAAAAACAGTGCTTGATGGTTTGGGATTTTAGCCTGAAATCACAGTTGTATAGAGTGAAATATGTGCTATACATATGTGATACCGCACTAAAACATGGCTGGTCTAAGCAGGTAATGTCTCCAAAATGAAACACAAGCTTCTTGTGCTTGGATATACCTCTTGCTTTCCTATGCCCGTACTTGGAGCAGGCTTGAGAACATAGAGAATCAGTTCGCTGATCAATTCACTTTATCAGGAAACTAACAAAACACCCTCAAAAGCCAAACTCCAGTGCTCAGTTCCCTTTTCATCTTCCTCCAGAGTCTTCGAGGCACACTCTCACCACCATCACGCATTTCTGCTTTGAAGTGATTTCCAAATAGACTCCATGCCAAGACCAAAAATTACTCTGGAAGCCTGCTGATGCATGAAGCTGGACTACAGGGGAGGGACCTGCAGGGTTTGTGGATTTTTTTTGGTTAACACAATATGTTTTTCTGAAGTTTCATTTTGCTAGTTATTCGCAAAAAATAAATGGTAATAAGAGAAAAAAAGAGCATTGTTGTATAACACTTTTTCATGATTGTGGGATTCTGTGGGAACTGACTGATCCCAGTAAGGTGGGTATCAGGGCTGCCAGTCACAGAAGACATATGTGGAGCTGGGGGGGAAATGGCAGAATCTTTAAAAAAAAAGAAAATAGGCATATACTTAAGTAATGATTTCTGAGTTTAATCTTGCTGAGTACAATTTTTTTTTCTCTCCTTGCCCAGCTACTAGAAGCATACATCTATGTATGCAGAACTGAAAAGTGATGTTCTCATCTCTGCTATCTCATCACTGTTATCCAGCTAAATTCTCAGATCAAAAGACAGTCCTGTAGAAGAGGAGGGCTCAGCCAAAGAGGGCTCAGCACTACACTCAAGTACTGTATCTGCTGTTCAGCTTCAGCTGAGATTACATCCTCCTGGTAAATATAAAATGAAGTGATAAAATTAAGTAGAAGAGTCATTCCAGTACCCACTGGCACCAGGATTGCCAAAGCAGCCTCTTGCAAAGAGATGATGAGTCTGAATGTGAGTTAGGAAAAACAGCAAATTTTAATCAGTCACAAGTTCGGAATGGAGAAATTGCTAAGCTTCTCAAAACCTCCAAGAAATCAGTAGGGTAATGAACATAATAATTGTTAAGAAAAAAAACATATTTCTGTTTCACATTCCATTCACCGGAGCAAGTGGGAGAGGGTGAACACAATCAAGGGTAGGAAACAACTACCCAGAAGATACCGAGGAATCTTTCTAGAGGAACTACAGGCACATCCACAAGTCTCTGTTCAGAACCAAGACTCTGGATAATTTAAGTACCAAACATCCAACAGTTTCAGTGGAAATTGGCATTATATCTTTCCATTTTGGAGCCTTCGTTGACTAAAAAACTCAGGTGAGCACAGCACCAAGGTCCATGCGCTCCACAGTCCCCCTGAGTGGTGTTCTCCCTTTTTAAACCTTTGGGGAAAGAAAATTTTCATGTTCAAAGTGATCCATCTAATTTCTTTCACTGTTGTTTTATCTATCTTCTTTTTTTTTTTCCTATTTGAACAGCCTGAGTCCTCCAAAGAAAAAGAAGAAACGATAACTAGATTTTAGGCATCCCTATGACTTCTACAAAGAAAAAAGGTTCTGTTTAATCCATTGTTAGCTTTTCAAAGTACAACTCAAATTTTTTTTCCAGCAGAGCCTTTTTTTTCTTTTTACATTTCTACATAGAGAAAAATGTGAGATTAAAAAAAGTACAACTAGCGTTTCTGAACTCATTACTGGAGTTATCATGCAATAATGTTATGATTCATTTAAAGCATTAGTGCTATCTAGGGTACTGTTGACTAGTGCTGTCAACAGTATTCAAGCTTCATTTCCTATGCTGATGGTCTAACAATATCAAAAGTGGAACATTCCTATTTGGGCATTCAAATTTTTTTTATTATATATGAAGAACAATAGTAAGACCACAATTTAAAAGACAAGAACAATTTAGAGAATGCAAATGTATTTGTGACAGAATTTAAATGTTCAGATGAAATAACCAGTTGCTGAACCACTAATTTTTTCCTTGCAAAGGGCAACTTTGAGGGTGTGATGCATATATGCCATTGACGTCAGTGATGACTACAACCCTTCCCTCCTCTTTCCCCCAAGCTATCTGATTGCTAAAGCTGTATCAGAGCTGAAAGGATACTGGTAAATGATCCGAACAGGATCTCCAATATTTTGTTAGAAGAATGAAAGCTTTTGACAACACACAGGAAATATAGAACATTGTTTCATTCACCAATGAACCACATCAATAGAAGGAGAAAAAACAAATATTGTAACCTTCCTTCTTATCGTATTGTGAAAACCCTGGCCTGAGCAAAAGCCAAGAAGTTTCCTCTTCTTTTATTTCTCCTGCATATTTTTCCCATCAATATCTTTTCCTAAGCCCTCAGCAAATGCAAAAAAAAATCCCTTCACATACCATGAGTTCCTTTAACTTATTCCTTGAAGATTCTGGGAGATGATACTAAAAAGACCTGACTACTTTTCCTCTTATAAAATAATTGATAAAGCTCCATGGCCTTTGAAAGAAAGAGGGACCTCATAGCCTGCTTTTACACTTGCAGCTTGGTTTTTATTACAGATGAACTAGGTCTTTATCACTCTATGAATGCACAAATTAATTCCTTTCTTTCTTACCCCTAGGTATTTATCTCTAGCCTTAAGAAACATTTTGACATGAACACGTAATCTGGATGCAAGAAATTCACTGAGTGCACACCAGAAATACTTGGGGAAAACTCAAATTTTTTTTATCAAAATATTCTCAACAAAGTGTTGTCAGAAGTGCTTTCTGGGTCCAGAAAGGTCCTGACATACTTGATAACACTCAACTGTCCAGCAGTTAGGTCTATCATCTGAGAGTGGGAAAAAATGGCTTCCAAGTTCCCGCTGTATGATTTCAAAGAGCAACTTGAATCTGCATTTGCCATGATCGGCCCCTATACCAATGGATGTTTGATAATACAATAGGTAAGAGTTCTGTCAAGGCAAGAACTTAAAGCTGGGTCTCCAATGTAGCAGATCACTACCGTATTTCCTCAGCTGCATTTCTTTCTTTTCACCAAAAGAATCCCTTACCCTCTTTTTCCTTCTGCATGAGGAGGCAAATGTTTTGTTTTGTTTTGTTTCTTTTTTCTTTTTTTCCTGCACAAGGAGAATACGCTGCACTGCTGGGAGTCTGCTGGGTAGGTGATGGGATGCAAGCATGCAATTACTAAGTCTTTGGGGTTTTCCTAGAAGTGTAACATCATATGGTAAGACTGTTTTAGACTCTCTTGAAGCTAGCTAAATTGCATTGTGACAAGAGAAAATATGAACAGCCATAAACAGACAAAATCAATAACCTGAAGTATTTGTTCTTTAAGACAGATTTTTTTTCTACATTTATTTAAAATTGAAATTATAGTTCTCTACTTCTAATTAGTTGATAAATACAAGCCAGATAAGTCAACAGTGCTTTCATTTGCACCTCTTCCATCCACAGCCAGTTATACCTAGTGCTTTCCAGAAGACGTGGTAAGGGTGGGATAAGCCTCGACTGGAAGCAGGTGTACTTCATGGCACATCCCATCATCCTGGTTTCACCACAGTTCAAAATGGGGGAAATCTGAGCAGAACATTTGTAGTGCCTCCCCCCCTCAAGTCTACACATCCAGGTTTCCTTCCCATCGAAATGATGCCCAGATAAAAGAAGTTCACCCCAATCAGCCTGCAGAGGGGGTGTGTATCTGGACAGACACAGCAAACACAAATTCCCCTGCATAGACCTAGCTGTAAACCAATGACCACAGAATTGTTAAAAGAAGGCTTTTTTGGTTTGCAATTTCAAGGCATCCAACAGTTTTGATGTTACATCACAAATTTGACATAATTCTGAAGATGAAGTAGGATCTGGTTCAAGAGACTGTCTACTTAAAGTTAAGAATTTCTCTGTAGCTCCCTGAAATAAACCTTTCATGACTATCTATTTTGACTGAAAGACATTTTTATAGATAATTGATAAATACAATCTCTAAATAATAGATGTATTACTTTTTAAATACTATCTGATTAGGAATGGAATTTTGAATTAGACTGTGATCACATCTATATAACTGTAGAAGCTACACAAAAGTGAGTGTCAGTAGAGGGGTGACTCACTAACTCAAGGTTAATAAGACCAGAAAGAACCACAGTGATCACCTAGTCTGACCTTTTCTTTAAACCACAGAACTGTCTGGAATTACTGCACGAAGTGCCAGAAAAGTGTCTTGTCTTGATTTTTCAGTTTCTGTGATAAAGAGCCCATTTCAGTCTCCAGAATTTTTTTCTAATTTTTTTCTAATCTGCGTGGCTATGATGGCACTGCTGACTGACCATGGTTACCACCACCTCATCATCCCCATCTCTGCTCTCCTTGCCCAGGCACTGGGGAGCTGTGCCCTTGCTGGTGAGGACACCGTCTTGCCAGCCTTGCTGTCACACCGGTTCCTGGTTCACCTTCCCTGACAGAGCCTGACCATGCTGAGGAAAAGTCCCTTAAAAACAAGTTTTTGCTCTTCTGGCCCTGTAGGAAGTTACAGCCCAATCTTCCAAGAGATAGCCTGGATTTTTTGGAGCAGAGCACAGGTGATGTGAGGAACATCAGGTTCATACAAACTCCAACAGCTGGAAAGCATGCCAGTTATGAGATTTGATATTAAGTCACTTCTGGGGTTGCCAAAGTATACATATATATAGTCAATAAGCCTTTTCTTCTCTGCTAATGAGCACAGATTTGAACAACTCGCATTGAGTAAGAGTACTGGAGGATAAGAACATGTTCTAGAAAAACCATTAAGATGGTGATAGCCTAATGGCTTCATAAGAAGAAGTTGAAAAATGCTGGCTGAAATTAAAGCATCTACACACACATAAAAGAAAAAAATTGAATTGAGAAAGAAAGTTAGACACAAGGAGACAATTTAGAGGCAGACAAAGCATTGTACCTTACATGACATATCAAAGACAGTTTTCTCTCATGGGATCTAATTAATACTGCACATGAATTGTCACTAGGATCACCCACGTGTCAGTTCTGACTAATCTTATTTCTCATGACTACTCAAATTAAGTAATATAATTACTCACACAGTAGAAAAAGTTGACATCTGAGAATGTGAGTTTCCAGTTCAATCACATAGCAAAACACTTTTTTAGCACTTTAGGCAGATGATGTATTCATAATCATGCATTCAGCTCTGTAATATTTATGACTTGCAGATATTACAAGCCTTCCTTCCTTGCTAAAAAAATAAAAAGGCCACTCGAAAACTTCTTTTCCACATAACCTTTATCTTAATCTTAATAAAACATCACTTATGTAGTTAAAATCTCATTGTCTTCAATCTCTTTTTAATCCAGTGTATAAAATGCATTACATAAAATGGGAGCAACATAATTACTGTCATTGAGCTACAATGTGGCATGAGTTCCTTCCCAGTTCCCTCCCCAGTATTTTTGAGGGGAATACTTGGATATTAGGGCTTGATACAATGGGGCCTGCATGTGCCATGTCACTCCTTCATGCTTCTTTAAGAGCCATACTCCAAATGCACGTCAGCTAACACAACAGGACTAGCTTAGGAGCACTGCAATTAGCTGCTGGTATGGATCAATAGCAGATTATTGCACATAATTCCCCAAATGAGAGAAATCGTGTAGTCAGGCCATACTGAAACATACAATTTACAAAGTAAATTAGTCAAGAACCTCTCCTGAAGGCAAATCCTGTAGCAGAAAATTGATTTCTTATTAGTTTTACATGACTGTGCTTTTGCTACTGAAGGATACACCAAAAATAATGTTTTCAATAAAGCGGTGGGAATCCAAACGTCTCTATCTAAATACAGGTATCTTCTGAATCATTACGTTTTCTACAGATACTAGCATTAGATTGTACAATTCAGTCTTATGTATTGGGGATAAGTAGCACACAGCTTGTGAGTCGATGCCCCTGGAGAACATCAGCAAGACCATCAGAAGGAATCCCCTTTCTTCGGAAGAAGCGCAGTCAGATGGCTGACATTAACCCGCCAGTGCACATCAGGAATGTGTTCCCAAAGTGAATACCCTGCTCAAAGTCCCATACCTGACTTGGTTTGCAGAGTAGTGCAGTCTCAGAGCGCACAAACTGGATGCCTTTTAGGTTAAGTCAACCCTGAAGTAGCATTTCAGGAATACACCAAATGCTTCCAGCCACTAACGGGCACTCTGCCCAAACAAAACCCTTCCAAAATACATTCCGTAATGGTGTAGGATCCCCTGCAGCAGCTATTTTCCTCTACAGAGCCATTTCTATTGGACCACATTGCATGCTAACGCAGACGTAGCCTTCGTTAGCACATTCAAGATTTAAGGAAGGGAAGGATCAGGTTTTATGCAAATAATTAAAAAATCATTCAAGATTAAAAGAACACTGGAAAAGAAAGGATGTCCCTTTTTAAAAAAAACAAAACCAAAACACCCCCAAACTTACTTATAGCAGTTAACTGATAACTACTAGGTCACAATGAGTAATATTTCATGGACAAAATTATCATATTCAAAATTTTTACATGGTTAAGTTCACCCTCTCCAGTGTCTTTAGGCTGTGTAAACTCCTAGTGAAATCAGCTGAGCTGTGTATGTGAATACATATTTAAATGTGTAGTTAGGAATGCTTAATCTTACAGAAATTAATCAGAGGTTAAGTTCCTGAACTAGGTCCACAGATTTTTCTGATAAAGCTATAAACTGGATGTCAGAGTGATTAAGCATGCCTTTAAACATATAAGAGACTTAGGTCATTGCTCATCATAAGAAATTTTTGTTAAACTTAGTGGGCTATTCTTTTCTGCAAAACTAATTTGGGAAAAAAACTTTAAAAAATAGACATTGATGGGTACTTTGAACCCTCCAATGCAAAATTTAAATTTTCAATTGACTTCCAGAGATGAATTATCTAAATAAGTACTACAAAACCCAGTCTTTGTTGGTTGTGTCCTTGGTAGTAAATAAATGCACTAGAGACTGTTCTTTGGCTCTATCATCCTGCCCTACAGAAAAAGATCGTTACCGCAAACTATGTACTGGGAACAGCCCCCTGGCCCATGCTAACTGTTGAAGTGCTCAGGGAAGTTGTTTGGGAGAAGGCCAGTGCAATGGCCAGGACTGTTCTCACAGTTTAACAATACAGCTGGTCAAATTTGCCTATCTTGGGATTTAAAATTTACTAGTATAAGCATAGCCATTGAATAATCATTAATTGACCAAGACCTACTGATTGGTAGGCCCCAGAAGAGCAGTGCTCCAGACACTTTCCAATAACAAAACAGACTTTGAGATGTTGCCATAAATGGCAATTCCTTCAGGACACTTTTTTTCTTACAGTAAATTTATTTGCAGAAATTCAGATTTCTGAAGGCTTTGATCTTCAGTGGAAAGTGGTTGACCCTGAAAAATAGTTGGAATTATAATCCTGAGCAGTTAGTTCCAGAGCTTACATTCTGCAATATCACCCACAGAAATGTCAGAATACGTACATAAAGTCGAATGGTCTTAAATATACAGTGCAATTACCATGTCTTTGAGCAAACACTAACCTTCTGTTCCATAAGTAAAGTGTTTGTAGGGATTGCTGCAAATGCCTTGTAGCTTGTCTTGATCTTGTACTGCTAAAAGGGTAAACCAGAAAGCAGGAAGAGACGTAAAACAGGGTAGAAGAAGGAGAGGGAGAGAGGGGAAGAGAGGGGAAAGGTACGACAGAATGAAAGACGATTCCAATTGTCTTGCAGACACGTTGCAACAATATAATGCTTACATATTACCTAGGAAAGCTATTTCTTAAAGAAAATCTAGTGTTTCTGTTAAGATTTTAAAGGACTGTAACCTACATCTTTTGCTTTTAGGAATGAAGTAGGACGAAGTGAATTCCCTGTAACAGCTTGTAACTTCCAAAGTGATTTTGACCACTTTCTGCTGACTACTATCCTTCAATGAATATCAGGAGAGGCTGTGAGTTTTTTTCAAGTTTGCTTGTGATTTGTTATGATAATGCACAGCTACTTCTGCCAGTACATGTACCTCAACAACTGCTGCTGTGGGGTGTGATCCTGGACCTCTGGGTAAGAGGGATTTCTGTGATTGCTTTAATGAGACTGATTAGGATCCTTAAACGCTGAATTACTTGTGTGAGTGGATAGATCATTTAAGTCATGTCACAGCTTGTCATCTCCTGAATAAGTAACTCTACCACCCAAACAAATACTTCAAAACAAGCATAGGAACTTTCACACTCTAATGAAGTATACAGAACTGACAAATCTAAACCAGAGAAAATGCATGGGTTTGGGTACAAAAATTCTAAGATCAGCCTTAAAAATTATTCTTTTGAAACGATTTCTATTTTAGACTATATTAGCTTGCCCAGTTATTTTTTACTCTTTAGAAACCACACTTACTACATTTTCTTGGCAATTATGGAGGTTGAATTCAGTAATTTTTAAATCATTGATGAGATTCTTCTATACTTACATGAGTTCAAGAGCTAGGGCTCTTAATCACATGACTGCTAGAATTTATCTTTTTTAACAATTAAGTAGGGATTTGCTGCATTGTTCCCTTTTCAGCAACATTCTAATAAAAAAATCACAAATTCACACAATAGACTTTTAAGTTATTCATTGATTATTTCTGTGATAATCATCCAGAAATAAAGTTACTTGTTAATCAGTTGAGGTTTTTTAATGTACCGTTGTCTGTAGCAGTGAATACTGGTGATTATGAGATAAGGGGCTGAGCAGCATGCTGTACTTTCGGTCATTCTTTTGTCACTTTCTTCTTTTCTTTATATCTAATAAAAGTCTCGATAACAGCGGAGGGGCCAAAATTTTAATTCAGATAAGAGAAACTTATATCATCTTCACACCTCTCTTGCAATATTGTAGGACACTAGCTTTTAATCCTTTCTATACAGAGTATTATGTTTGCTTTCTACTTTACTCATATTTCTTAGTCAGAAGTTGGACTGTGACAGACATTCAAGACGTAAATGATCACAATAATAATATTGAATGGACAGTCTGACAAAGCAGATGAATGCAAATGCTGGAACTGCACTTTTTCTTTTTTTTTTGTGGGGGGGGTAGTAGTTCATATGAGATTTAGTGATTCTAACTTGGATGTCTACCATGTAGGTGCTTCAGTCAAAACTAATGCCTTTTATAGTGATAAGCATTTCTACAGGATAATTCATCTCATCCCAAAACTGGCACCTAGAAAGGTAAAATAAAATCATCCTGTAAATACACCCTATTCCCTCCATTAGCTATAATACAATTGCCCAAGTTGTGCTTGGATATCTAACAGTCAAATGTCAAAAGTCACGTGAGTTGAATCCCGCCCTTTGAACATTCAGACAGCAACACTTTGCTATAAATGTGTGTGGGTTCATATATATATTTATGTATATACAAAATCTATATGCAGATAAGACATAAAAAACTGCTCACTGAAGTAAGATGGAAGGCCAAAACTCCAAATATTAAAATTGCCATATCCACAAAATGTATCTTTGTTTGCTTATAATTGATATTCAATCAAGAAAATGATATAATTGAATATGTAAATGAAATGCAGTATCTTCACTAGCCTGTAGGCTTTTTCATATGATGAGATGGGTATCATATACAATGGGAAAACTGTGACCACTTTGAAGTTAGTTGTACTGTTACATGACCTAAACAAAGACATATCAGACTGTTAAAATGTAAAAGTTTCATCGCTTCCAGATACGGTAGAACCTGTGAGAAATGTGCTGTTGTCACAGTGTCTGAGTGGAAAGTCTTTAATTCAGTTTCTCATCAATATGAATATGTTTCTTGACACATTAGTTCACATAACTTAAAATTATTATCCAATGCCTAAATACATTTAATATTCTGGTTCATAGAAATCTAGCAGTTATTTTTAAACCGCCAATGGACAGTTAGGTCTTCTAGCTTGCACCATGGCACACTCAAAAGCAAACCAACTCCAATATCAAAGCTCAGGCAAATATCAGCCTGGGAAGTTTGGGGGAAAATGTCCTACTTTTCTTGCTGAAATGAACACCTATGGTACCAACAGGGCATTGCAAAGTGTGCTACACACATACCTATAAAGGCTTAAAATCAGCGACTAACCATGGCAGTGTAGAGCTCCTCACGAGTAATCTTTCCTGCTTTGTGGTAGATTTTGCAGCTGTGCTGAGCTTAGTGTTGCTACAGTTACTTTTTTCCCTGGCTGTTTTGGGTAGATCTACAGGCATTCCTGTGCTACATTTAAACAGGAAAAATCAAAGAACATGTAGGAATGATACCTCATGAAACCACTGCAAAGGGTTTTTAAACAACAGCCAGAAATTTTTGTTCTAATCTGCTCCTGCAGAATCAGCAATTTTGTCTGTCTCCACTCCATCCTACTGTTCATTTTGCTATATCAGGTCCATGAGGACACCATTAAAGTGTCTGCAAAGCCCAGGGAGAGGGGTTTTATTTCCGTGTTCACCCACAGTTCACACTTCACACTGATCTGTGGATTTATGTTTATATTCACTTTGCAAAACAGCCATATTTTTAAATCATTGGCAAACATAAAGATAAATATATAAAGCATGGGAAAGCACATGTGTTTATATGTATAAATGCAAACAGTTAAATAAGTTCATAGGTTATTCTTTGATTTGCATGAATTGGTGCATGCATATGCATAGACATATAAAAGCTCTCCATTAAAGAATCCTTTTTGCATAATTGCTTTGATATCATGCTAATGAAAAATACTGAAAAGTACATCTAATGTCAAAATTCTGGGTTTATAGCTGTTGGTTTAATACATGTCTTGACGTTGCTTCAACCACTGTTGAAGCAACATTAAAGTTGCAAAATTACACATGCCAAAGTCAAGCACTTCTAAACACTGTGCTTTTCCCTTGATATTCACTTAGCACATTCATACATGCAAAAATTTTGTCATGCATCAACAGTCATCAGATGGAGCAACCTGCTTTTTGTCTAGTTTTAAAGTTGAGCTGATTGGCACTAAAGAGACCTAGATGCTGCTTAGGACATTAATGTGGTCTCTCCTCAATCTTTTCCTTTTTTCTGTGGAAATAAACTGAGATCTGAGGTTTGAGTGTTACCAGAGAGCCTGGTACCATTAACACATCAAGCAAGTTCATTGAGCTATGCCTTAAACTAGGTATGGAAATAAATGAGAGCAGGAGGAAAGGAGGATGTCGAATACACCCTAGTATCAACTGTGAACGAAGTCTCAGCCTCACATTTCAAAGCCACAGGAGACCTTTCCTGCACTGAACACTGAGCTGCATTTGATTTAGAGATTTCGGATCTTCCACATGGCCAGTGGAGCCAGCGTTGGCTCTGTGATTAAAAATTGCACCAGAGTAACAGCCCAAGTCTCTTAAATTGGTGTATACTCTCCCAGTCTCCATGGGGTGGTGGGGCAGTTTCAAAAGTGCCACCATATCACATGATAAAGCAGAATTAGCAGGAAAAGGGACAGTAGGAAAGACAGAAAGGGTGTAATAACCCCTGCAAATATAAACACAGGCAAAATCTCTGTGTCACAAGCAGAGAATTTCTTTCCTGCCAGAGTCTCTTGCAGTGCTCATTGCACTGACTAGCAGAAACCACAACTGCTTTGCAATCTGCAGGCTCAGTCATGCATTCCAGTTTTGTCTTGGGGGCTTCTCTCTTGGAATTTCTACAGTTTCATTTCTCTTTTTGTTTCATTGATACTGACAGGGGGTAGTGACACTGTACAGCTGTGCTTGGCACAATGGTTCCCCTCGGTTGTTTGGGTTTTTTAAAAGAACCATTCATGACAATTGCTACTTTGTGCTGATTTAAACCTCTCATTTTCAATTAACATTTTCCAAGCAGTTCAAGTCACCCCTGCCATGGCCAAGCTGTTAGGAACACATTTGACACAATTTGATTTGGCAGACCAGGCTGTAATTTTGTGCTGTGAACAAATAAATCGATAAACTCTGATAGCCTTTCGGTGATAGGCAAAGCTCAGGTATCAGCAAGAGGGGGCACAAAGGAAGCACAGTGTGCAGAGATAAAAGAGGTTGGAAAGCTTTCTGCAGCTCTGATGTCTTCTGCCACCTTTTTGCATAGCAGTTCCTTTTGTTTTCACCTACCTGCTGCATGTTTTCTGATCAGCTTTCCTTTCCTTCCCCTTCCCATCCTTGAGATTTATCTTTAGGTTTAAAGTGTGACTGGTTCCCAAGCCCTCCTGCAGCAATCACCAGCATTGCTTATTCTCACTCTGCTGGGGCTCCCCCGCCTGTGCCTGGATGATGAACAGCGGGAACGTGGCTGATCCCTCGAGTGTGAGACTTTCATATTTGCAGTAGTTTGTGTTGTAGGAAGCTTGGTTTTTTTTTCCCCCTCATCCTCTGTCTAGCACAAGATCAGAGAAGTACCAAAGAAAGGGAAGAAGCAGAAGACTGTCCTTGTCTTCCCTCTCTGGCTCTTGACCTCAAAGTCCCCAGAGCTCAGCTGTGCCCCTGGGTCTGCCCTGGCCGGGCAGAGTCCAACCTCCTGGGGAGTGGGGAGGACAAGTGGGACGAGGAGCTGGGGAATCAGTTGTCACTGGAACCGCCACTTCACATCAATCAGATTAAGCTGCTTCTAGCTCAGCCCTGCACCTAAGATCACCATATTTCTCTTCCTTTCAGTAGGAATACCTGCACATTGACATTAGCATGGGGTATATAGAACATGTCTTGTGGTTTATTTTTTACACACCAGTGTTTTAGGTGAGCTTCAAAAATAAGTGCACCAAATGTATATCAGAGCCACTGGCCACAAATCCATCTTCAGTAGTATCTCCTCCCACTCATGAACAGAGTATTTCACTTTATGCTAAAGGATTCCTACAGCATCTTCCCCATAATATAGAACATTTGCTAGCAATTTGATATGGTAGGATTTAGTCTTTGCTATCTTCACTATCAATACAGTAACTGTTCCTTTTTAAACATTATTTCCACAGCCCATTTATTTTACTAGCATTGTGCAACGCAGATGTGATTTCCCCTACAGGGACAAAGAACTATTAGAAAATAAGCATGCACCAAGAGTACCTTGGGTTTGATGTTTTCATGGTCAGGAGGCAGGGAAAAAGACTGTGGTGAAGTCAGCTCTCTGGGTCTTGACGGCAGTGTGCCTCGTGACTTGTCCGAGACAGGAGATCTGCACTTTAACACCGGTGAGGTGGCAGATTGCTCAGGTCTTGGAGAGGAGGAATGAGACCTATAATTTGTGTGCACCGATGAAGAATTAAGCTGCAGTGGACGGGAATTAATATTACCAGTTTGTGGAACCGGTGGAGTAGCATGAGGCTGTGAGAGAGACCACTGCTTTGAGACACTTAGAGGGGTAGGAAAGGAGCCACTCATCTCCTGAACAGGCGTTTGGGATGAATCTGATTTAGATCTAGACGCTGAATACAAAAAACCTGGGGAAGGAGATGAGTGTTTTTCTAGGGTGGGGGAGAATGTGCCACTAAGAGTGGTAGAAGAAAGCAAGGGGTACGACCGGCAGGTAAAGATGGGCGAGTAAGTGTGTACTTTCTGAGACTTCTGAGGTACACAGGACCGGGACTCAGCATACCACAGCCCTTCTGGAGAAGGAGAGACAGGGTGTGCAAGGGAGGAGGGTGCTGGGACACAAGGAGGAGGCAGCGTGGACTGCAAACCTGGAGAGGAAACTGCTTTTCTATGGGAGGAGACAGGGGATGACAGAGGATTTGGGGAGTCTGGAGAAAGCATTCTGACTGGAAGGTGCTTTTTAGGAGAAAGGGATCTCGTCCGAGGGGTGGGATGAGGCTTGGAGGGTAAAGGCAGATGCTGAGCCCATCTTGAAGGCCAATATTCCTCTCTACTGGGAGAATCTGGCCTTATAGGAGGGCTTGAAACAGATTTCCTGGGGGTTGGAGGAGTTGTTTTGGACTTCTGATCTATTGTAAGTGTCGAGGAACCAAGGGAGCTAGGAGAAAACGTGGGACAAGAAGCAGGAGAAAGCGGTCTCTGTTGAGAAGAGCCTGATCTCAAAATAGCTGTTAAGAGAGTGAGTCTAGTTGGCAGAGGGGATCTGACTCCTGACCTTGCTAAATTTCCTCTAGATGACATTTGTGTGCAAGGCTCATTTATACCATATATGGTTGAAGAGGAGCCGTAAAGAGAGGGTGGAGACAAAGGTTTAGGACTAGGAGATAATGAATGTGTTATTATATGTACAGGGACAGGAGATAAAGCGTTCAACCTTTTGGAAGTATGGGGGGATAACGACTGAGCTGAAGATCCTTGAATTTCAGCTGAACGTGGAGGATTGGGGGGAAGACTCGGGCTCTTTGCTGGAACAGAGGACGTGGTGAAGTCTCCCGTTTTGCAAACACAGCCAGGGGTATAGAGACTTGGAGTTTGTATGTTATCATACAATCGAGGAGTGGAGTAACAACTGTTTGATGCAGAAGAGGATATTTTAGACACAGAGGGAGGTGAACTATGGAAAGCAGACTGAAAGTAGAGAGATGAATCTTGCTTAGAAGACCCTGTTGCTGACTGCCAGTTGTTACGGGAGTCTTCCAGCGAAGAGGCTTGATTCAGGTTAACCATGGCACCACACGCTACTTTCTGATTAGTTGGAGAAATTAAGTGGACAGCAGGTGGTTTAGAGGAAAGATGATCAGAGATGGAAAGAGTAGAAATTAACTGGAGAAAAAAGAAAAACAGAAATATTAATATAGGCGGAACCTGTGGAACTGATAAGCACCCCACATTACAGTCCTGTGGTCATGCATACAGTGTTTTGGTTAGTATTGCTCTGTGGGTTAAAAGCACACAAGGCTGTCTTAAACTCAGGGATACAGCCTGATGGATAAGGCTCTCAGGTGAGGTGACTGAGAGCAGACAAGTTTCGTGTTACTTTATTTTTATGAGACCTCAGTTTTGTTGACATAAACAAGGTTCAAGGCTACTGTATTTTTCATTTTAGTTAAAACCCAAGACAGTTGTGCCATCGGCGTCCAGAATCATGTGATGCCATTCACATTGTATAAACACAACAGAAAGTGAGAAAATTGCAATATTGTCCCATCTCACTTTACCAGTTCAGTGGAAAGTACCCTTTCTGTAAATGAGATTCAAGTCAAGTACTCATTTTCTCATTCAGTAAACACCTTCTGCAGCACTGTGATATCAGAACAAGAAATTTGCTCAGAACTACTTAAATCAGACATCCAGTTTGTTTTTCACTTCTCTTGTCATTCACAAAGCAGTGCATTTGACAGTTTGCAGGCATATAAGAGTCCTTATCCCTTTTTCCACAGTCTTACAATACACTAATAAAACAGTAATGAGCTCTTTCATGAGAGCCTTTTTTTCTAAGGTCTATTCTAATTAGGATTTGTCAAAACTAATTAGAGCATACAAGTATATTATCAACCTTTTATACAGTTTCATGCTTCTAAAGAAAGAAATTGTCTCAAAATCTTCCAAGTTATTATAATACTGCAATTAAAAACTGCGGTATACACAATATGAGTAAAATCTATCAGTATGAAATAGTGAGCTAAGTCAACTGTAAAACCAAAAGGCTACAAATTATCCCCTAACTTTTGACTGGGCAATTTGAAAGCAGGGAAATTGACTCTAATCCCTACAAACTTTATATAAATACAAAACCACCTATTTCTCTACTGTTTGATACCCTGAAAAAATTATGGAATTCTAGAAAAGACAATTATACCATTCAGTTTCTACATACATGACCTGCACATGGCTGTGGCTCAGCATATGAGTTATATTTTTTAATACAAATGTCTTCCCTATAAGAGAGAGGAATCATGAGGATGATTATGATGATGATGATTATTATTATGTCATATAGTATTGATACATCGCAAAACAAAAATAAGAACAAATCAAATGATTTTCAGCTGAGAGTACATGCTGGAAGAAGTTGTGACAGAATAGCAAGACTTAGCAGCTTTTAAGGGCTAAACATGGGCTAAACAGGCAGATCAGAACCCTATTAGCCCTTATAACTTAAAATAAGTAAGTGAGCTCTTCCTGCTAAATGATACCATATAAATAGCAAGGCTTGTAAACTGAAGACACTTTCTGTATAAGATCTTCAGAAGAGCTAAGGCAATGCCTTGATTTATAGAAATAAACACCAACCATCAGGATGCCTTTATAACCACACTAACTTCCCCTTATTTTATACATGTGCTAAGGTATCCCATTTCAAAGTGGAAAGCCAACGGATGAGTACAGGGCAAATATTGGAATATAAAAATTAATATCCATGATATCATTGTACCATATATTCTATTGGATTAAGAAATTATGCCTTTTCTTGGAAAAGCTGCTAATTAAGAATAAGAAAAAATACCAGAAATTGAGAATCATTCATCAATATTTAAACATTATGAAAAATCATTTTTAAATAAGTCATGAAACATAAAATTATTTAACAAGTTCAAAAGCAGCATGGTAATACATCTGATAAATTGGAGCAGCCCCCTGCCTTTAATAATGAGTTCTGGAAGTTGATCAACTACCAAAACAAAACTGGGGAATGAAATCTCTATATTTTGAAATAGATTAGATAAACTTCCCTTACAAAGACAACAGATTAAAAGAAAATGAGGAATGAATGTGAAACTCCATAATGAAAGAGCAGGATGTGCAATGACTTCTAATTAGTTAAAAGTTACTAAGCAAGATTTAAAAGCAGCTAGGAAAATGTTCATAGTAACAAACAATAAATATGCTTCTTCAAGTATGATAAAGACATTTTGCAGTAGTCGTCTTCCAGTTTGAACACCACTGAACATTTACATGCTGAGCTAATTGAGCCATTATTAAGTCTTCTGAAAAGATTTTGCTATTGTATTACAGTGTTGACTACATCTATAGATGATCAGCCTCTTGTTTACAGGATCAGAGAATCAAAATCAAAGTTGGTTGGAAGTGACTTCTTAAGGTCATCTAGTCAAGCCTCCTACTCAAAGCAGGTGAGACACCACCACCAGTGGGTCAGGTCGGCTGTGGCTGTGTCTCGCCAAGTCTCAAGCCCCTAACAGAGGTGGCTCCAGCACCCTCTGGGCAGCCTGTGTCAGTGCTCCACCACCTCCCAGTGAGGAACCTTCTCCAGATGTCCACCTGGGATGTCCCATGCTTCAATTTGTGGCCATTGCTGTCTCACCTGCCGCTGCAGAGAAGAGTTTGGCTCTGTCATCTCTGTAACTGCCCTTCAAGTAGTGGTGGACTGTTCCTAGACATCTCCTTGGCTGCCTCTTGGTGGGAGTCAACAAAGCCAGGTCTCAGCCTCAGCTCACGTGCCTCAGCCACCTTTATAGCTTTGTGCAGGACCCCCATTCCCTTCTTCACAACTCTTGAATTTGGGGGTGAGTGGCCACCAAACTGAGCAGGGTTTTACAGGTGCAGCCTCACCAGTGCCAGTAGGTGAGATATAACTTCCCTCGATCAGTGGAAATTTTTTTGGCCTTTTTTTCTGTTCAGTTTCTCTACTGGTTTAAAACACTTCTGTAGTTGTACTGGATTAGTGCAGAGGAAGTGAGTGACTGAAGTAGATTTGTGTTCCTTTGGTCTGTGATTCAACTGCAAGCCTTCTTCTCTTCTCAGGAGCACCTCAGATATACATCTCCCAAAAATGTATAAAGACAGTTGAAATAGGTGGCAAGGTTACTGTAGCACAAAGGGATCAAGGAACTTGAAAACAATCTTTATGCCTCATAGATGATGATCCCAGAAATATCAAAGAGGTCATAGTCTTAGATTTGAGCCTTGCAGGGGAGACCTTCAGCACATTTGAAATGGCAGAGCTGAGCTGGACACAAGGCAAGTGGTCTTTCTGGTGAGATCACATTGTTTTGGAAGGGCACAAAAAATGCGGTTATTTATACCAGCAAGGCCCTGAGACATGTGCTGGTCAAAGAGGAAAAGGAAAGAGTGTGACAAACTGAGAGCCCAAAAGGCAAAAATCATGTCCAAGAGAAGATAGGCTTGATGTAGACCTGGTCCTGGGGCCAGTTAACCATGCTTTGATCTCAGTAGAGTTTGGTTATAGATAGGAAAAAGTAAATTCCCTAACAAGCCTGAAACCTGAGAACCAGAAAGTCAGAAAGAAGTGCTGGAGATTGTGGAAAACTTGACAAAATCTCTGGAGACAGCACAGTAAATCAGACTGTGAGCTGAGACCCAATTAATATAGATGCCATTCAGAACAGTCCAGTTTCTCCCAACAAGGAATGTGTATTCTTCCTGGTGATGGCAGGAGTTTGTAGGGAGTCTTGACTGATTTGTCTGGAAAAGCCAAACCAGATGACATGCACTGGACAGAGGAGTGTCAAGTGACTTTGACTAGCTAAAAAAGCCTTCTGGCTATTGATCCCCACAGTGAGTCAAGAAGTTTCTCCAAGCTGAGTTCATGTCCTAGCAGTCAGGGGAGCAGATATCCCCCTCATCCCAAAGGGTAAACTCCCAAAGGCAGGAGTCAGTCTGCCTCTCCCTTGCATGGCTAGACACTCTTCAACATTTAAAAAAAAAACCACACAAAAAAACCCAAAATCAAACACAATATATAAACAGTAAACTGTCACCAAAAAGTTCCAAATATTACCAGAATAACTGACCTTTTTTTTTTTAACTTAATATCTTTTTCAGACTTTGAATATAGTGTGGCATTTTCCAACATCAGTCAGGACCTTTATGCCTCAAAGAAGAACAAAAGCTTCCATTTTTTTCAATGGTCTTCTTTTTTTCTTTCATTTAAACAAAGTCAGAAATGAATGAAGCTGTAGGAGCCCTCTGGTTCAGTTAGAGTGATCCCCTGGACACCAATGGTCCCCAATGCTGGTCCTTGTTTTTCTTATCTCTGACAGGAAATACATAGTCTAATTATGCTTTTAAATGAACATAATGTTATATGTAATAACTCTTAAGTGGGACATCATACTGCGCTTATAATCCAAGAACAGGCAAGGTAGCCCCTATATGGAATCCTTTGTACAAAGGAAATCTACCAACAGATAAATAATGCATACATTTAATCTTTTTCTAATTTTCCTTCATTTCTGAACTGATGATACTTCATTAGATAGTAAGCTAGAAAGAGTGATGCCTAAGGAAACACCAAAAAAGAATCAGAACATCAGTGAAAAGTAGCTTAGTAAAAACATCCTCTTCTTATGAAGCAATAGAGACAACTAGAGATATTTAGATAATGAAGACTGAGAAAGTACTTACTGTCTTGAACACTTGTGACTTAACAATAATGATGAGATATGCATTACCCATATTACATACTACCTCTCTTCACATTCAGGTGAACAGTTAGTAAAGTTAGGCTTTAATTTCTTGTTCTGTGCAATCTGTATTTTCTGTTACTTTACCAGGCAAATCCCTGTTTACTTGTCAAGGCATCATCACAGCATATGAATTTTCCGTACAGTCTTACAAAAAGCCACCCAATTTCTGTAATAGCCTTTAAAGAAACCACCCAAGTAATCCTGGCAGAATCTGCATACTGAACATTGCTGAGGTAAATTTGTATTTCCCTAGGACAATTATTCTTTCACAAGCTGCTTCCTCTACATAGATTTTTCTACGCCTTTACACCCTCCTCTGGTAAAATTCTCATTGACTTCACTGGGAGCTTCTCAGAAGAAATGAATATTTCATAATGCTGTGAATCCCAAACCAGAGTGGATTTCTTATTCACAATTACCTCAATCAAAAATTGACACTGAATTTGATGAAAAATTGAGTAGCACAAGTATTTCAACACAAGATAGGAAGTCCTATTCATTTTCAGAGACAAAGTAGCCATACTTAACTTTTTTTTTAAACTATCAATGAAGAATTGCATTTTCAGCTGATGGAAATCCTGTCGAGGTCAAAGGAAATGTCCTAATTTACTCCATGTGAGAAGGATGTTGCTATTTTGCTAAAGGTTGAGTTTTCCACTGCATATACAACCTTGAAAACTATCAGTGCTCTTTCCAAGATGGGAGACATTAACTTTTCATGCAGTAAATCAGATTGATGCATTTTGAAAATGAAACATTTCAAAATCACTTTTTTGAATTCTCCCAGTGACAATTTAAAATTTTAATAAATCAATAAATGTGCACTATAAAGATCAACATAAAATGGACCTTTCATCTTCATTAGTTCTTTACACCTGTGCAAAGTCAGTGCTAACTAACAATCAGAATAACAGGATTTTTTACAGCCTCTTTCTCTAGCATAAAGGGCTGCAGCTGGTGCTAAGAAAAAAACCCTAGGCCTGAGAAGTCTGATGCTAATAATTCAAATGATCTACAGGCTCCATTGATTTCAATGACCTTAGCCAATTTAGACTAGCAAGGAACCTAACACCTTCTGATTAATTTACTGTCATGATGAGCTGCTCTTAAAGGAAAGAACAATAGATCTGCATTACCTGCTCCATGTGTTTACCAGAGCCATAGGGAAAGGCGTCGGAGGGGGTTGGGACACCTCCTTAGAGTCCAAATATTACAGGAATGGCCAACAAAAATGCTAATTAAAGAATAAATTGGCCAAGCTGCTTTACAAACTGACTCAGTGTCCATGACCTGAAAGCTTTAGAAAGCAAAAGTTAGCTCTAGAGTTTAAAGAGCAGGTTACCTGTTGTTTCTGTGGATCAGCAGCGCTGTGGGAAAGCGCAGGACCTGGAACGTGCCCGTCACCAGGACATCTCCCTGCTCCGGTGCCAGGGGAAATGTGGGACGTGGCCAGCAGCTGAGCGCTGATGGGACCGTAGCCGTTGGAAGGCCGGTGGACGTTGCTTGAGGCAGCGGCTACTTCATCTTCATCACCAGAGTCCGTAATCAGGATAAACTCAGCCTTAAAAAGGTCATTCTCCTGCATTTCTCCTTTGCTCGAGTTACACCCCGGGGACCAGAAAGCCGTTCGGGTGCTGTCTGGACCGACGGTGGGGACGTGGTCTTGGCTGGCCCCACTCTTTAAGACCAGCTCATCAATGACTGCATGAGACTGCAAAAGACACAAGGAAGAACATCCCAATTAGCTGCATATTACTTGTGTTCCCCAAAACGCAAAGTCATTTTGGCTCGCGGCAGTGGCTGGCACTGCTCTACCAAAAACCCAGAGGTTGAATGAAGAATTTGGGCACGAGCACCTAGCAGAAGCCAACCAGCTCCCCAGGGAGCCTCCTGCTTCCAGCCCCCCCAGCCGATGATGCGGGGGCTGCCTTCCCACCACCTCGCAGAGCAACGGGGGGACTCAGAGCACAACGACGGCCCGAGCCCGGGGCTGGCGCGGGAACCGAAAAGGAGGGTGCAGTCAAGCCGAATGAGCTGTCAGACCAGACTACGCCAGACACGATGGGAAGGCGTCCCGACCGCGGGATCCACGGGAGCAGACAATGCTCCTCAGAGGAGCCTGACAGACAAATCTGGGACAAAACCTATACATATTAATGAAGAAACAAAGGCCTTTAAGCCAGGGCATTCTCTGAAGAGAGCAGACAAAGAATCCGAGGTCAGAGAGCTTTACTGTATGTTCAAGGTTCTCAGCACAGACCACAATTGTTCTTCATATTTTCTGCCATTTCTACTTCCAGTGTGTAACTCCTTAAGCACGCTTTGGATGAGAGCAGGAGTAGTGCAAGCTGGGTATATGACGCACACATCACCAAATCATTCAATATTGAAACTGCTATGCTAAATCATATTTCTCTTGAAGGAGGAATCAGGTAAAAAGAATAGAAATATGGTGTACTGCAAGAGAAAGCCTGTAGATGGGGCTCATATTTGAATCCTGCTTGAGGAATACAATAATTACAAATTTCCACTTCACTTACAGTTCCACAAGTCCCTGGAGCTCAGTTCTTTAAAAAAATATCGGACCATAAAGGGGGATACCACCAGTATGACTTTGGAGATGTTATTTTCATTATCTGATGTTGGTTGGTTTTTTTTAAACACCGTTCAGGTTCTAGACCTTTTAGAAAAGGGAGCAATCAGTGCTATGAAGGCCTCAGTACTGCATCATCTGCCAGGATAGTTTTCTCTGCCTGCAGAGAAACACAGGGAGACAGATGTCAGACAGACCTGATTCTGCTTTACCCAGGGCGTTACTTACAGTAAAACCAATACTGAGTGGCTGGAAATGCAATTATCCTGAGGATAATGCTCCAGTGCGTATCTCTTCACACACGTCTGTTCTCTGCCCAGACCTAACCCTTTTGTGACAGATAGGACACTGAAAATGCTAAAGCAGGTTCAGGTCAGAGGGCTGTGAAATCCTGTGAAAAGTGTATTACGTGGAAGAGTACCCAGAACCGCAGCCACAGCAATGTCCCAGGGAAGGAGCTGCTACACAAGAGCAGAATCGCCGTAAGCATGACTATTAACCTGAGGGTTGCAGTTGCCTTTCAAGCAGCATGGAATAAAATAAGAGGCTGTTAAGTGTTGTGAGGCAGGAAAGGAATAACAAACGCTGTGGGCTGGCTAAAGGAAGGAGAACCAGGAATGTTGTGCTGCTGGCTTCACCGTCACAGGACATGGGGACAAGCTTTGAAAAACAAAAAGCAAGCTTCCACTTTGATGTGTTACTACGGAGCTATGAAAGGGACTGGCACCTTTGCTGGAAGCCACAGCGCTGGCGTTTGCTGAAACCAGTGACCAACATCCAGTGACCAACTCTTGCTCAGTTCCTGTGTGGTAACACTCCTCGCACACCACCCTTGCTCCCATGAGGATGAGGAAGGAATCCCCCTTCATCTGCCAGGAATATAGCCTTGCATGCCTGACAGAGGACAGTATCAAGATGGTCAAGGGTTTTTCTTCCAAGAGAAACTCTGTCAAAGGCAAAACAGGCCATTGAGCAGATAACAGCCTTCTCTTGCGCAATGATTCTGCATCTCTGGTAGGCTTGGTAAATAAAACCAAGCCCAAGCCAAGAAACGGTTCAAGGGAAAGAGCTTCAGTTCAGTGATGCTCAGGATAAAATTTTCTGTATCTTTTGAAAAAGTGGAAAAATTAGTGCAAACAAAGATCTACCTTATTTATAATTTCTTGATTGCTCAGATCCTTTGGTTCCTCTGGAATTGTCACAAGGAACTTAGAGACATCCACAACCTCAAAATGTGTTGGAAGTCGTCCAATGGATGGTACGAATGTGAAGGTCAGTGGTTTGGTTCCAGATTCTTGAGAAGTGACCTACAAAATACACAATTAGTTCAACTATATTATCCAAATAAAGATTATTTTTGTCAGAGTTGAAATAACATTAATTAATTAATCTATGTAACTTACAAACCTATTATTAACTATACCGGTCATTGTTTTTATCTGGTCATTGTATATTAAGGTCTTCTTTAACAGACAATACTGCCTTGATTATACCCATCAACATCCCCTATATTCTAGTGGTGTGGCACAGGAGACAGGAAAAAATTTGTTCAATAATGTTATTCTTTCCTTTTTCCACACCAGAATCAGAAAACCATACTCAATTCATTTCAAGGCTGTTTTTATCCCTGTTTAACTCCACTTTAGTAGAACAACAATGTAATTATACCTCTGTATCTGGACATACTATAGCCCCTAGAGTATCTGCTTAACAACTTAAACTGGAAAAACCTTTGCTCTGCAAAAAGAAAGCAGAACATGTTTACATTTTCTAAGGCAAATGCAGCTAATTCTGAACATCTGGGATGAATTCTGATTCAAGGAAAGGATCTTCTCCCATTTTCTTTGGGCCATTCAGCCACAAACACCAACTAATTATCTGTCTGCCTGCTCATTTCTCCCTCCCCACCTTGCATTCTCGTTAGGATTGTGTACGTAGGACCCGAATGCACTGAAGAGAAGAGAGACTAAGAGAAGCCACTTTCACCTAAACGTTCAATTTTGTCACAGTGGTCTCCCATCACTTCTATCTCCTTCACAGGAAATGCTGGACACGAAAAACAAGTCCACACCATGATAAAACTCTCAGTTGCTTTGCCACATATCAGGGAGAGGAACTGCAAAGGCCTTGGCAAGATAAATCGGGGGAACCACATCTCAAACCACTGAACCCGACATGCTGACTTTCCCACTATTAGTTGATGTAAAAACCCCTTCTTTCTGATTCAAAACTATAGAATGTGTAGATTTTCCCTTGTTTTATCATCTGATTCAAAGCTTACGGCAGTTAACTGTGTTTTCAATGAACTCTAACACGCAGAGCCTTGAACTGTATTGAATCATACAGAAAAACAGGACTATTGCTTTGCCTCTTTTTTTTTGTCTTGCTTGTTTAAAGTGAAACAAATTGGAGAGCTATGGCTCTCATTATGCTTCTTTGTAATTTGCATCCATAAGTAAATAGCAATTACAGAACAGAGTGGAATTACGGAATACATTCACATGACTCAATCTTCTCATGGCTGGAATATTAAAAATGATAGACACAGATTTCCAGTTTTGAAAAAAAATCTAAGCAAATATTAGTTACTTCCACTGACAGCTGTCTCCTCCAGGGCTTGGGCAAAACAGAGTCAGGTTATTTATACAAACACTGCCAGCTGCTCTTTTCTCTACAATTTAGGAGAACTCTACTGTCAGACACACCCAGAATAAATTTACATGTGCCCACCCCTAATTCTGAAAGAATAAGGTTTTTTCTGTCTCTACTTAGGAAATGCTGCTTGTGACTCTGGCTACCTCAGTCGTCTTTCCTAACATTTTCCCCCTCTACCTCACCCTCTCATCATGCTCTGACACTTGACAGCAGCTGTTCTTATCAGTGGGCGTTCTTGTGTCAGAGCACAAAATATTCCTTATAAAAGAAAAAGGAAGAGAGAGAAAAAGTGTGCAAATAGCAAGCCCACACACAATCCGATTTATAGAAAATTCCAATCAAATGTGGTAGCATTGCTAAACTCCCAGTACTTTACCTGTATCATATCTTTATCATATTTGTAACAAGGAAATACAAACAAAAAGCCAAGTTATGAGGCTCCAGACCATTGCCTAGTAATGGGGAGATCTTGCTAGCACCTAATTCTGTACTGGTGAAAAAATTAAAGGCTACATGAAGAAGACCTTGCTGTGTTTGGCCTAAACACATTGTGGAAATAACCATCAAAATTGCTTGCAAGGTAAAACAAAGATTGACAAACACATATAAAGATGTGCAAGCTAGAGTATTTTTTCAGGTGGAAGATGCCATTAAAGCGTGGCATTCCTTATATTCCCCTAGTATATTTTAGTTTTCCTAGAGTTGGGAAAGTATAAACCAGCAAATAGAATTACTGCATTTCAGAAAGTTTTAAGTTGCCAGATACTGCGTGAGGCAGTGTGCGGGAATGCTCTCCTCTTAGATTCACTCATAGCAAGTGGGAAACAGGAACTTCTAGCAGGTAAAACTGGTCATGCGATCTAGGCTGCACCACAGAAACCTAGACAATGAGCAAATATCACAAGACTGGTCAGAAAACGCAAACATTTCTGCTGGTGAAATCAAAAGAGAAAAAATTCTTGCTTAAAAACATCTTGTAACTGGTTGCTTTTAATTACAGATTTAAAAAAAATAAGTAAATATACTCTGACGTTTTAAAATTTAAATTGGACAACGTGAAGCAGAAGGAACCTTTACATAGTTTTCTTTTTTTTTTTAAGGCAGAGAAAGGATTTTTGCACCTTTTTTCATATACTCATCGCATTTACTATATCTCACTGGCTGATGTTTCTATTCTTGAAGAACTGAAAGAAATGAACAGGTTGGACTGTCAGCATTTAATTACATCTATTAATAGCCACTCTGACATGTGGAGGTAAATAATAGAGAAATAACCTTAAAATTCAAATATATATGAATATATATACGAAACCTTCTTGCAGATTATCATATTTTCTTCACAACCAGTAGTAACAGCAGAAGTTATTCAATACCATACATTCCCTGCTGCTGTAATTTGCTTGAATCAGTGGAGTTACGGTTGCAGAAAAATACCATATGGATGTCTATTCAAGTTAATGTTAATGAATTCTGGTTTATATTATATAATCAACTTTATGCACAATGAAATAATTGATTGTTTTTAATTGTATCCTTTCATGTTACTTAGCTCTTTGAAGTATATAAATTATAAAATTTAATATAAATAACCTTTGAATATCCATTGGGGGCTATAGACTGCTGCATAATACATTGCAGAATAGCTTCAAAAGGAGAAACTTATTCTAGATGACTTCCATGACTTCCTATGTCATCAATTTACAAACAGGTTTGTTGCATAATTAATACCATCAATTTACAACTGCCTCAGGGATAGTAACTTAAATTATATTAATTATTGTTTTCATTACCACAGCTTCTACAGTCCTTAATAGTAGAGCACATTTTTATTGTCTTGGTTACCTTATGAAGACAAATGAACACTTCCATTTAATGTCTCTCATTCTCTATACGCATTCAGCATACTGCCTATTTTGTGATTTAAATTGAGGTCCCATTGTCAGTGATTGCTTCCCAGGATTTCCTTCTGGAATACAGATTGCTAAAGTGAAATTGAATATGCTGGTTCACATTACCATTTCTTCCACTGATTTGCTAATGTAAGTCATTTTGCTAATAAAATGACACCCTGAGAAAACCTCACTCTTAAATATCAAGTACTTCCTTTTGAGGCTGTTAATTTATTTGTTTATAGGACCGAAAAGGAAATACATATATATATATAAAAATAGTAGCAAAATAACAAGCGTGTGCATCATGACATAAAGCCATGTTGACTGAAGCGCTGTTTTGGTCAGAGCATAAATTCACATGCCCACAATTCCTGAGTGATAAATATAGCTCTAACACACAGCGAGAGGACAGCCAGCACTGCTCGCCCAGCCAGGGAGAGGGGCCATCTGAAAACACGCGCCGGGTTGTGTAACCTCTCTTTAAACTCCTTTTCTGTGTTCGGACTAAAGTCAAACCACAAAGAGACATTGTCTCCTCCTGAAGACAGAGAAAAAGGCTAGTCTGCTGCAGGTGAAATTAGCAGTTAGTGAGATGTAAGAATCTTCAGCATATCTTCGCATCCTGACTTATTCTAGCTATCACAGTAACCTAATATGGATTAGCTGATTATTGTGTAATGTGAGCTCTGGCTTATCTAAAACCTCTTACAAACAGCAGCAGATGATCAACTGAACACCAACTTTATATCTGTGAAACTTCTGGGGAAAAAGCTAAATCCAATCCAAAAGTCCAGGATGAAATTACAGCCCAGCTGACGCGTGTGCCAAAATTCCCACCGACAGCTGTGGCCCAGGAACTTCCCCAAGCCCTGTGACGTGCCCATTGTATCACCTTCAGCAAATCACTTTTGCTTCTTTCAATACAGCAGCACACACTAAAACACACACATAGACAAATCTCTTTTGAAAATCAATGTGTGTAAAGCACTAGAAAGAGCAAATGAATAATAGTATAAATTTGTAATCTATTATTCAAAATGCAAGAGCTCATTCAGCTGAAGTGTTTCTTTTCAACAATAATTCTAATTAGCTCTTCAGGCCAGCAGACTTTATACAACTGTAATTGCTCTTTCATACTGGTCTATGCATATGCAGCTAAGCATAGTGAAAACTAAGTAAAGATAACCTTTAATTTCCTCCTTTGCAAAGGGGGAGTAAAGTACCTTGCCTGTTATATTTAATCGATTTAATTAAATGCAGTTTGACTAGATGGTCATAAAACATTAGACCCAATGGTGACCTGGGTCTCTAAATCATATTTTAGGATCACTGACATCCTTTAAGCTCTTATTTGGTCCAGTCTCCTAAGCCTCCTAGGAAGCAAGATCTTCCAAGCTAAAAACACCTCTATTGTAAGAACCCAAGCTGCTGTAGGTAGTCCATCACCCATGCACAAACCTGCAGCCAGGCGATCCCACACCCAGACTGCCTCCAGCTACTCCCTCAGCAGGTAATCACCATTTCCTTCTGTCTGTCCTGCTTTCATTTTACTGTGTGGATCCATCAGAAATGACCCAGAAATACCGATGCTGATTTTGCACAGGTTTTGTTTGTAGTATGGCCAGGTTTGCCATCTGGCCTTGCATAGAAGGCAGTCAAGGACTGGCAAAAGTAGACTGAAAAAGTTTGAAGGCTGATTGCAAAAGAAAATTAAAAAAAAAAAACAGAAACAAACTGGTGCTGTCTAGCATGCACACGGACCGCTTGTCAAATACGTTAGTGGTCAGAAGACTCCCTTCAGACCAAGTCCAGTGCCTGTAGCTACATAAAATATCTGCACCTAAACTTAGGTCCTTAGAAGGTCATAGGATTTACAAGTTTGTATGTAGAGTATCCATACTAGTGTATACACAGAGACATTCACACACACTGATATATGTAATATATGCTTATACAATGTTATGATACTTCTGCCCAACAAAAAGGCTGCAGACTGCTTAGTCACATTAATATAACAACCGTGAGGCACAAAAGATCCCAGTTTTCCGGTCCTTTTTTGAACAACTCCATCTCAATTATTCAGTGAGAAATTGAAATTTAACCTGTATTCTTTTTCCTGTAAATGTTTCTTGCAATTTCAGCCCTGCAAGAGAGTCCCAGAATGCTGCTGTCATACTCACAGCAGTCTTGGAGCACAGACTCATTAATGTGGATGATATAATTCCCCTCATTTTCTTTTCCCAAAAGCTGCACCTATCAGTAAGCAGGCGTAATTTTCAAATCAAGCACTGGGAATGGAAATAAATCCCTTCTTACATCTGTCAGAGCTGAGAGATCAGTCTTGTGGGATGACGCTAGCAAGGAACTTCAATTTTACAGTAACGCGCATCAGCCATTTGCCATTCGGTTTCTCGAGATAGTCTGAGGGGTTGAGGGATTTCAGCCAGACCAGCTCCCTCCCCACGGAGCCGAGGCTCATACGTGGTGAGGTTTCACCACCCCACCAGTGAGCACTGCCAGTCCTGCCCTCAGCACCACGGGAGCGTCAAACCCACGTGGTGCTGCCACCACAGATGAGCACCTCCACCGTTCTCCTTTCAAAGATGCATTGCAAAGCAAGTTTGGTAGCACACCAGCGGTATTGTTGCAAGCAAGACATTTCGGGGGCAGAGGGTGCCCAGTGTCCCATCTGTGCCTACACGTATCCTTGCATGTGTCTTCTAACGGACCATTATTTTTGTACAGTGAACCAACTATTGAGTGACTCCAGAAAAAGGAGATATATATATATGTGCTAATAAAACTATGTCATGTTATCAGGAAACCATAGCTTGAAGGCTGTCGGAGAAAACCAGCTGATTTTAACAGATGCCTCCAAAAGTACAAGCACAAGATAATAGCAGAGGCCTTGAAAATGTAAGTATAGGATAGAGGCCCTAGGGCTACAAGCACAAATCACCCATTATTAGTCACTACAGGAACGCAACCTTGTGTGCTGGTATTAAGGATAACAGACGAAGCAAAGAACCAGTATCCAGCATATGTAAAACATATCAAACACCATAGAATTTGGATATAACAGAATTTGTTGGTCAATGAAGAAAGAACAAGTAAATGAACTGTTAGCAAACATAGAAATACAACTTCAAGTGTGCTAAAAGTGCAGGGGAAGTAAGCCACACCATCATCATACACCTCCCTGCAAAGAACTGGAGATGCTGGCAGCTTCCATAACAATGCATAGAAAAAAAGAAGTGGTAGAAATGTGAAAGTTTGTTTAGGTCAGTTTTAACCATATAATTATTGAGAATGAGCTGTAATAATTGCACCATTTGGACTTTAAGTGTGAGTATCACTGTAGCTGGACTAGTAATCATCATATGAGCCCCATGTACACGTGAATTTATGTGTATTTATTTGTGTGAACAGTACAATGAGGAGGTGTTAAGAGAAAACAGTAGATCGAAGAGAGGGTAAGTATGAGAGGTACTGCATAGAAGTCTTTTCTAAACTGATAAACTCAGGAGATGAGTGGTCCAGCTGAATACACAAGAAATTCAGAATACCAAGAGTCAGCCCAATCTGCTGAAGGCCACCAGGACATGCTGGCATCAGCAGTGAACAAGTTGAACCCCATCCAAGAAGGCCACAGCTGCTCTACATGGACAAAGGCTGCAGGATTATACAAACAAAGGAACGAGAGGCCCCTAACACAGCTTTCTGACCACTCACCTAGAAGCCACAGGCATAGCAGTAGAACCTTCTGCTTCTGGTTGTCCTCCCAGCTGTGGCTCCAGCTGGGTACATGTGAGTTAGTGCATGAGTGTACGAAAGACCTGAATGAGTAACTAAATGCACCGTGTGAATAGTTATCCGCCGTTAATGACAACAGCCTCATTCTATTAATGATAATAGCTTAGCCAATAAAAAATGTTGTGATAAATACTGGTTTTGATGAGTGCCTGCTCCAGCTTGACCCCCTGTCAGGGAAAAAGGAACTAACAACATTATAACTCTGTGATTAGAATGCTAATACTTCAATTAGATTAACTACGAATTTTTTGCGTCTCTTTTTGTGTTTCTCTAGCTCGCATGAGTTCCACAAGATGTCTGGTCTTTCACCACACCCTGGAGACTTGGTAGTGATTTGGGTGCAGCAGATGAGATTGAGCATTTCCCACTTGTGCAACTTTTCTACTCACATTTGAAGAACTGCCTTCCCGCTTTGTTCGCACGCAGCTGAAGGAGGACTGGTACAGCCTCACGTTAGCAGCTGAGTTATGCTTTGAACAGCTCGACATCAGCAGTTGTATGTGAAATCCCTCACGGGCTCCGATGAAGATGTGCTGGATGTCAGGGCTGTCAATGCTTCACTGCAAACCTGCTGTTACCAAGAGCCCTTTAGCAGTATTTCAGCGTATGCACCAGCACTGGCAATGTCTCTGTGTTTGCCCAGGTATAACTCTATCCAAAACACTTCAACACAGAGCGCGAACACCCCTATCATCCACGTCTGACAGCAAGAAATGCATAACCATGGCCCTTTATACCATGGTCACCTGGTATTGTAGCACTTACTCTAAAAATATTCTCCTCAAACCTGAAGGACCACAGGTTCAGGCTCAAATTCATTCTCACTTTCAGCGAAGAAAACCAGGGGTTTTTTCAGTTTCAAACACCAGGAGGTCTCTCCCTACCCAGAGACTTCAGCTCCCTATGGGTGGCATGAATGTGCCCATTCTCTCTGCCCCAGGGTAATCACTCCTGTCATTACCTGCTGTCCCAAGATACAATCAGCTCCCACTGAAACACCCAAAAGCAGAGAGGTGCTGTTACTCACGTACATCCTGTAGGTACCATATGCATATGCTCTGCACTGGCAGCTGTCTTCTCATTCATTTTGACTCTTTCTGGTTCCCTAAAAGTTTCCTTTTCCTCTCTTTTCACTCTTTTATTACTTCTGTCTATTCTCAGCTAAACAATGTTAAAGGTACCTTTAATTTTTTATAGCTTTTTCAGGTTAGTTTTTAAAAAATATTTTCATTTTTTAAAACTGTAAAAAGTAAGGGGGTTTCAGTGTTAAAATATTTTGGCCGAGTTTTGTTTAATTGGAAAGTAACTTTTCATTTTAAAATAATTGATCCGACAGGGGGGAAAAAAGGTTGATGTGATTTGCTTTTGGCAGCACAGATTCTGTCAAATTGTCTCCTATGTTTGGACTCTTCCATTATTATTATTAGTAGTAGTAGTAGTATTAACTGTTGGTTTTATTTCTTTGAAATCTCTGAAGTATGACATTTTCAATAGATACCTCGTTTTCCAAACTGCTACATCTTGTGTCTGGGCACTTGTCTTTCTAAGGAGCTATATTCCTGGAGCAGGGATCCAAAGCATATAAAGAAAGATATAGAGCTGTGCAGCTTAAATTTTCAAAGGCTATGCACCTGGCACCCCCATATCAATGCCAGATAATAGCACATCTTTCACATTTTAGAGGTATCTCACTACTTGATCATGACATACTCTCAAATATGATTTTTAAGATCCAAAAAGCCATCTGGTATCTGGATTTATCAGTTTTTTGATCAATCAGAAAAATATATTTAAAAAAAAATAAATTGCTTTCATAGATTTCATGAAGTGCAAATTAAAACCTTAGTCTTTATCCACTCTTATATGACCAGACTGAGGACTTCTAGTTTATGTGCTGTCATTTTTTTCTGCTGCCATTCCAGGAGACAGCAGTGAAAGTCTTGTAATACCAGCTAGCCCAGATCCCTCAGTTCCTTTCCATAAAGTAGAGAACAGAGTTCTCACTGATGGTACATTAGGGATACACAGAGTATTCTGGAAATATCAGATGCTAAATTTTCAGCTTTTTAATCAACCATAGGAGGAGGCAGTTGGTATTTTAATCATTAAAAATGGATTATTTCATCCTGTATAATCAGCAATAGGCTTCCCATCAGAAGCTGCCCCACCTTTTACATTCATCTGCGCAAGGGATTTAATGAACAATCAATACGAGCCCATCTACAAACTTTCTTACCTGTCCTCTGCTAATAAAACTCAGTGGGCTGATAATTCAGATGCCTCCTTCCCCAAGCTGCTGTCTGTGGTATGTAGAGCACAGTTGGGAGATAAGTAAAAAATGAACATAAAAAAGCAGTGAAGAAATGTGTGTGATAAAACCGAAGAAGAGGTCATATTTTCCCCTTCTCAGCAAGGATTTTCAGAGGTCCTTTTAATGAGCTATTTTCTGAGTAGGTCTGTGTGGGCCCAGAAGAATGCTGGCTACAAAGAGTAATTATTCTGGCACTCAGCTACTAATAAACAAAAAGGTAAAGCTGAATGGCTGTTGGCTTCTTCTGCATGTTCACAAGAGGGCAGGATGATAAACTTAGGATCTTGTTTTCTTCTCTGTGCTAATCATTAAAAAGCAGCTGTCTTTAAACATTTAACTTGAGCTTTCCCAGATGTCAAGAATATTGCATGTTTAACAGTGCCAGGGTCATTTTCATATGTCTTTATCTATTTGGAAGAATAGTTACACTTGTTCCAATTAAATAATTTTATTCCTATTTTTCCAACAAAAGCATTTGTGTGAAGAATTGTCATTTTACAAACTTGACTTTGTCTCATCAAAAAAAAAAACATTTAGAGTTTTGCGCTCTAGCATAATCATTCAGCTAAATACAGTCATGTACCATTCCTCAGATATTTTAGAGTGTAGGAGAAAGAATAGGAGTAGATTTTGCACAGCAGACTGTACATTTTGTACCAAGAACAAGCATAATTTCTTTAGCCAAGAAATCTGGACAGCCTGCAAACTGAAATCTATACTTCGCCTCAGGCTTCCTGTGCAGCCCTGAGTAAGCGCCTATAACCTTGTCTATACTAAAATAATCTGACAGTCCATGGGTAACTGCAACTTCTTAGCCATATATTCCCAGATATCCTACATCCACATGACATTATTTGACTAGTTTCAGTGAAGGTAACATGCGTAGTTAGTACACGCCAGCCTTAACTTAGGACAACTCTCACCTCTCTGGTTTCTCTACCTAGGGATGACATATGGCATCTATCAAAGCTTCCATTTGAGTCCAGCCAAGCAGCTCTTCCTAACTAGGACTGTCCCATTCAGATGGCCATCTTCACCTAAGTCAAGTTTTGGGGTTGCCCTGCAAGTCATATTTCTGCCAGAACAGAGATACAAGTGATGCTGTTTACTTTCAAAATCAGGTTTTCCTTCTTTCTAGCCTTATGCTCTTGGTCTTATATTTCAGTGTCAATTAACACATCTACTGACCAGTGATTCTTTCCTTTCTGTTTTTATGTTGTCCTTACTGATCTCTTATGACCTAGGTTTTTCTCAGTCCCTCTCCTCTCCATTTCCAGTTTGCAATCTACCTTTAAGTTATGGCAGAGTTTGCAACATCTAAAGCAGACTTCTAGAAAAGTGAGAAACATGGTGTATTTAGGCTTGGTTTCGTGACCAAGTATGCTACTACTGTCAGGCTTCTAAAGAAATCTTCCAAATTTAAGCAAACCCCTGTCAATGTTATAAAGAATACTTTAGACTTTCAGCTGAAAATGTGTAAATAACACTATAGATACTATGAACTAACCAAAAGAATCACAGTATTATAAAAAGGGCAGGTGACTTAATTTTAATCAACAAAAATCTGCATGTTGCCATTTACTTTCTACCAAGATTTGCTTCAGAACTTCCCAGTATAAGAATACAGGTGACAATGCAATGGAAAACACTTTTGCATGTAGTAACAAAGAATGTAGATTCAGTGCTTGATTCTGAAGCATTTGTACTTCCATGTTGCATCTTCATTCTAAGCAATTGGAAGAAGGCATGGGTGTAATAATCGTAGCTTTAGAATAAAGAAGCAATTGAGTTAGTTTATTGCCAGAACTACAATTTCAGAGATTTTATAAACATTTTTATCACCTTAAAATATTTCAAAGCCCATATTCCCTATAATACCCCAAAATAAACTCAGTCCAATCAAGGCTGACCCTGACAGTAATTCCAATATATTCCATATAGATCCTTAAACCACCTTCATCCCCAGGGAGAACTGGTTACCCTCAGGTTGTACATTAAGTGACATAACTAACATATGCCACATGGGATGTATTCTTTCTCTCCACCTGTCCAGTGATTTAGCATTTTGATAATTTTAAGTGTTCTTAAGTCAAGATTATCTTGTGCTATGGTTTTTATTAGTTAAAGACACATACCCTCTTCTTCAAACTATAAGTTTTAGATTCCAAAATTCTGTAGCCTTTCAAAGAGACCTTTGCTCCTTTTGCTTTAGCAGTAGATGACTCTGCAGTCTCCTAAGAGCAGAGCTGCCAGATTCAGGGATAACGTTGCTTGCTTACTGCAATGTTCTAAAATGTCTGGATTGAGGACAGTCCTTCAAGACTTCAGAAGAATTGCTGATTTTTTTTGTCACTTTGGACCATTTTTTTCTGAGAGTTACTTGAAATAAGTCAAATTTTACCTGAGAACTGAGTGAAAATGGATGCAATTTCTGAACTTGGTCTTAGCTTTGAAAAGGGAAGAAATATATCTTGGATGTCAATTAAACATTATTTCTGTCATTACTAGTAATAGAGCTGTACCATTTATCATTATGGTCCAGTTATAACAATGTACAATATTTCAAAAAAAGACTCAACTCTGAGTTAAAGTCAACTTCAAAACTCTGGAAAATAATATTATATATGCACAATTTGCTACCAACAGAGATTGCTTTCTATCTTTCATCCATCTCCTGAAAAATATATTTCAGGTAGAAATGAAAATTGCAATTCAAATTATATAAATGAGGAGGTTAATATGAAAGTTAAAAAACTTAAAGTGTTTCAGTTATCAGTTTGTGTTTTGAGATATTAGTCAAAGTTTTAATTTCCAAGAGCAGGGATCATTAAACCAGACATCAAATATATATCCTTCATTTAAATTCAAAAGGAAAGGCCCTATAACTCATGTATTATTTTTTCACCCAGTGTTTTGACAAGTTAGAAGATTTACAGATAATAAACAGGTTTGGACTTAATAAAACTCATTCTTATGTTTCAACAAATAACTCTTGCTAGGATTCCTTATCCCAGAGATTATATAAGTCCTATGCACACTATTAAGAAATCACAAGCATTTTTAATAAAACTCTCACATCTGTATGCACAAGGCATCATGCAATCTGCAAGCTTCATAATCAATGTCTTCTGAATAGCTTCACAGGTTTACATAATACAGAAGCATATGTAGTCTCAAACTAAAAAAATAAAAATTTCAAAAACCCTAAAACTGTAAGTCGTGCATTAAGAACATCTTAACTGCAATGCAGCGGCAATGCAAAGTAATCGTATTTATACACACGTCGTACTAAAGGTTCAGTTTATTTTAAAATTATCTTAACATAGTTTTTAAGAAAAGGACATTGCTGTGCTATTTCTGTCAAATTCTGTCTTACTCATGGTGTTAGATTTTATGTTCCTACTGACTATGGCTGTTTCTTCAGGAAAAAAGGTGATTAGGAGCTCAGTCTTGCCAACATTATCCAGCTGTGGTTTTGATTACAGCAGAGACTACGGGTCCACGGGAGAGCTCAGGCACTCAAGAAAAGCACAAGGCAGATGTACCCACAGGATCAGTCCTCTTCCGTGAAATGCCCGTTTTCTGACTTTTAAAGGAAGTGTAATAAATAACCTGCATTTTACCAAAAAAGTAGTTACCTCATGCAGTACATCTTACAGCACCAGTCCCTGATTTTGAATCTACCCTGCCTATTAGGTCTTGTTTGTTAACTAGCCAGAAGTTGGCATGGAGAAAAGAGTTTGAAAGTTAAGGAAATGAAACAAGTTATTTTTGGAAGTGACTCAAAAGCCCTCTTGTACCAAGTACTTTTGTTCCTCTGCTTCCCAGAAAAGATCCTTGTAGAAAATTACTGAACATACCAGTAGCTGGTAAAATTTCATTCATTTAAAAGGTTGCCTTTAATTTCAGTTAAGAAGACAAACTCTGTGTTTGCTGCATGTAGGATTGCCTTGGCTGACTCTATGTTGCCATTATACATAGGAAATCTCATCTCCTTTGCAGTTCTGAAGTGGACCAGGAATTTTTCATTTAAGTATTTTCTTCCACATAAAAAAGCCAGTTTGCTTGGACAAAATCCTTTAACAGAACATATTTGCTTTTACCCACTTTTCATCTGGAAGGTTCTTTGAATCCAGGATGGACTGATTAGTAGAAACACCAGGATGGAGAGACAGAAATGCTTTTGAATATGCCTCTCTGAAGGACAAAATGGAAACTTAGCCCACGTTTCCTACAGGGCTAGTGAATGCCCCAGCTATCAGGCTATTTTCGGATGTCTCTTTCTCAGATGTGTTCTTCAGCGTAAGCTTTGAAACATGTCTTCCTCCATTAGCATCAGAAAACAAATTGCCAAAGGTTGAAACTTTCCTTCAGAGAAAGTTTTTTCCTAGCCAGAAATGTCAAACCCAGTCATTGAACGTTATAACGGCGATATGACCTCCCAGGGTTGGGGAAGCAATCAGCAGAAAAATCCTGAAGCTAAGGCCTTGGGTGAAGAATTTGAGGAGCAAGGAAGGCGACTTTGAGAGGCAAAGGCACCCACCTTTTGCCAGCGAGCAGCCAAGACCCACTGCAGCACCTGAAGTTCACAAACAAGCCAGAAAGCTGCAGATGAAGGGTCTGGGCTCAAGGGTTGTCATCAGCCTTTATTCTTCTTCCAAAACAACGCATCTGAGGACACAGTCACAGATAGATGTGAAGTAATTGGCAGGCATTTTTGTTTGGCTTCTTACTAATGATGAACAAACACAGATTTAAGGCTGCACTGGCCCATAGCTGCTCTTGGCAGAAGTCAACTGCAAAAAAGGCTTCTACAGAGGATTTCTGCTACAAAAACAAAATCAGGTCTGCTTCAGAGCTCCTTATCTGCTGCATGTGGTACAAACTATTTCTCATTCATTACACTTTCCCTCTGGTTTACTAGAACCTCAAACATTCATTAGAGCATTCCGGCATGCTTTCTGTAGAAAGTGTGTGTGTGTCTGTCTGTCTGTCTGTGTCTGTTTGTAAAATGAAAGACAGGAGAATGCTACGTGGGTGGAGGCGAAGTGCCAAGAATTTGGGATTTGCTTTTGCAAATAGCTATGTCAGCAGACTATATACTTGTCCTGTTAAAATAAATTAGGCCTTGCTCACATGAAACTCTAGAGTTTTTTAATGGTTACCTGGGAAAAATTTAAATTTTGATCAAGTTTTTATGAAGTTTTTGAGATCATGTAAAAAAAAAAATAAAATGTGCTGTGCTACATTTGCACCTGCCTACTTAAAAATATACTTCATTCCATGAAGACTATTTAAAGGCACGGTCCCAGAAGAAGTATGCCATATCACATCGAAAGTTCAAATTCTAAATGATCAGCTTGTTTCAGATCTCATAATTACCTAAGTGGCACACTTCAGAAGTTGTTTTTTTCATCCATACTCAGCTTATCTCTCTTGGAGCATGTGCATGATTGTGAGTCTATTTTAAAAGGTTATTATCTGTCAGTGGAGGTAACAGATAGTGAACCAACCATCTATAGGCTGTTAGCATCTGCAACTGCAAAACAAAAAAATGACTGTGAAGAAAATGGGTTCATTTAAATTAGCCTACCATTGCTTCTTCCCTGGGCAACATGAGAATGTGTCTCCACTAACGACGGATAACTCATTTGAATGTGTTAATCAAGCATTTGCAATCATATGACCTCTCATATCTCATAAAACAAGCCTGAAACATCACAAAAAACTCTTTTGCAGGATTTCTTAGTCAGCAGTGTTGAATTCTGCATCACTTCTAATATATTTAGGGGGTTTTTGCTGTTTCTCACCACTTTGAAACAACTAGTATACAAATACACACTTAGAAAGTATATTCTGGGTAAGAATTTTTATATACTGTATCCCTCATAGCAACTGATTGGTAAGATAAACCCTCTGTTAAGGCTTCGCATTTCTTCTCTATTCAGACTGAGTTCACACTTTCGCAGCACCCACACAAAGTATATCCGAACCAATAAATGCTATCTCTATCATTTAAAAAAAAAAAAAAAGGTACAAAAATAAATATCAGATTATTGCCTTCTGAAGGAGATGTTAAGGGCAATGCTAACAAGTGAACTGAAGCAATATACAATAATCGTACTCCTGTCAAGGAATATGTCATGAAGAAGTCAATGTGATATGTATGTCAATGCATGCCAAATTTATTATAACATCAAATCAGAGTCCTAGGTCAATGTTTTGCATAGTTGATGATAAAAGTGACACTGGTAATTGCAGTATCACTTATCAAGATGCATTAATGTCAGCTTGCTTCTGTCACTGTCAACAGCTAAAATGTATAGCGATAATGCACTACATATGCTACCCACCTTTCTCTGCCAACATCAACCTAACATGTCAAATCTTTCTAGAAAACACTAATCAACATGCTTTGCTAGAGACAGCTGAGATACCAAGGCTATCTAACTTAAGAAGTTGATGAATAAATGATAAACCTTCAAGCATTACAAGCAAACCAAGATTCTTCCAAACGTAGCTATTAGAAAGGACTGACAATAGTTGCAGTTGGACATTCAAATAATTTTTATGTTAGGAAAATACCTCAGCTTCATAGTACCACATATAGCACCTATTAATATGATAGTGGCAGTATAATAGAAATATTTGATTATCTACACAAGACCATGAAATCATTTTACAGATTTACTCCCAGCGAGGATTTTATAAGAGGTAAAGAACCTCAGCAGAAGAATGCAAGAAAGAGACATGTTGCATTTTTCATTGTTGGTAAAGGAGACAAAAAGAACCTTCTGTACCATCACTCTAGCCTAACTATTGTTTTCCCACTGTGACAGCCTTCATGAAATAAAAATAAAAATAAAAATACTCCTAAAAAAACTTCATATGAATGACAGCAGTTTTTCTGTGCCTGAGTATCACTTCCAGGAAAGACTAGTCCCTAAACCTCTAACAACTTGGATGTAGTCCTTGGTACCTCATCTCTACTTAAACGAGCTCCAGTGAACATTGCCTACGGTGATGGTGGCGGATGCTCACATCATGGTCACTAACCAGCACGTTCATGTGTCACTCAGACGGAAGGGTGCCAACGTAGCGATGTATCTGTCCAAATCGGTGAATGAGTTCTGAGGTGGGCAGAGGTGGGATGGAAATACTGGGACCAGAGGTGCCTCTGAGATTTTCGCTATTGATTTCAGTGAAGAAAGAATGTGTCCTCAAAGTTTGTCCAAAGTACTTTAATGAAAATGTTTATGCAAGGTCAAATGGATATCTTTTGTTCTTGCTTTCTCTAATGAGACAAGAAAGCACAGGGTGGACTTGGGTTGTGTTCTGTCATATGATTTCTCTCTATTTATGTACTAATTTTCCTTTAACTATGAAATTATTGTAGTGGGATCTTCTAATGGAAACCTAGTCAAATCCTGGGCAAGATCCTCCCAAATCATGAGACAGGAGACTACACTGTAAACAAGGCTAGATATTATTACTGTGCAACACTCAGAACTAAATGTAAAATATACATTATAGCTTACTCATTACATGAACCTCCAGAAAAATAATCTTTTTTATTATTATTTTTTTTTTTTTTTACATTAATATCTGTCTCCTTAAGCAAGACACGTGACAGGTGCTAAAAGATTTGAAGAATTACTGATAAAGGTGTTAACAATATTATTACTTTAAGAAGCTGGTGCTTTCAAGAGTTTAAATGCAGTCAACTTGCAAGATATTTTCTCCGTGCTGTCCAAAATCAGGAGCAGCACATCTTGTTGTGACTGGAAGTGCACCATAAATATTATAGATGGTCAGAAGTAATGTATTAATTTGTCAGATTCCAAAATGGCTGCTTAACCACTAAAAAAATAACTTTCTAAGTTTGTATGAATAAATTACATCAGTAGCCTTTGTACTAAGTTCCATCTAAGACCAGGTTTTACATTTACAGTGATTAGCATAAGGTTAATCTCCATCAGTCAACTGCAACTGCAATAAAATACACTGAGAGCCCTTGAGCTTACTGTATGCAATACTGCAAAAGTAATTACATTTTTCTGCCTGTTATGGAAGTGAGGTTTTTTGATGACAGTCAGCCAAGTTCATTCCTAGTGATACAGAATACCAATGGTATAAAGGCAATAGCCTCAGGGATCTGTCTATCCATTACATCCAAACAGAATCAATTTCATGTTTATATATAAATGTAAATATGTATAAATATTACAGCACCTTGTTGAACCTCAATTCTCGAAAAGCATTTCCAGAAAACATGCTTAATCCATGCAATAAATACCGTAATGAAACAAAACTTTAAATTAAACCAAATAGCCTCAAAACTGACAAATGACATGACACTGAGAAAAGGAAATGCTAATCATACTGTACTCTTTGATTCAGTCCCCATGATTTGTAGGCAAATCCCAAACTACACATCAAACATGATGCAGAAAGAAAGTAGCAAATTACTTTCTAACCACAAAATCACCATAATATTAACTCCTTTGGGATGGATAATCACAAAAATAAAACAAAACTTTGTTCATCAGCACAAATCACTGAGAATATCTGATGAAGTCTGGGTTAAGCTAGTGATCACCTTTACCCAGTGATCATGTAGCAGTCAACTTCAGCCTTTTTATCGTCTATGTTATGTGTTGATATATAGTCTCATATAAAACACTATGTACCATATTGCACTATTCCTGCAGAATACTCTGTTGCAGAGCAGCAATTTAGGACCCTATAAAATATTGCAAGCCCCTTCCTTTTTCTTTAAAGCTGTCTAGATATATTGGCAGTAGTAAGCAAAAAAAAAATAAATCTGACACCACTTGTCCTGGGAGAAAGCATTAAAATAATGATGGGACAAAGTTTATAAGAGCTAAAATTGTGCAGTTGGATAGAATGATTCCTATGGCTTCAGGAAGGCATAAAAATCCAAAGTATCTGAGGAGGAATTCATGAAAGAGGTAACTCTCACCTGAAGGAGGATTAAGAGACTGTGGGCTGCTTCTTCAGCTGGTGTGAACTGGCACCACTCTTTGTATCTCCCTGTGGCTTCACTAGTCCACACCACAGAACCAGTGGGGAAAAAAAATGGAGCAGGAAAATGTTTCAGGAAGGTATTTCATCTGGGTATCAGGAAACATTTCCCAGTGCCATCTATCACTCCGTGAAATAATTCCCCAGGACAGTAGTACAAATTCTGTGCCAAACTTCAGAGATTGGGTTTTTAGTAACACAGAAAAGTAGGTAAGGCTCAAAAGGATATTTCCTATCTCAAATATTCATGAATCTATAGTAATGACTATTTATTTCTTACAATGTTTTCCTTTAGCATATACCCCATTTCTAAATATCTTCCTAAATCTTATTTAGCATCCAATTAATATTGTCCATAAGCTATTTATAACTTTTGATGCAACAACTATTCGGAATGCTCAAGTATTCTATCTATTACACCAGAGACGAGACTGGCAATATAGAGGTAGTTACACTACTAAACATTGAGGCAGGTGTATAATAAAGACAGTTCTTTTTCCTTTTAAAACAAGCTTTCTGAATAAAGTCTGCCTGAAGAAGCTTAAGCCCATGTATTCCCCAACCACAAGGCAAGAGGCTGTTCTTGCAAGAGATAATGCTCATTCCCTCTTCTATTACAGCTGCTTTATATTCAGAAAATATTCAGCATTTATGATTGCTTTTTGTCCGCTGACTGTTAGGACACATTCTTAATACAGGGTGAGATTTGGGTTTGGGAATGCATCTTAAGGTTGGTTTAAATAAATTATTCAAAGACTGGGTGTCCAGGATGCTGAAGGCCCTCTCCCCCAGCACCCCCTAGTAGGAGATCCTCTAGAATGGGCCAAAGACTTTTCTTTTCCCTTTGTATTGAACAGAAATGGCCACCCTGTGCAACTCCGTTCTCTGAGGTGGGCCTAGATCAAACCCATAGGATCAGATGACTTGTGAAAAATAACTCCTGCTTTCTGCATTTGTGATGGGGCTACAGTTTCAGCCAGGCACCAAAATACTCAGAGTATACTGTAAAACAGTCATTGAAGCTGAAATTGATGTGCTTGGGAAATTTTAATATGAAAGAGCCTTGAATGCCCTTATGTTGGTAGTTGCCCATGACTTGAAGGAAAGTAATAATGCACTTTTCCAGAATTTTGACTGAGATATTTAAATTCTGTCTCAATCTTACTCTGGATGTGAAAGGCTTTTCAGCTCATGTCCCCAAGTAGGAGACTCTTCCTTGCCTTGCACTGCAGTAAGCTAGCTTGCAACTATGGTCAGTAAGAGCCATTTACTTTTTTTGTCTTTTGCCATCTCTACTTAAAGCATTTTGGTATAAATCTAGAAAACAATGGGAAGAGACCAGATTTGTTTGAGCCTAAACAGACTATAAATAATCTACATGCCAAAATATTACAAGGACTGCTTTGATACATTGCCAATAAATTATCCTAATTTTATAGGATCTTCAGAACAGGGTGTTTGGGGTTGGGGAGAAGAGAAACCTGACCCTGACAGCCAGCCAGTCAATGAACATATGGTGCTCTGCTGTGACAGCATCAACCACTTCTGCCCACTGGTGTAGAATGGGCCCTGGAGATGCTCAGTACCTCCTGCCATTTAGAAAACTTGAGATAAATGCTTGTATGTCCCTACCCTAACCCAGCTATTCTCTATGCACTGTGCCACCAAGGACCGTATGGGCAGCTGCCGTGTGAATGCTTATTCACTTACAGCTTGGCTTTAACTGTCAAAACTGACATGGCTGTGGATTTACTCCTGTGGTTTGTGCCCTCCCCTTAAATACTTTTTTCTCCTTACATGGCTATTGTCTCCACTTCTGTAATGTTGAATGGAATTTAATCACCAAAGGCAAGGATTTGAATGCACGGGCTCTGCTTGGGAAAGACCGTGCTGGGAAGCCCTTCAGCACTCTGGGAAGTCCCATACCCCATCAACGCCCCCACCAGCCCTCCGAGGCACACGGCTGCTCTCCACTGCCATTAGCAAAGGTTTGGGACTTTTGTCCCAACTGTCCCTACCGTTTGCCAGTAGCGTGCATGATGCTAAGCCATTGTGTTCATAAGGATCAGGTTGGGAAGGCAGACAAAAATAAAGATGTCTTTCCAAGACTTCCCTTTGGGTATGTGAATTAAATAAATGTAGATACCTTTTTACAGAGGCAGGGTGGGGGTGCGCAGGGAGGAGAAGGCAGCCAGCTTCATGGTCTTACGCACATTTAGGGTCAAGTGGAGGTACAGAATTTTCTAGAAAGCCTGGAATAACTCCACATCAGCTTTCAGTAAAACTGATTTTTTTTTTTTAATAAGGTCTGACCATAGCAAACTGCTGCTAACATTTATATATATACACATATTTCCACTTCACACTACTTAACTTCAGGCAATTGCTCAGTTGAGCCAGCTTGATTTGCAGAACCCATAATCCAACAAGCAACATGACTGAGAGAAGCAGCAGCTCCTTTCCTAGTCTCCCCCCCCCCCCTTCTCACTGTACCTGCAGGCACAGCTCTCCTCTGGCCCGACTCCTTGTCTGCAGGTGATGTGGGTTTGTCTCCTTCGTGCAAATGTCCAGCTGTTTGCATTTCCTTAAGTAATGTAGATTTTTCTTCTGAAGAATTGTTTCCTCCGCAAGAAACAGTCTACTAAAAGAAAGTGCTGCCAATGACTCCTGATTTCATCCCATTAAGCATGAATCACGAAGGAAATCAGGCGAATCCTAGGCCAGGTGCAATGAGGCAGAGTATCTGGTTAAGTCATACAGCTACAAAATGGGTTCATCTCCTATTGGTACCATGGCCGATATCTTTGATAAATCTCATGGATTTCATTCCTGCCTCTGTCACTATATGGCCTTAGGCAGGTCACAATTCAGCTTACCCTTGCATAACATGTTTGATTTTTTCTTGCTGGGGAGGCTTCAGGTTTGTAGAGTACATCACTCTTGGTGATGCAGCACAGCATGGATATGCACATTAAGAAGGTCTATCTGGTGAGATGTAACCCAGTCCCTCTCCCTTCCTACAAAAGAATGTCCTTACTTCTTTATTTGTAGACAGAGTGCCTTGTAAAGTTACTCTTGTTTAAACGAGAAAAGCTACTCTTTCTGTAAAGATTTTAAGTTGCAAGATACTTTTTTCTAGAATTGAATTGTTCTGCATTATGATTTTCTAACAGAAATGAAAACTAGATGAGAACAATCAACTGGCTCCTCTGTTGCTGTAATTCCAGTAAATTCTTGCAAGAAATTATGCAAAGTTCCTGCATAATTTTACTGCTTCAATTCATGTTCAATAGAGTATATACACTATGGAGTTAAGTGAAATTCAAGCAATGAGAGTGGGACATTTCCACATACTTCTGTCCCTCAGTTTCATGAGAAAGGAGTAGAAAAGTTCCCTGCAGCCCAAGTGAAACTTTCATTGATTCTTTGAAGGAAGATGGACTGACTGGTCCAATCTGTGAATACATACTAGTTGAGTATATTGAATCACCTTCTGACAAATTCCTACTGGGAGAAAAGCATTTACTAAGTATAAGTAATTCATCCCATTAGTATAAAGACCTTTTCTGCATATTTCTTAATTCTATTTTCCCAAAACAGAATAGTTTCGAAGAAGAAAACAGGTAGTTCCTTTTATCACACAGCCAATTTCTTTCTGAACGTGTGATTGCCCTCTCTCAGGACATGTCATGCCCCCTCACATTTTTTTCTTTCCTGACTAATAACTACTAAAACATAGAGATCATCCTGAATTTACAAATACAGCAAAGAGAGTAGCCTTCCGGGACTATTCTCTTTGATAAGAAAATAAAGGAATATACAAACTGCGTGCGTCAATCCCATTGCAGTAGTGATGCCTAAATGGCAGTGTTCCCTACCAGGAAGGGGTTATGGTTATTACAACTCGGAAACTGCAGTACTTAAATTCACATAATTAACAGTACAAATTGAATGCTTTCCTAATCATTTTATCCTTTATTGTTCAAGTGAGAAAGATGAGCAGAGCCTTGTTAGCTTGCCAAATGTGCCAGAAAGAATATTCAGGACGTAGTAGAATATTTAACCAGGTTATGTGAAAGAATGACTTAGGAAAACACAAAAGAAAGACAAAGTGTGTAAGATAATAAATGCCGCTGGCATACTTAACATGCTGAAGTCCTCTCAGACTGAAACCCCCTGTGCTATCCATCAAAAAGAGTGGCTCTTAAAATAGCCTAACACTTTTCGCAGGAGTAGGAATATCACTGGCTATTTCTTGGGACTTTGCCCAGATTTCAGTCTACATCTTCTCTGCATTTTCACTTGTGTGTATCTTGAACTTCCCATCTAAAATTTTGGTGTGTCAGCTGATACCTCTGTTCCACACCAAAGATAACTCTAAGCAATGAATGAAATAATTTGAAAGGCAATAAAATAGCATTTCAATAACCTGAAAAGCCTAAGTTTTTGCAGACTTAAATTTCCTGTACAGATAGTTAAGGAAATGTATGTACTTACCACATCTACATTTGTGCTTGTTCAAGGCTGCATTATGGTCAAAGGAGAGAGAAAAGGCACTTCTTAAAAAATTATTAATTTCACCATAAGATTGACATCTAAACTACATCAGAGAATAATGCCCAGAAGTCCCTGTTTCCTTCCACTGACTACAACAGGAGTCTAGATGACCTGTTCAGATGTAAATGCAGCTGTCTAAACTCAGGAGAGGTGAATCACTACCTATTGACTAGCCATGTGAACTAAAATAAGAATTTCTAAATTTCTGACTTCAGGGAATGAAGATAGGGTAATTAAAGCAAGATCAGACTCTAAATTAGTAGGAGAAAAAGGATTGTAACTCAGGGCCTACCCACTCTCCTCTCTTTGATTATTCCTCAAGACTAGCAAGTAGAATATTGAAATCTCCTGTAGGTCTCAAACTCCTAGAGCTTGACTTCCACATCCAAAGTTCACAGCATAGGTCCTAAATAAACTTAAAATGGTACTCTGACAATTTCTTTGCAATTTCTGTATTGAAATCTCATGCTGGCACCTGAAATTTCTGTGGGAAGGAATGCTGAAATGCCAGAACAACCAAGACACAGGCATGAATGTCTTTTTTGTTTGTTTTCATAAAGCATAGCACAAGAATGCCAGAAAGCACCACTAGAAACTAAATGTCATTTGCAGTTAGTTACAGAAACTGCAAAGCCAGGGTAAGTCAAATGCTAGAGGTTATTGAATATTTGCTTATTGGCTCCGTCTAGGATGGTTTATGTCCTTGGATCAATTTTCCTCTCCTATCTTTTCACTGGAAAATAGTTAAAATCAAAATACTATTTCCAATTACCTACTGGAATCAACCACTATGTATTTGGCATAAGGATCAGGAAAGACTTGACATCAAAAGGGCAACATCAGTCGCAAGGCAGTATGATGGTGCCAGTGTGCAGTATGACAGCAACAGATTCCTCAGCCATCAGGGAGATCAAATTTTTGGAATTTATTTGAGATGGCAAGCTCTCAGCTAAAGGCACACCACCCAGGCATTTGCAAAATGAGGCTCACTATCTGCCTGGTACAGGGACCAGCTCCTCTCCTCCCCTGACCCTGGGATCACCTCTTATTCTCAAACCCACTGCACACCATGTGCTTGTGAGGATAACATTTACCTGCCACCTTGCTTTAGTTAAAGGAGCAAAGTGTTTTTTTCACCTTGCCTTAGGTTTTTTTTGTGTTCTCTTTTCCTCCCTTTTCCTAGCTGCCAAACATAAACAACATAGCAGTAATCAAAATGTTCTGGGTGACCTTTTAAGACCCACTGTGCTGGGAACCCTCTTTATAGTCCAAATGAAACACTTACATCATCCCAGGAATGGGCTCTCTTGAGAATATAGACAATTTCACAAAAAAAGTGTGGGCACACCATGATGTCAGGCATTAAGGAAAAAAAAAAGGTTTAAGATTATTTAATCGGATGAAATTGCCTTGCCATTTCTTTCTCTACTGCAGAAGCACCTTAGCTAGTGCCCAAAGGGTCTGACTACCACCTGCTCAAAGGGTGTCTGAGGAAGGACAGCAAGTAAAATACACTTTACCAGCCTGTTACCTGGTGAATGATTTCCTAAAGCACAGTTGTTTCCCAGGGTTATGTATATTCCTTCTTCCCTAGTGAATGACTTCACTAAGAGTGATATTGATCCGACCAAATGCAAAGGTGTCCAGAACAGAAATCTGCATCTGAGTTGTGCTCTCTTTGTATGCAATAGAGAGAAATCGGCACTTCTGCGATGCAGTTCATCCTACTCAAAGTGAAATGTCTAATATGGATCAGATTAATTAATCATGCTCTACAATTCCTATGCTTGTTTTTTTTAATTGACTTCAGAAGAAACTCAGATGAGTTTCTCACTCAGATGTACATTAGACATCTAAGAAGGGATATGAATCCTGTCTAAGCAACTTTAATTGGACCATTCATGCACAAGATTCCCTATAAACATGAGCCAGTGGTACCTAGAGCAAGACTATGCCTAGTGCAATATTGTGTAGAAAAGCAGATATGTATAGTTTTCACTACAATGTCATGGATTCTTGGTATAAGACCAAAATTGCCATGAAGCACCACACAAATTTATCATACAATCAAAACTGGTAGGGTTTCATATGACACATAATTACATTATAAAACTCACTGCCTCAGGAAGTTCCAGATCCCAAGAAGAAAAACAGTTCAAAACCCAAGAAAATACATCCACAGTGAATAGATCCACTCATTTACACTAAGGCCAGGAGGAATAGGAAGGGCAAGAATATCTATTCCTTTCCCCATGACTTTTTTCCTTAAGCATGAACTGCAGGCAACAGTCGGGGACAGGACACTGGGCGAGATGGACCTCCAATTAAGTCAGTATGTCAATTCTTATTTTCTGACCTAATATTGCCAGCACTTTTCTGACGGCAGTGAGCCAAGCAAGGAATATTATAACGCTGCCTCACACATACTATTTTTCCTAGGATTACCAAATACAGGTTAAACCTTAATTTTACACTGGGAAACACACTCAAAGCACAAACACAAAATGTAAGCCATTTGTGTTTTGGGTTTGTGTGGCGGGTTTTGGTAGCGGGGGAGGGACCGCAGGGCCGGCTCCTGTGAGAAGCTGCCAGAAGCTTCCCCGGCTCCGAGTCGGACCCGCCGCTGGCCCAGGCCGAGCCCGTCAGTGACGGCGGTAGCGCCTCTGGGAGAACAGAGTTCAGAAGGGGAAAAAACCTGCCGGGAGTGAGGGGATGGGAATGGGAGAGGAACCCCTGTGCAGATCCCGAGGGGAGTGAGGAAGGAGGGGAGGAGGAGCGGGGGAGGAGGGGATGCCCCTGCAGCCCGTGGGGAGACCAGACGGCAGGCTGTCCCCCCCCAGCCCAGGGAGGGGAGCGGGGGAGCAGATGCCCACCTGCAGCCCGGGGAGAGAGGAGCCCACGCCGGAGCAGGGGGATGGATGCCCCCCAAGATGGCCAAGACTCCAGGGGAAGCCCGCAATGGAGCAGGCTGTGCCTGGAGGACTGCAGCCCGCGGAAGGGACCCATGTTGGAGAAGTTTGTGAAGAACTGCAGCCCATGGGAAGGACCCATGCTGGAGAAGTTCATAGAGGACTGTCTCCCATGGGAGGGACCCCATGCTGGTGCAGGGGCCGAGTGAGGAGTCCTCCCCCTGAGGAGGAAGGAGCGGCAGAGACAAGGGGTGAGGAACTGACCCCAACCCCCATTCCCTGCGCCGCCGGGGGGAGGAGGGAGAGAAAACCGGGAGTGGGGGTGAGCTGGGAAGGAGGGAGGGGTGGGGGGAAGGTGTTCTGAGGTTTGGTTTTACTTCTCAGTATCCTTGTTTTTATTTGATTGGTAGTAAAGTGATTTTGTTTCTTCCCCAAATTGGGCCTGTCTTCTGCCCGTGACCATAAGTGCTGAGTGATCCCTCCCTGCCCTTGTCTCAACCCACGAGCCTTCCTTTATATTTTCTCCTCATCCCACCGGGGCCAGGAGGGGGAGGAGTGAGTGAGCAGCTTCGGGCTTAAACCACGACAATCACCCCACCTGCTTTTACAATCCTACTTTGAAACATTTGTGCTTGATCCAATTCTCTGTTCGTGGTACATTATTTCAGTACAGATATTTACTGGTGAGGACAGTAAGTGTAGGAGTCAAACACTTACTTGACATTATCCATTCTGTTTGTCATCAATATGACTCATCAGCAGTAGTCTCGTCTTCCATCCTTTTGGGCAAGGTTGAGAAATTGCTAAGAATAGCAGCAGAACTTGACTGCAGAGTGTTTTTCTGAGGAACTCAAATCTTAGACTGTGACTAATACTGCTAATTGAATTTTTACCTCCATCTTGTTAAGGGGAGAAAACAAACAGTAAGAGATAAGGCTGCTTTTTATAATGCTTCTTTCTACTGCATTGTCCCTTTCTTATCATTTCAAGGCAGTGAAATACCAAACCATTACACAAAACCCTCTCCTAAAACCCCTGCAACTATTCTTCCAGAGAATCAGACACATGGGGATTTCCCAATAACAATCTGGAGCTCAGTGGTGAGCTATCATTGCAATACAAAATAGCACATAAGCTCTGACCTGTTTGCGATAAAACATATTTCACGTATGGCATATTCTTTTTCTTTTCTCCTCCTCCCAACCCCTCCTCCTCCTTTTCTTTTAAATTAGCCACCAGGGTAACTACAGTATTTCAGCAGTGACTGTTGCTACGCATAACCAAATCTGAACTCTCATGTCAAACTGAAATGGGCACATATTGTTCGCATTAAATACTTCTAGGTGACTGAGAGAAGTATGTTAGGGAAGAATATTTGTCATATTAAGCTAAGACACTCTCTTTTGAGCCCTTTTAAATCAGGTCTACAGAAAAAAACCCTGAAAACTCCAAATAAGCACAAGAATCCTAAAAATACTTTCCACTAAGTACCGTTCCATTCATCCCATACCAATCCAGGGAGCAATGAATTACTGTTATCTCTCAGTACAATCAGTGTAAATTAATTATTTCAAAACTGGGTAGAAATAGACTCGCCCAAACAGGAATGTTCAAATCCTGCTAAAATCAGGAAATAGTTACAGCAATTTACAAGAAAATCCTTCCAAAACCCCACCAAATTTCCTGTTTGTTCGTTTCCCCAGATTTTGCCTGTGTTTACTGCAGCCAAGCCTGTATAGAGAGCCCATAAGAACAGACAGCACCAGGAGCAGAGAATATTTCAATATGCAAGCTGGCTGGCTAGGGTAAACCTGTGCTCAGTAGTGGCAAGCTTTAGAAAAATATTTGAAGTTTTAGTGTTTGGGGTTTTGTTGTTGTTTTTTTTTAATCAAACCAGGATGGGATATAATCAAAACTGGCTGCATTTGTAGAAAGGGAGCCACATGAAGCTAAGCACTATCAAGTAACAGTGTGAGTGCTTTTTCTAATGGCAAATACAGTCAGCGCTTACATTCATCTCTGTATTAGCAGCCAATAACACAGCGCTTACAACAGTCATTGCCATGGAGTTACCAAATTTTTCAACCGCAAACTCTGATCCCTGTGGAGATTAAATCACAGAAGCAATCCAAACAAAATCAGCGGAGTGCTTCTAATGAAGTGTGTGCATAGATCCGCACAAAGTCATAGCCCCAAGTATTTAACAGACAGGAATCAGGCTGGTAACCAGATGCCAAAAAAACAAATAATATGTCAGCAATGAAAGACTAATACCAGTCAGTCTGTTGTTGCTGTAAGTGACAGAAGACAACTGAAAAGAAAATAAAGGAACCAAAACACAACCTTGTGAGATCCCACAAACAATCAGGGCAACTGCACAATCTAATTTATGTTATCTGCTATTGCTATGGGTTTCTTAATGCTGAAAAAAAGTGAGGTTATGCCTAGACTCAAATAAAGAACCAACCACGGGACTGAAGAGTGCTGCAAAGCTGTGAAAGGACAATTCTTGTTATTATGCCCAAAGCTCCCATCAATCTGGAGCAGAGTGGCTGCCTCACATGCCTGGTGTGCAGCAAGCTAGAGTGACACAAATACTGTAAACACTTCAAAAGACACGGGAGAACAAGAGGTCAACCAAAAATGTGACATATTGCCTGGTGCTGATGAGTGAGAAGGCAACCCTGGCACTAAAAGAACAGCAGCAAAGGAGGATTGTCTGTAGATACTAGGGAGATGTTAAAGACGGAAATAATAATAGCAAAATAAATCAAGCAAAGAGCTGAAGCATTCTCACTTGAAGATATGATGGAAAGTATCACTCCTGGCTTCCTGAGCAGAAATATATCTTCTAGTTACACAACCATCCTGGGATATAAATTCTTCTTTATACTTATCCATATCTGTTTATATAGATCAACATAAAATCATTTGGGTAAGACTGAGTAACAAGTGCAGTCAAGTGCTTTATATAAAATTGTTGGAGGGAAATCAAAATCTTGTTTACAGTTCAGCTAGGCTCAGCTATGGGAGTCAAAGGCAAAACTAGTTTGTACAGAAAGAAAAGAGTTGTCCCTAATATCAGTATCAACCCACGTGGAAAGCTGTGCTAATGAAGCCAGCAAGCAAATGCAACAGCAGGAAGGTTTTGGTCTCCTTACTGAAATCCCTTATCCTGCAATATGTGAAAAACCACAACTAAACTTTTTCTTGGAAGAGGCTTATAAGTGTCTAGTGGGGAATTAACAGATGTTGGGAGGTTAATGTGAAATGTTGTTATAAACACATTAGCATATGGAGTTTCTCCCGCTAAGCCATGCTTACCTGCCACTTACAGGTGTTCTGGCAAGCAATCAGTGAATTCTACACAATTATTTACCAAAAGTGTGAGGAAACTTAGTATCAGGTGCAAATGATGAAGTATTAGATCGATCGATAAAAAGCAGCTATTCACTTAACACATGTCAATTATTAAAAGGATAAGATTTCATATTCAGCCCATCACATGTCCTATTTTTTGCTCTCTTTCTCTATTCCCATGTTTCTTGAACTTTTTTTATTTACACTTATTTATTTAATTCTCACTCCCACCTTCTTTTAGTGGTTTTACTTCTTTTTTCAATAGTAATTCTATTTTTTCCTTTTCTTTAATTTCTCCCATTTCTGACACCTATTACTTTTTCTCTACCTTCTCATAATGATTTTTAGAACTCCCAACATCTCCTGTCTTACTACCTCCTTTCTTCCCAAGCCTTGTCTAATGTGTGCATTACAACTACGTCTGTAACCTGCAGTGCAGTACTAAAAAAGTTAGTGGTGTACATCACATCGCTGGCACTTCAGCCAGATTAATTCAACTACTAACGCTGCGATTTTCACATTTTGCCACAGCACCGCTGAGTATGAAGACCCCCCCCCAGACTCACCCCACTTTTTCCTTTACCAGTACTTTTCCCTACAGCACTGATTTCACTGGCCTGCACAGGGTGGGAGTAAATCGGTAGAGCTAAGTCCCATTGCCTCAGGAAACAACCAAGCGCTGATGCTCCCACCAAAACCAATTTAGCAATTCAAAATAGCCCTTATGCCTCAAAAGTGCTCCTAGGTTCAACTTTTCAACTCCTCCTCCTCCTTTCAATGTCCAGCCCTTTTCAGCATCTGCAAACCCACACGTGCCTGAATTTGGGGACTAAAACGTCCTAAGGTACCTATGCTACCAGTACTGCTTGTCCAAAGGTGCTACTGCCTTGGCTCAGCTCAACATCAAGGTGCTCACCTCGCTCCCAAAGCCAGCCTGTGATCACGTATCGCAGACCCACATCTCCTGATAGGCAACATGCAATGCTCAGGAAAAACAAAGACGCCACATTACGAAACCAGGCGGCGCGGTGCAAAGGCATTTCCAACAGCGTAGCATTGCTGTTCAGCTGGAGGAGGGCAGAAGGGGATGAAACATCATGCTAATGGACCAAAAAAGTAAGCTTAACCGGTGAGAATATAAAGAAAAAAATTTGAAAAGTAAGCGGCTGTTGCAAATAACCTTCACTGAAAAATAAATGGTTGTTCTGTGTCTATTTTTAAATATTAAAAAGTAGCTTTCAATTTCTTTGTGGGTTAATAGTTCCAAATACCCTAAGTACTCGCCATGCCACATAATACCTCCCTAGTCATTTCAGTCATTTTCTAAATAACTGACATAGCTAACAGTCAGAAATGTACTAGCTGATGATTTTTCTCTAACTCAGATATGTTCATTGCTTTAAAATGAAAGCAACAGCAAAGAAAACATTTTAAATTTATGATATAATTACAGTTTTAAAACGTCATTAAAACATACTTCATTTTCCAGCACAAAAACCACATATAAATTGTAATTTGTGGCAATAACTTCCTGTTTATAAAATCCACATATTTAAAATTACAAACATTTAATTAGAGAACTATTTATTGAATTCAAGAATACAACAAATGTTGGGATGTTTAGTCATGAATTAGAGGGGAAAAAATGAGCTGTTTACAGTCTCCTGAAGATTGTTTCAAGATCACATGAAATAGTGCTTTTCCCATATATTCAATAGGAGCTTAAAATAAACATCTGAACTTTACAAAGAATTCATATGAAGAATTTAGTGTACAATAGCATGTGCAGCGTGTTCTGGAGACAAGAGTAGTCATTGGTTACATATTTGCTCCTAACCTTCAGCTAAGAGGCCCTGATGTAGATGATTCATGGGTAAAATTGGAACATACATCATATAAACTTAGAATATTAGTAATGCTAATGATGATGCAAAGATTATTAATACTTATGCGATGATTTTAGAGTCTCCATTGATTTCCAAAACAACCATTTTGAATCCCGAATATTATCCAACTCACTTTACTTTCAATAAGTTGAAGTACTAAAATCTTTCTCCCAATTTCTACCATCCCCCAGATAAAAAAAGAAAATGTGGCTAGGACACGTCCCAGCATGGCTGGATTCTTTCAGAAGAAGGCACAGCCACACTCTGAACAAGTCTTGGTCTCTTCTTTTGAGAGCAAAAGCTGCTGCACTGAACTCAGAACCACCTAATAATGCCTCAAAATACCTTTGGGTTCAGCTTCAAAAGTGAAAGCTGGTTTACAAAACAGCTTATCAGCTCCCTTCACATTTTCTGCTACAAATGCTGTCCCATACCTGCACAGCCAAATAAAAAAATACTGTTCTTCATGGTTTGGCATCTGTTCTGCTGCAGGGCAGTATTTCAGGCATGCCACACAGATCATCGCTTTACCTAATATAGTCTATATGTGAGAAACGTACACAGGTAAGTAACAACAGATTTACTGGGAAATTGTCATCTGCTCACTCAGACATTGATTGAAATGGGTTATCTGCTTTTGAAGGGACTTAAATATTTGGGGCATCATTGACTAACCCTCTAAATCATTTACATGCAATGAATATTTGATAAATTCTTGGACTACACACGTAAGCTGCTGGATAGCCATTTAGGAATTGTACCCTCACAGACATTAAAAATAAGGTAACTACAGGATAAGACTATGATATATCTCTGCACTTACAAAGGAAGACAAACAACTATTGAACTAAATTACTGCTACCCTGAGATAGGTCAGTGAGATAATTACTGGTAACTATTTACATTTTATGCAAAAGCTGTTATTTCAAAGATAGTTCCACTATTGGAACAAATTGTTCTTGTTTAAGAAGTCTGAAAGAAGACAACTGAAATACTTAAATCCTCTCCTGCGCCATTAATGGAGGAACATCTAAATCTGTAAGATTTTGTACAAGAAATAGCAATAAAAACAGAACTCAGGAACATTAACTGCAACATTATAAGACAAAATTTCATAGACAAATAATATTTTACTAGATATCTACAATACACAACAAAAATAAGACTATATAAGTAATTCTGTTCTTAAGAGCATTTCCTATCAAGAAAGTTGTGGATAAATCAGAAAAAAGATGCTTTCAGAATACTAAGGTCAACATTTCAAATGAGTTTAAAAGTTCTGAATTTTAAGGAGTATATAATATTGATTTTTACACCATTGTATATTCTGAAAATCAACATCAACGTGTGTCAAAGCACATCTTGACACCGCAGTGCCTGGCCTTACAGCCCTCCTAAGCTTTACACTGCAGAGAGCATCAGGAAATTCATTTCCAGACTTTTTCATGACACTCACATCTGCAATACTCGAGCACTTCACAGAGGCACTAACACAGTGTTCCTAGGAAGTCAAGTGGTCTGATCTTTTCTGCTTCTAAAAAAATGACTAATATCCACAAATTTTGCTGGTTTTGAGACACAACTTTAACTTGTCCCTAGTAATTTTGACAGTGCCACCCACGCCCCTTCCCGCCAGCGGGTAATTTCTGAGAGCACTTTGCAGTGTGCAGAACCGTTTTCTGAATTCATCCCTTTGACTGCCTTTGTGTGGGAGGGTAAAAATGCCAAGTTTCCTTCTCTTTGGACATCTCAACCATTTGACTTACATTTTCTCGTATATGTCAGGAAGCACATGTTCTGAAAAATGCAAAAATATTCAATTGGAAACAGAAGGATGAAATATTAGGTTTTATTTTACTGTATTTTACTTACCATTGAGGGTAACTGCTCTTTTGTTCTGATCACATCATATCCTGATGTAGCTGGTGGTGGCAATTCCTAAGCACAACCACCATTTGAGAAGAAAGAAATAGCCCATAATCCTGTTATTGACTTTTATGTCATAACACTTATGAATAAAATAGAGGGAAAATTAAATTTCCTCAGATAATCCTAATTTCCAAACTTTAAAGTGCATTTTTTCAGATGTAGATTCTTAGAAGCCATAAATACTGGAGCCCCTAAAACCCCCAGGCAATCCATCACACGATGCAGCACTGTGTCACTGCAAGTCATTGGCGAGGTTTGCAACCTTAGAGCCCCTCAGTCCTGACTTCTGCTCCTTAGAAACTGGGAGGAACTGAAGGCTGACTTCATTACAGGAATAATTTATCTTTGTAACCCTGCAGCACATACACTTTCTTTCACAGAAAAAGACACTATAAACTAGGATACCTTGCTATTAAAAAAAAAACAACCAACCAACCAAAAATCTTTCTTAGATTTAGCTACTTTTCTTATCACAAATAAACCACTGAGAGTTTCTTGGGATTTTTTTTTTATATGCAAATATCATTGTCAGTTCACCTAATAGATTGTAAATAACTTAACTATAATGAAAGCTGCTGTATTTTCAACTAAGACCAGTTTCATGACATTAGTGAAAACATTATCCACTAAAGAAAAACAGAGCGAGAGAGACAAATCATGTCCTTTTCTCTGCTGGGATTTAAAATACAAATACTTTGCATTTTGCTCTTGTTGTCTCAGACTGAAAGAGAGAGCCCAGTTTTGGCTCAGGAGCTTTGCTAAGAATTACCATCTCTTTGTTTGATTATCACTTAGTTCAGCTGATGTCTGGCTTTTGATTTGGATGTATTTCAAGGTGCATTTACTAAAGGATATTACATTACTTAGTTCTTGCTTCAGGCTGAAAAATCTAATGATTTTTTTCTAGTGTGTTTGTTATACAAAATCATCACCAACAGCTATATTTATAAGCAGTAAAATGATGATAAATGTGCTGTCAGTAACTTTTCGTGAGATGTACAGAACCACTATGAAAACAATTTTAAATCTATTCAACAGGGAAAAAAAATTTTGATGGCTTTTTCCAGAATCTTCAATTTTAAGTCATTCAAGTGAATCCAAATCATTTATTTCATATTATTTAAAAACATAGCATTAAAAATTCCTATAATTTTCCCATGTTTGATTTCCAATTTTCTTCATGATCAAGATAAGAAACATGAAATAGCAAAGACAGAATGGTAATGATTGGATTTCTGTCCCATAGAGACAAATGTGAAATTGTTTTTTGGATTTCTGTAAATATATCAGTTCTGGAGTATGAATATATTCATTTGTACAATCCAAGATATAAAAAGCTTTGGCCTGCTGCTTTCGGCTTTTCAGAATCCTGAACAAACTAAAAGCTGTTGAGCAAAATTAATTTTTCACCTAAATTCAGAAATCTGCTTTTGTCCCTTTTCCTCAAGAATGGATCTTCATTAGTTCAATCTATATTTAATTAATCCTTTTAAGCTTACCAGCTAGGGATGAATATAGGAAAAACACCATCAAAAAGTACTTTGCAGTATGTACTATATGTCACCATCAGTCCTTTGGAAAAAGCTACCAGTTAACTCTCAACAATGAAGAACTTAATGCAGAAAGGTTCCCTGTATGACCATCACATTCAATCAAGATCACTCTTGTCTTAAAACAACATCATCATATAGATCTGATGACAGGATGACCACTGCCAAAATGTAAGATGCAGTTTTTGCTACTGGACAAGACATCTGATAGTTCAGCTATCAATTCCACGATAAACATTAAAAAATTAGATGTGAGCAAAAATTTCATGTGAAAACGCAGAATCGTTGTGGAAAGCCTTCTACTTCTGAAGACACGTTGGCGTGCAGATTTGGCTGTGCAGTATTGTGTCTGCTGCGATGGCATTTGCAGGGCTTTATTACAGTAACTCCCGTGCCTCGGCACACCAGAACGTGCTCCCTGGACTCTCTCCACTTGGCCTGACACAGCATTTCCCTCCTAGAAAGGCAGGGAAGGCTGCAGATTGCCTACTACAGCACTTAGCATGCAATGTGGTGGGTCGATAAGCTGGCACACTTCTTTTTTCCTGCCATAGACAGTCTTCTGTCTATGGCAGGAAAAGAGTTGCAGCTCTGCTCCCTTGATACAATGGGACTTAGACAATTAGGGTAGTAGTGCTCGCCTATAAAGGAGAAACAACAGGAATCAGAGGTTGTGGATGGTCCTAGAAACTAAGGACCACCAGGCATTGCTCCGTTTTCCATCCTGTTAGGAAGCAGTAGGTACTCACCATTTGCCTGCAGGACAAACTCTCTCCACACATAGGTTGCATTTCTTCAACCTGCCTTTGCTAACATCAGTGCAGCAGGCTATATATTTAAAAAGTGAAATATAAGCCACCCTATTCCCACTTCTCCTCATCCAATGGAATCTTCTCCTCAAGGAGAGATGAAAAAAACCCAAACATCACTTGACAGAGATTTGATGCATTAGAGTTTCTTTAATAGTCAACAGTACATTATATGACCAAATTTTTTATAAAAAGAGAGACAAAAAGTAACCACTGCCTGCCTTAGGAGAAAACTTTTGATAAAATGCTCTGATCAAATTAATTCACTTTTTGGAGGAATATCAATGAAGTTATTGTTCATTGCTGCCATGACACCAGTCTTATTTCAAAGACAAGCAGAAAAAACAAATGCCCTAATATTTCAATAATTTTCCTTTGAAAGACTTAGTTTTTTCTGGGTAAGTTAGTGCATAAGGTGTTCAGACTCAATGTCTAAAATGCATTTAGGAAACTTATTTTGAGATGCAATCCTTAATTACCAGCCTTTAAGTAGAATCTGATGGTGTATCCAGGGAGGCAATATGGGCAAAACATACTGAAATGTTATGCAATTCATAGTTGATACAAAGCAAACATGGAAGTATCTTATTGCTTGTCTGCCTGTTGCCCTCAAAGTCTAGCTCAGTTAACATCCACCTTCTTTCTCCTTTTCATTAATCACTTCTTTCCTTTTATTCTGTTCATTTTCAAGTAGCTCTGTTTCCAAGAATTCATATCAAAGTAACAGATTTAATGCCACTGCTGTATTATGGAGTGCTTTCAGAATTCAAAGGACAGTGAGTTGAAAGCAGTATGTTTATATGCAAGAATGAGGAGGTCTTGATGATAAGTACAGTCTCATTGTGTATCCATGTTAAAAGTGTTAAAGGTGTCTTGCAGATGGAAAAAGCTGTTAGCATGCTTCGTGACAAATGCAGTAGTGCAGCTTCAAAATCGAAGCATGAAAGAAATGTTGTTTGGAAGGGACCTCCAGAGGTTATCCACTCCAGCAACCGGCTCAAAGTAAGACTACTGCCAAAGCAAGGTCAAGCCAGCCATGGCTTCATATAGTTAAGTCCTGAAAATTTCCCAGGGTGGGTAGTCCACAAATTCCCTGGTTGTTCCAGTGCTGCCCTACGCTTCTAACGAAGGAGCTTTTCCTAGTGTCCATCCCAAATTTCAGTGTTAGCAGCAGCAATGGACAGTGAACATCTTCCCAAGTATCACTCATAATTCACTCCCACATTCCTGAGGAATATCTTTTGAAAACACATGATTTTTCTGAATAATAGTCTCTATATCCAAACTTATTTCTGGAAATTTCAAGCGACATGGTGGTATCATTCAGAGAAGTACCAAACCAGCGCCCCACCACAGACCAATCTTCCAATTCAACTGAATTCAGGAGAGTTCCAGTGCCTAGAAACATTTCCCAGAACTGTTTTAATTCATCAGCAGGGGCTGTCTCTCCATGCTAATACTCCTCTTTTTGCTGCCTCCCCCAAAATGCAATCATCTGAATTGCCCTGCATGACTTTGATGCAGCTGTTGATCCAGCTGTTACAGGGGCCTTTATCTTTTCTCACCCCAAAAAGTTAAAATATACAATTGCTACTTGTTCCTAACAAGCCTCTTTTACCATCACATTCAAGTCCCTGCAGGAATCTGCTGCCCTCCTCTTCAGAATCCCTGCGCGAGTTTGCCTGGTAATGGTTCACGTAACCTCCAACCAAAAACCGCGCTGCTGACATCTCTCCAGGATAGCTCTTTTCCCACTGATGCAACCAAAGTCTACCTCAAGCATTCCAGCAGCGCCTCTGTATGACTGGCATTAGGTTGAAGAAAAGGCAGCATAAGCTCAAGTAAGGCGAGAGCTAAGCGACAGCATTAGAAAGGAGGGCAGACCAGGATTCAGTGCTTCCCACTTGCTTTGGTCCTGTTTAATGTCACATCAACGATGCTAAAAATATGCTGCTACTTGCTGCCTCCAAGTTTATTCCTTCCTCCTCCGTGATCGCTTGCTGGAGTAATCCTTGCCTCCGGAGTGCCAGGCAGGAATGCCTCAACTCTAGGTATGGAAGAGGAAACACTGATCCTCTAGCTGGGCTGCTGTCTCGGCCATCTTCTACCTGCACAGCGAGATGTGATTGCCTCCATGCTAGGATCTTATCAGTTTCTTGCTGTAGCCACTACGAAGCCTCAGTCCTGATCTTCAAAGCTCAGGGATATTTGAAAGTGTCTCCCATGACCAATCCTTTTAGCTGAGGCTGCTGTAATTTGGGACAAGGTAGCACAAGATACCTTAAGTGTGGCAACTCACCCAGCCAAACTCAGCTGCATGACAGAAGCCCCCAGAGGAGGTCACAAACGACCTCCAGAGCAAGAAATAAAGCTTTCCTCTTAGATAAACAGGAATCATTTAAATGTATACACGCATAAAATCTTCTCTGACTCTGTAGTAAGTATGTGTGCTTGTTTAGTTTCATATGCTATGCTACAGATGAGCATGATGCTCATACTTCAGTACTGAATCATCAAACTGAGGAATGGATTCAGGCAGGCAATGTATTTTTAGGAGTTTCTTTTTTGGGTAGGTGTGTTCTTAGAGGAGGCAGAAATAGAAAAGTCAAGGTGTAAAGTATACCAGTTAAGAAAGAGGATTTAAACAAAAAAGTCTCATTTTACCTCTCACCTTTACGCTCTCATCTGAATCACGTGAACTGGCAGCCTGGCAGCCACCAGCCTGTCCTCTGTTATGGGAGAGAACAGGCAAAGAGGATGAAGGGTTTGTATCTAGCAGTCCTCCGTATATGTGCCACTGGCATTCTCACAGAGCATAACCTGCTGAAGCACCTATACGTTCTGCACTTGGAGCTGTACCGCTGTATTTCACGTTCTCTGAATCTCTGCCATCCTCGCCCACAGTGATTGTCACCTCCTCTCTCTGCAGAAAAAGAAGATGCCCGGCTGACCTCAGCAGTGCTGTTCCGTGATCTTACACCGCTGTCCTGGCTAGACGTGTACAAGCGTGCAGACCCCGAGGGATGTGAGATACCTGATGCACGAGGAACCTGTGGACCTGCCCCTCTCCAGACTCCAATGCCAGTTGCTCCCCTTGAGCAGCAAGCACGTCCCCCCCATCTCACCCTTTCCAGGCTCGCTTCCCCCACCCACCGCAGGGAATCTGGAAGGGCATTTGCTTGTGGACACCGGGAGGTGAGGCTCAAGGGCTGGTGTGTCACAGAGGCATGAGCACAGTTCCTCTCCGATGCCGTGGGCAGAAGCGACCGCTCTGCCGTTACTCAACTGTCGAGATTGCTGCTGTTGCCAAAGATGATCCTGTTGTCCGGGCGTTTGACTCCCTGTATCTGCACGAGGAAACACTTGCTGGGGATTTGCAGGGACAGCCTGAGCCTGGAGGCTGGGCTGCCGTCTCTGCTTCTCTGACGCCAGCCCTCACCAGCACAAGAGCCAGGGTGATCTGGTAGAAGAGGTCCCCATGGGGGTTGAGCTGGTAGAAGAGGTCCCCATGGGGGTTGAGCTGGTAGAAGAGGTCCCCATAGGGGGTGATCGTACCCGCCACCTCCTGCCATGCCCACCCCACCATGCTCTCCTCCTCTTCCCTTCGGCTCTTGAAACAACCCTTCCCGTCCCATACTCACTTCTCGCCTGGTCTACACACAGTCAAATCAACAATTAAACCTGCAAGCAAGGCCAGTCATCACCATATTAGTCACCGGCCTCCATTCTGTTTGGGTTCCCTTAGGTTTGCAAACTTCAGGAACCGGGCCGTCTTCTCCCACCCTTCCCACAGAGAGGACCTGACCTTGACAGGACTCTTTCTGTGGGTACCAGTGTACAAAGATTAATCGTTGTTTCACTTGGGCGGGCTTGATTGGCACTGCCTCACTCTGTACGAGCTGTACCCACATACTGTTTGTGAAAAGCAAACACTAATGCTCTGAATGAAGTCCTGCAGCCCCTTCTTAGAGAGCACATCCTCTCATCCAAAAATGAACCTTAATGCCATTTCAAGCAGTGCATGGCATTCTTTCTGATTCATATATTCATTTGGTTTAATTTATTTTCTCCATATGACTGTTCTTTTCTTGATAGCTACTTAATGTAACAGGAAAGTAAAAGAACCCCTTATAAATGCAAACTGAAGTATGAAGATTGAAAGTTCCCTGTTAAACATACCAATGTAAACATTATTTTAAATGCAATACTTCATGTGCTGTATTTTCATGGGGAGAGAAGAGATCAAATAGGAAACAGACAAGTGTGAAGTATAATTAAAATAATTTCAAATAACAGAGGCAATACGCATTAACGGAGGAGGACTTCAGAATGTAAACAGACTATTTTGAGCCGACCTGTCGTTTCAATAGGGAAACTCTAGAATTACTCCGTCCTTCTGAGCTATGCTAAAACCAAAACTATGAAAAGGAAAATTGAGTCCATCTGCTTAGTCCAGTCTATTTTGTAGTGAGTCATTCTATTTTCCCATCACAAAATGGGAACTCCATTATCTTCCATTTCCACAGCCAGCTCCACACAAAGACTCTCTTCAGGATTCTGACCACCAAGGAGTCTTCCTCCAGGAAGCATGGACAAGAATTCTTTCACAATAAATTTCACAAATATTAAGTGAAATAGCCTGAAGTGGTAGAGAATTTTATATTATTTATCTCATCCACAGTAAGCAGTGAAAGTAAAGATACAATACTACTTAATAAAACTGTCTGTGAGGTTGTCCTCTATGGAGGTTATACTTTGTGCATGAACTGCTCTCTGTTTAATTGTCACACTGCAATCAGAGTATTTTCAGGACAATATAGACTTTGCTCTTTTGAAAACAGGTAGAAATATTTTTAACAAGGTATAAAACCCCAAGATTTGTCTCACATAAATATACCTAGGTCATAGAACTCTGACACTGTAGAAATAACTGAGAGGCGGTGGGATAGCTCGCGTGGCTATAGTGCTGCAATGGATGGACACGGGCTCTTCAGAAAGACAGAGCAGGGAAGATAAGGAGGAGAGGATCTTTCTGTGTGAAGCAGCAGCTCAAATGTGGGGAGCTCTTGTAGGGCCGGGTGAGCACTTGTGGGTCAGGATCAGAGGAGAGGTCAGTGGGGGTGACACCACGGTGGGACTGGGCTACGGACAGGACGACTGGGGTAAGAAAGCGGACAACGCTCCGCACAACAACTTCTTTAAACAACTCAAGGAAGTTATCTGGATCGCGGACCCTGTTTTTTACAAGAGACTTTAGCTTCCCTAACACCTGCTGGAGAACAAAAGGGCAGGATGCAAGCAATCTAGAGGATTTCTGGAGGGTGTCAAGGAGAGCTTCTTGATACAGGCACTGGACAGGCCGACCAGGATTGCGCACAGCTGGATCTGCTGTTCAGAAACAAGGGAGAAGTGGCTGGGGATGGGATACTCGGTGGCAGGCTTGGCTGTAGCCACTGTGAAGCTGGAGATCTTGGGGGGGACTGAGGAAGGCGAGTGCCAGAGCACAGACCCCGGGCTTTAGGAGAGCTGACTTTGGCTTATCCAGGAGCTGGTAAGTGGGAACCCATGGGCAGCACCTTGGAAACACAAGGAGCTTGGGAAAGCCATCATGTCTGTGAAAACAACCTCTTACATGTGCAAGACTGTCCATGCTGACGTTCGGGAAGACAAGCAGACTTACCAGGACACCAGCGGGGATCAACAGGGAGTTTGTAACTGAGCTGCAGTGCAAAAAAGCAGCACGGGAGGTGGAAGCAGGTACAGATAAGGCTGGGGTGACTCAGTGATGTCTTTCCCTCAGCCTTCACCAACAAGGTCTCCCAGACCTCCGTGCTCAGCAGCAGGGGTCAGAGAGGAGGAGAGCAACCAGCAGTAGATGAGGATCAAGGCAGGGATGACTTGAGTTAACTCCCCCCATACCTGCCTGTGGGTAGAACGTGGTTGGGAACAGCACTTGGATTTACCAAGGGGAAATCATATCAGACCAAACTGATTGCCTTCTATGATAAAGTGACTGGATTCGTGAACGAGGGGAGAGCAGAGGATGTCATTTACCCTGACGTGCCTCCAACACGGTCTCCCTCGGTATTCTCATGTCCATGCTAGGACGTGACAGCCTGGGTGGTGGACAAGGAGATGGCTAAAAAGGTGGCTGGATGATTGGGCTCAGACATTCATGGTTAATGCTTTGTACTCTTCTTGGAGGATAGTAACGAGTGCTGCAGGGCTCTGTCCTGAGACCTGTCCTGTTTAACATCTTCATCAATGACCCAGAGGAGGTGATGCAAGGCACTCCCCAGATTTGCAGGTAACAAACTGGGCCAAACTGGGCAGAGGAGTCCTGCCTGAGGGCAAGGCTGCCATTCAGAGGGGCCAGGCCAGGCGGAAGGAATGCGCCAACAGGAGCAATATGGAACTGGGAAGGGAGGGTCCTTGTCAGTGACCCAGGCTGGGGCCTGACTCCCTGGGGAACAGCTCTCCCAGGGCTCTTGGTGTGCAGCGAGTTGAGCCTGAGCCAGCAGCGGACCCTGGCAGCCGGGATGGCCAAGAGCATCCCGGGCTGCGCTAACAGAAGCACAACCAGTAGAGGAAGGGAAGGAATTATCCTCTTCTCCTCAGCACTCACTAGATTACATCTAGAATAGAGCATCCGATTTGGGGCCTCCAATAGTAGACTTGGAAAGATTGAAGCAAGTTCAGGGGAGACCACCAAGATGGTCAGGGCTGGAGCACTTGCTCTGTGAGGAGAGGCTGAAGGAGCTGAGCTTGTTCAGCGTGGAGAGGCATGGCTCCAGGGGGACCTAACAGCAGCCGCGGTCCCTGTGGGAGGTTATTGAGGAGTTGGACTCGGGGCTTTTTACAACTATGTGTGGCAGAAGGAAAGAGAAATAGGCAAAAATTGAAACAAGAGAGATTTTGACTTGATAAGAGGAGAAACGTTTTTCCTCATGAGGACAGCCCAGCGGTGGATGTTGCCTGGAGGTTGTGCAGTTTTCATGCTTGGAGGTTTTCAAGACCTGACAGGATAAAGCCCTGAGAAGCCCGGTCTGACCCCATAGTTGCTTTAAGCAGGAGGCTGGGCGAGAGACCTCCTGAGCTCCCTTTGCACCTGAGTTACCCTATGCTCCTATGAAACATACATCAAAAAAATAAAGTATCATCCAGTTATAGATATATAAAGTATCATCCAGTTTATAGGCTGTAATATCGAAAATGGATGCCTCATGGTGCCTATAATATGAAATAGTTTATATATTTGAAAATGGATGCCTCACGGTGCCTATAATATGAAATAGTTTATATATTTGCTAAACTGAAGTTAAATATGTGAAGAGACACCAACAATAACATGTACAAATAGTAGCTGTACCACAGATTGACACTGCTCCCATGCAGTGTTTGAGCATTGACCCGACCTGCATGTAACAAAGAGAAAAGGGCAGAATCAATAAAAGCCCAGGAGGTACAAAACCAGGGGGGGGGGAAAAAAAACGTGGGAGCAAAGTGAAATCCATCTAGCAATCGGAAAGAAAGGCATTAAGACTAAAGAGGCAAAAAGAGAGAGAGGTGGGACGGAGGGGAGGCGAGGGCTCAGCTGGAAGGGGACGGGGAAAGGGGTGGGAGGGCTGGCAGGGGGCCAGGGCATTCCTCCGCCGTCAGCAGAGCGACGTGAAACCCGCCGAGCCAGGGCCTCCTCCGTCCCCCTCGCCGAGCACCCGCAGGGATGTGACCCGCCGCTGCTAACGGGGGCTCTCTCCGCTCGACGCGTTCGGAGGATTCGGTTTTGAACAGCGGGTCACCTGGCACGGGTATTAACGTGGCTCCCATCAGCGGGGTTCCTGTTTGCTCCAGTTTGTCATTCTTAAAATTAGTAAATGATTGCACGCAGAGAAAGTCATCAGAAGATCGTTAGGGTTCCAAATGAAGCGTTCTGCATTTTGGAAAAGCCTCACTTAAGGATGCCTGCTCAATTCTTTTTGCATCAGGATGCAGTCCGCAATTAGATAATCATATTGCCTGATTACATTGCTATATATTTTCTCCGCACATGCACTAGAACAAAATTTCAAAGGATTCCTTTGAAAGCTTTCCTGAAGCTTTTGTGGATTTTACAACTGTTCTTAATTTTGAAGAGTTTTCCTTATATTTTATATATCAACCACAAATTCAAAATGAGGTCTAAAGTATTAATTCATTAATGAGAAAATGAACAAGTAAAACTTTAGATAATAGTCATATCATAACTTCATGCTGAAGCTCTAGCAATGCTCTTTTGGATATTACTCTTTAGATAAATACTTCTTTTCATAAAAAAAGAAAAGGTACTTTAAGGCGAGGTTATTACTTTCAGTTTCAGCACTTCCCTTATTTCCTACCCCACACACCTTGCCTTGGTGAAGTTGTATTTAAAACTATTAACTAATACACAAGCTTGCCAAGTCTCACTTAACTGAGGCTAGCAGAGGCAAAGGTTGTGATTAAACAAGAGCAAACACTGGCCCACCATGAAACCAAAGCAACCGAGTACCACCACTATCTAAGATAAGTGCTAAAAAATTTCAGTGCTCGTTTTTTTCTTAACAAAAGTGATGGCCACCTTTCTTCACAGCTTTGCAAAGCCAAGAATAAACTGCCCTTCTTGTGGTATCAAGAAAATAACCTTGTTAATGCAAGGCAAATTATGAATTGCTTTTCAAGCCTACGCTAATTAAGAAGAAGCTGTGTTTTGACTGTTTCCACTTTCTCTTAATAATTTGGTTTGGTCACACCTCTTTTCAGTAAGCTCCAGACACAGGCGAACAATTTCTTCTGCCATTTACTGATCTAAAGTTATGGAAAATAATGCACAAAGACATGAAATAGTCCCTCAAGAAAAATCCAAGAAAACCACAGACTATTAGCTATCAGTCTGGGTTATAATAACAAGTCAACATTGAACTAGATTTCAGTTCTTGCACTTCACATGCACACAACATGCATTCACAAATCTCTGTAATTTCCACAGAAATGTACCGTCATAATGAATTTAACATACATGAATGAGTTTTAATCTTCAAGGTCAGTGGTTAAAGGAAGCCAGGAAATACCCCTACAAAGCACAACAGATGATTTCCCTTTCCTTCTTATTATTAAATTAAAAATAATTTTCAAAAATCAACATTTCTCAACATATCTTACCGTTTGCTTTTCCTCTAAAGCTTCTCTTCCTGATACTTTTCTTTCATGTTTTCCTAACTCCATTTCCCAGGGGAAAGAAAAAAAAAACCAAACCCTAATGTCCTAAACAGAAGTGACCTGACTACATGTTAGATATCCCTGTACTTTTGGAGTTGGGAGAGAGAATGAATACCAGGCAGTGCTGTGGTGATTTCTGGTCAGCGTGCGTTTCCATTTATAGCCGTTGAAAATCCACAAATAGAAGCGTGGAGAGAGGGCAGGCAGCTGCCTCCGATAACAATAAACGTTGGTTTGGCATCACAGCAAATTGTTCAGGAGGGATTTTGGTTACCAGCCCCATTCACTCCCCCCTCGCTCCCTCTACCCCAAAAGCTCAAACTGAAAAAGTCCACAAAAATAAATAGCTACGTCCTGGTAGCGCTAACTTGTGTTCACAGAGATTATTAAGCAAGTAGAACGACAAATATGATTAGCTGGCACCACATGTTATGTAGAGACAGAAAGCGTATGAACGATAAATTAAAATGGTGCTTTAGCATGACTATTGATCTTTCCCTGTTGAGTGTTTGGGACTGAACTATGTTAATATATGCTTATGCAGAGTGTGCTCTCCTTTTCTAATATGGGAACACAACATCTTCTTGGATTTTTGAAATGCAGAAAGAATTGCAAAACTTTCAGCAGGCACTATGAGCACCCCTAAATACAAGAAATGAATGGTAAACATCTAAAATGGAGTTAATACCCATACTGGTGGTTGTGGAGCCTGTTAGTTGACTGTATAAGAATAACCTGGCTCTGGTTCACGACGATAAAGTCAGGAGGCCAATATTAGAAACTGCAGCACTGGGGGAACCTCTCGGTGGCTCTGCTGTGGATGCCAAGGTTTATAACACACCCTCCGGTTGCCACATCAACTGGGCTCTTGCTGTCTCGGGGGTGATTCACACACAAGGCTGGTTCTACATGTACCAGCAAGGGAATGGGAAGCATGATGACACAGAATCACCCAGAAAACGTTTGCTACTGTTAAACAAGAATGTAAAGAAAACACACATCCTTTCCCTCTCTTCCTCTCCACATATTGGTAAAAGAAGACTCTTCTAAAAGAAATATATAGATAAATAAATAACTAACTATAAAACCCTTTTTCAGCTATCATTTTCCAATTGTCTTTGTAGAAATGACAGCCAAAACTTGGCACACTCCTTTCTGCTCTGCTTGTTTCTTGATAGATGCTATACTCAGGTGATCTTTAGAGCCTTGGATAGGAAGAAAAGGCAGTCAAAGAAGTCATCACACAACAGTCTACACATACGAAAAGTTGACCAAAAAAACCCAACCCCTTAGAGTATTCCTGTTCTGAAACATTCTTCAGAGCAAAGAAGAAGTTACTGCAGTGACAGTTATTTCTCTTTAGTCTTTCTTTTACCTTCATTTTCAGAAGTGTAAGGCAGCCAGCAGAAGGGTAAATGTGGCCAGGCAAACACAAAGAACCAGTCAAATCTACAAGGGCTGCCACAGTAGAGGGAATAAATATGAGCTTGATGTCACAAGAGTAAAAATACACCCCACTGCATCTCCTGGAAATACTGGGGTACAAGGAACACGAGTAAGCAACATAATACCCAGAGGAAAGCTCTAGTTCTCTTCATCAAGAAGGCAAACAGTAATAAGAAGTTTGTATCTCCAAAAACTTTTCTGTGAGGCTGAAACTTATCCCTGTGGCAAGGGACTTGCATAATGCCTTTGCACCACTTAACATCCTCAAAGGAGGACTTCAGTGGGATCCAAAAAGCAGCTTACATTACGCTGCTGTTTACATTCCTGACCATTCCTGCGGCACAGGTGAAAAAACCTGAAGCACCTCCGCTCCCATTACCCTGCCCATTTGCAATGGTCTTAAATCACAGATGCCCTGGTTTCAAATCACAGATACCCTGGTTTCAGCTGGGACAGAGTTAATTTTCTTTCTAGTACCTGGTATAGTGTTTTGTCTTGGATTCAGTATGAGAAGAACGTTGATAACGTACTGATGTTTTCAGTTGTTCCCAAGTAGCGTTTAGACTGAGTCAAGGATTTTTCAGCTTCTCATGCCCAGCCAGCAAGAAGGCTGGAGGGGCACAAGGAGTTGGGAGGGGACACAGCCAGGGCAGCTGACCCAAACTGGCCAAAGGGGTATTCCATACCATGGGACGTCATGCCCAGTATATAAACTGGGGGGAGTTGGCCTGGGGGGATCACTGCTTGGGAACAAACTGGCCATCAGTCAGTGAGTGGTGAGCAATTGCACTGTGCATCACTTGTTTTGTGTATTCCAATTCTTTCATTATTATTATTGTCGTTTTGTTATTGTTATTATTATCACTATTAGTTTCTTCCTTTCTGTTCTATTAAACTGTTCTTATCTCAACCTACGAGTTTTACTTTTTTTTCCCTGATTCTGTCCCCCATCCCACTGGATGGGGGGGAGAGTGAGTGAGTGGCTGCGTGGTGCCGAGTCACTGGCTGGGGTTAAACCACGACAACAGACAAGGACCGGAGCGTCTCAGGTGGGCACGTTCAGCTGCGCGTGCTCGGTGCGCTCCCCAGCCCTGTCCCACCGGTGGCTGGATACCTGGGCTGTCTGCAGGCTCCCAAACAGCAGCTCCCAGGGCAGTTGTTCCCTCCTTGTGCTGCGGAACAGATACCCACGTCGATAAAAGAGCAGGCTGTCAGTGGGGCAGCAAGGCAGCAATGTAGGGCTTGAGACATACGTAAGTCCCTCCAGACTTACAGCAGCATTGGCAGATTTTATCTGGAATTTATGCTGTGTGTAACTTAGCACTTATGCTAACTACCCTAAAACGTAATCTTCAATCACGTTTATATTCTCTCCTTCCAGGATCTTATACTGTTTTCATGTGTCAGTCCACCCATGTGAATGTCAAAGGCGATCACTACAGAAAGACCCAAGGAAGTGACTTTACTCATAATAATTCCAACATAAGATGCTGACGAGAGTATGCGGTTTTACAAGTGGGTTTTTCATTAACTTTCTTGTAAAGGTGTCTAATAGCACTCACAAGAAAAAAAAAATTAACTCCTTTCCCTTCCACTGTGTGGCTACTACAGCCTGAACAGGAGATTCCATAGAAAGAATTTAAAAAAAAAAAAAAAAAAGTGAAAATTAAAATATTAGGCTAGGGAAAGACCTAATTGCTCCACTTCTTGTGAATGGAAATTTGTATTCTGGATGAATCATGCTGCTGACTGCAAGCGCTAGGGAGCTGGAGCAGACTGCACTGGAGATGGGAACAGAAGCAAAAAGATAAGAATGCAACAGGTTACGACACCAAACTTCATGCCACCGTGTTGAAATCAGGGAGAACAAGAAACACTGGATGCAGGGCTCTTGTGTAGCCTGGATGCTAATTTATAAGGACCCTAGAAATAGTGTAGAAAGGCTGACATCACCTTGTAATCTACCACATCTTGCTCAGCGTGACATTTCAACTTAAACCCGAGGAAAGACCGTGATCCTAACCATATGAGAATTTGGTTTTATATAGTTATGGGAGTACATTTCTGATTCCTACATAGAAATAATGGCTATTCTCCTCCGAGGACTTTCTAACTGTATATTTCCTGTTTTACTTTGCAAGGGAAAACATAGTAAACAGGGGCTAAGGAAAAAGCCTAAATTACTCTGCTATTTTCAATTACTTCTTTGTATTACAGTCACTGGTCTCTTGACAACTGTTTTTCTTCTCAGAGCGGGACCTAACAAGAGGCCAAGAGATGAAGTTGATGGGGGGAGGGTTGCATTTTTTTTTTTGTAAGGGGCAAGTGCTGAATATCCAATATAGTAATATTGTGTAAATAAACCATTTAAGCGGATGTATTTGCTGTGCTCGCTTGATCTGCTGTTCTTGGAGAAGGAAGCAAGTGACTATCATGATGTTTGTGTGTCGCTCTCAGCTGTGTTCTCACTGACGCAGCTACTGTAGTTCTTTCACTTTGCACATTTTCGTTTTCCGCCTGACTCAGCTGTAGCCCAGGACTGCCAGCCAATTACTATATTGCACGTCATACATCTGCACCACTTCTTTCTTAAGCTGGTAGCTTTTATTTGCTCAGCATCAGACCCACCATAAGCACTCAACAGTCAGAAGTATTAACTCTGACCCTGATATGCTCAATTGGATCATACTCAGTTGAAAGCCACCTACTTAAGTCACATATACCAGTTAGAAAACCTAAGACTAATACAGAAATCACATCTGCAGTGATTTTTAGAGGTCTGACGTGGAGAGTGTGTCTGTCCCACACTTAAAACAAGTCAAAAAGTTAAAAGAAAAAAAAAAACAACACAAAACTCAGGAGGCTCCCTCACTACTTGCAACCACCAGTCCAGCAGAAGCCACAAATTAAGATTTCCAGGTTATTTCTGGTGCCCACCTTTCTCTCAGCCCCAGCACGCATCCCCTACGTTACTCCAGCGCGTCCACCCAAGGTCACACGCACACGCCGGGGGAACGTCAGCACCTCGGCAGCGTTTCCAGCTGGTATTTCACGGCGTGTTCCTTGCAGAAACGAAGAGCGCGACGGAGCTGCCGGGACACTCTACGGAGCAGGCTTACCTTCGCCGGCGGCCGGGAAGCTGATCCTTAGGAGAGGTGGGTCCAAATTCCTGCCGCGGCACCCGGCAGCTGCTGCTGTCGCTCCTTGGTCCGTCGCGCTGGCTCCGAAAAACGCTCCCGGAGCGGGAGGGAGCAGGCGCGGAAAAAGGGAAACGACACGGGCACCAACAAGTCTCTGCTTTGCCTTTGAGGAAGCAGAGCCCTACAGGTCACGTACGGGGAGCAGGAGGCTCCTTGACGAATTTTCTCCAAAGGGGCAAGTTTGAATACGTTCTAGGATAAAAATAAGGAAGGTTATTTCAACACTGCAATAAACTGATTCGGAGAGCTCTGAACCTTCTCTGACATGGCCGTCCATGGAAGCTCTAAGTGCTTTCTTCCTTTCACGGGTCTTTTAAGTCAATTGTGTTAAAGTGGAGTATCCTTGTGCTGGCAAGGTCCTACATCTGCTGTCCTCCAGGAGTACAGACAGCAGTGGAACAACTGACCTCTCTTCTGTTGGATATCCATCCTTTCAGCTATATACACATGACGTCTGAATATTACTGCTATGTCCCAGCAAACCAAATTATTCTAGGCTGTAAAATATATTTCAATGCATCACAAAAAAAAAAAAAATCTTCCCTCCCATGTTCAGTGGTACTGTTTGCCTTGCCTTCCTCCACAATGATGGACGTGGCAATGACGAGACGTGGCTAACAAAATACATTAGGAAAGCATTAAATACCTTCTCAGCTATCTTTTAACTGATGTGGCAGCTGGGAAGGAGGAGAAGCCAGTTCCCCACAGAAAACGAGCGACTGCTCCGTAGTCAGGCAGTAGGCTTTTTCTAGGCACCTCCCAGGTCACCTTTTCCACCTCCTGTCTCTGCCCACTCTTTTCAAACACCAACCCTCAGAACAGACATTACTCAGTGCTGATAAGGACACCAGCATCCGACCTCCACCTCCGCCCCATTTTGCAGAACAAAAGTGAAACATAATCACCTGCCCCAGTATTTTTTTGCTTAAGCGAAGCCTGAATAAATGTGTAGCAGAGGCTTTGATGGATATATTTATATTTTGTAGTGTTGCACGTCCGTTTACAAAACTATTTGGGTTCATTTGTCAATGCGGGTTCATTTTTTTCAATAAAGAATGTTACCACCATAAGTCGATACCCACTAATTCTCTACACTGCACTATGAAATTTGCCTTGAAAACAAATTCAGTTGAAAAGGACAGATAAAGATCCAAGTGTTCAGAAGTTATCTGAATGCTGACAGCATTTGGTTAAGAGCACGTAATTTTGAGAGCAAACATTTTGACTTCCAAGCCCTAATGAAGAATCTGAAACACACCTGTGCATGAGGAGGAAAAACACCGACGATAGAGTTCTCAACAGAACTCCTACTTTACGTCACTAACTCTCAACTACAATGTATTCTGCAGCCCCAGGCTGGTTTATAACAGCAGAATGAGTTTACTTTTTCTGCAGTCTAGTAAGACATAATAAAGCAATAATAAACCTTACGTTACTAGCTGGATTGCCAAAGCATTTATGGGTTCTGAGCTTGATGATATTTTTGTAATATGCATTGATCAAACATGAAGTCATGGTTGAAGAACCATGTTTATTTTGGAGGAAGGGATGGGAAGCAAATATTTTTAAATATAATTTCATTTAGCGACACCATTTAAGCTAATTCAAATTGCAATATTTATGCACATAATACAGTCTTTATTATTAAAGTATAGCAGATTCTAAAGTAATGTTCATTTTGCAAATGAATGAAAATTAGTTGAATATTCCTACTGCTGATAAATTATCTTAAATTAAAATGCTGATCTACATGATAATGAAAAAGGCACAGTGGATGGAGTTGAGAGTCAAGAGAAATCTTGATATCACAGTGTTAATGCAAACCTATTTTTTCAAAATAAAATATCCCTTTTATCAGTAGGAGATATTGTTCTAACTCTGTGACAGCCATACCCTCCTGGGAACTTCCTAATTCCTGAAAAGCCAGCTACCAGCGTTCATTCAAATCATATATGAACGATCACCTGAAAAATCTTTCAGAATGTGAATAAAAGATGAGGATTTACCAGGTCACTGAGTTGTGCTATATTATATTTACAGGAAAAGCAACTGTATACACATCATAAAAACCAGACCCCACCTCTGAGTTAAGGCAGCACCATGGAACCCCAAAGAAAGATCAATCCCAAAAGGTTCTTCTCAAGCACCTCAAAAATGCATTAGAAACCTGAATGGCAGTGAAGAAAATTAAAGGATTGAAGACTGTTGTATAAGAACATTTGCTCTTAAATCCTTACATCATATATATATATATATATATATACACACACATATATATATATACACATGAAATACTGGCATATTGCAGTAAAGCAAATTTAAGGTGTTCTGCTTATATGCAAATCAGGAGAAGAAATGAAAGTGTGTCAGACAGTTCCACAAGAGTAAGAAATTGCTTCTCATTTCACTCTCAGGTGCATAGTTGCATAAGATGCCTCCTGCATTTAGGTCTAATAAAAATGTAACTTACAGGTCCTATTCAAGTCTGATATATGTTTGCATTACGGATATACCTGGAGAAACTATTCTTTATTATGCCAAAATGAGACACAGAATTCCAATGGAAATAACATTTCTCTGCAGCGAAAAAACCCAGCACTATCTAAAAGACAGAAAAGGATTTTTTATTCTCATCGAAAACAACATTAAAAGGGACAATTCAAAGGAACCTGGGGGTAGACAAAAGGGTGACCTACATAGACAAAACATGGACACAAGATTTAAAAAAAAAACCAAACTGTACAATTGTTTTCAGTGTGTTCCAAGTGGGTAAAGTACCTTCTGAATAAAAATCACCGGCTCTTTTCACCATCGCGTTCAGGTTGCTGCCGGACGCCCTTACAAGTGCCCATTGAAACACGTGGCGACATTCACATAACCTCACCCAGTGCGTTTTGTTTCAAGTGCACAAGTTCTGGCTGAAGGAAAGTTCAAGGCAAAGAAATACAAACACGGGTTCTCCTCCGCCAGCTCAAATCCGTCCTCCGTGTAATGGTTTTCGCTACAAATAAGGCATAGCGGTTCAAGTACTACATTAAACGTAATTGAACAATGGGACAGAAATCCAGCCGTGAACTCTTTCCAGAAAAGTACTTTATTAAGGAGGATAAAAAGCACTGTTCAGACAGTCCGAATAGGCATGGCCTTCTGCACTGTCAGGCTCCTCGGGCTCAAAGTCGTCCGGGTCTGGGGGCAACTGGTCGGTATCTTCATCGGAAGTGGAAGGGCGCGTGAGGATTATCCGAGGTATCTTCAGCAAGATGCGAAAGATTTCAGAGAAAAGAGTCAGATCAGGAGCAGGACGTGTTTAAAGGGCATATTTTAAAGGTACAGGGGAAGGAGGTGATGAGAAAAACACGTCAGAGATGTAACACCGCAGGGCGTCCTGACAGGTGAACTGTTCTATGCCAAAAATTGCATGGATAATTAAAGCAAAATGAGATAAGTTGCCTTTTCCCCTCATTAGCTAATTTTAAGAAAAAACTTCTATAGGAAAAAATAAAAAAAAAATCAAAATATCTTTAAAAAATAAAAACAAGTAAATATGAAATATATACATCTACTTTTATTTAACTTCATTGTTCATTAAATTTATGCACCTGAAAGCAATAAAGGATTAATTAAAGACCATAAAGCATATAAATTATTCATCTTTGAAAAACTGCTATTTTGGCTTTTTTACTGACAAAATGTATGTAAGGGAAACATTAAGACAAAATATCAATGTGTAAATTCGTTAGTTAATAAATATGCATACACGGATTTGACTCATCAATTTATTGGCCAAGAACTTTGTGTTCTTTGAGAACTGCACTGTTATGTTTTAAAATTAACTTAAATTCTGTAACTGAGAAAAGAGAAGACTGTCAGGTTCTTTATGCATAGCCAAATAATGTATCAGTAATGGTTTGTATCAATGAATGGATTATTACAAATTTAACTGTGATGCACAAAGTCATCCTACTTTTTACTAGTTTTCAAAAAAAGTTTAACATGTAATGAAAACATAGAACAGTAAGTTGATATATCTAACAAGTAGGTAATATAATAATGCGTAATAAATAAAATGTCCATCTTACCAGTAGTCTGAAAATTTTCAAGGAAGGTAGTATTTCTTATTTATCAGCTACTTTGTTGCATTTCTTCACACTTTATAAGAATGTTTAATGTTGACACCACACAATTCAATCATGTATATATTATTTCCTTGCTGTACATGATTCAATTTAGGAAATGACAAAAGCACATAGGTGCTTTGTGGCTGTTCAGCTAGCCAGCCAGTAGGTTTCTGCATCAAAGTGAAATGAATTGTTCCCCTGGCTCCACCAACTGTATTAGCTCCAACTCCTCTGACTATCGGGGGCAGGCACACTACACGTCGATCCCAAAACGCGGGTGTCAATCTGGAGCTGAATCTCACCCATGAGAGCTGTAAACTAATTTTAAAACCAAGTATAAATTTAGTTATATTCCCTGGTGCATTGAATTTTTTTTCCCCCTTTTGCTTAGACTAAGAAGGACACATTTCTGGAAGCTTTAAATAACCCATATAGGTCCTAAGTGCTGCCCAAGCTAACAACTCCTGGGAAGATTTGCTTCTCTCATGCACACCTGACAACATTTATAAGCTTTCCATGCAATGGATGTTTCTCTTGGTTCTGTTCATTCCAAACGACAGCCAGCAGCCAGCTGCTTTGTGCTACAGCAAGCGCACATCCTATACGTACAGGTGGTATACTGGGTCATAGATTGAAATTCTGCCACCTCAAAAACCAGTGCAGAGGTCTATGCCTTATCTGAAGTTACCTGCAGAAATATCCAGGACCAGACTTTGCATTTCATTGAGCTGTCTGTTCAAAGCTCAGGGAAGACCTTTCTTTGCCTGCTGTGCCACTCAAAAATAGAATTGTGCACATTTTCCCGAGACGAGGCAGGCGTTGCATTACCAAGTACGAAGGAAGAGTCGCTGGTTCGGCTTCTTCCTTTTGAAGAGTAGCCCTTAGCCATTTTGAATGTCAGTTACTGCAACACTTCTTATCAGCATGGTTTCTAATCCCCAGTGATCCCACTTGCAAGGATTCAAATCCAATTCTCTAAAAAAGCTTTTCTTCAAACATTTCCTGACTTCTGGAGCCTGATTCTTGCATACTATCTTTCAAATATTACGATAGGACTAGGTCTTACAATCACAAAATTAATTTAATTGATAAATTGGAAAATATAAAAAAAAGCCTTCTAGCTGTCGGTGAGGCATAACCCTAAAAATTTAAACTAATAACATTAAGTTCTTGTGGGTTATTCCATTTCACCACCACCCCCAAACATACACACTCAGAGTTTTGATTTGGCACAAAGGTCCTTTGAAGACTTTTTTTTAGGTGCTCTGAAATACTCCTTATTTTAGAGACCGTTATTTATTTTAATTAGTACTCCTTTTTTTTTTTTCTTTTTTTAATTAATTATCTACATCTGAAAGAAACATAAATCTGAGATTGTAACAATATTGCTACAGGAACAAATCCCACAGGATGCTCAGTTCTGGCATGAATACTCTTTCGCCTTTCTCTGTACGTTCAATACCCTGCAAGCTGTAGTTAGCCTTTCACAACTTTCCTGAAAACTTACCTCATCTCCTTAATGACACACTCTTTCCCACGCCCCACGCTCGGAAAGCCTGCACACCTCTGGCACCCGAGCTGCGGCGGAGAACATCCCCTCCCCGCCGGCAGCACGACTCTCCTACCAGTGCCCCCAGTTCGGCTCCCAGTTAGATGACCGCCCACCCACCAGTTCACGCTTGTCCAATATTTCTACGGTCGTTACATGCATCAACCTCTGTACCAATGACAAAGCGACTCCTGGTTGCAGATTGGGCCACCTACACACAATTGCAAACTGAGAGCGCATCTAATAAAGTGATGGAGTCTGCATTTGTACAAGGTGTAATTCAGTGGGAAGAGGCTCCGGCCTCTACTTGTTCTCTCCTAGCATCAAAAGTTATCAATTGATCTCCTGTAAAAAAAAAACAAAAAAACAAACCCTAAAACAAAACCAACACAAAAGGGATGTAAGGAACACACATCACAGTTCTAACCACAGCAGCCTTTCCATCCCCACCTAACTATCCCCCAGGAACCCAGCACCCTCCATCACTGCGTTCACATTCACACTAGCTCCAGGAAAATCACAATCTAAGTGTATTGGCTTTGCCTGGCAGGGTTTTGGTAGCGGGGCTGGGGGGGTGGTTACAGGGGTGGCTTCTGTAAGAAGCTGCTGGAAGCTTCCCCTGTGTCCGACAGAGCCCATACCAGCTGGCTCTGAGACGGACCTGCCGCTGGCCAAGGCCAAGCCCATCAGCGGGTAACACCTCTGTGATAACATTTTTAAGAAGGAAAAAAAGTTGCGGGACAGACAGAAACGGCAGCAGGAGAGAGAGTGTGATCACGTAAGAGAACCAGCCCTGCAGACCCCCAGGTCAGTGCAGAAGGAGGAGGAGATGCTCCAGGTGCCGGAGCAGAGATTCCCCTGCAGCCCGTGGGGAAGACCCTGGTGAGGCAGGCTGTCCCCCTGCAGCCCAGGATGGTCCACGCGGGAGCAGATCTCCACCTGCAGCCCGGGGAGGACCCCACGCCGGAGCAGGTGGGTTCCCGAAGGAGGCTGTGACCCTGTGGGAAGCCCACGCTGGAGCAGGCTCCTGGCAGGACCTGTGGCCCCGTGGAGAGAGGAGCCCACGCTGGAGCAGGTTTTCTGGCAGGACTTGTGACCCCGTGGGGGACCCACGCTGGAGCAGTCTGTGCCTGAAGGACTGCAGCCCGGGGAAAGGACCCACGCTGGAGCAGTTCATGAAGAACTGCAGCCCATGGGAAGGACCCACGTTGGAGAAGTTCATGGAGGACTGTCTCCCGTGGGAGGGACCCCACGCTGGAGCAGGGAAAGAGTGTGATGAGTCCTCCCCCTGAGGAGGATGAAGCGGCAGAGATAACGTGTGATGAACTGACCATAAACCCCATTCCCTGTCCCCCTGCACCACTGGGGGGTAGGGGTAGAGAATCCGGGAGTGAAGTTGTGCCCGGGAAGAAGGGAGGGGTGGAGGGAAGGTGTTCTGAGAGTCTGTTTTATTTCTCGTTACCCTACTCTGGTTGACTGGTAATAAATTGAGTTAATTTTCCCCAAGTTGAGTCTGTTTTGCCCGTGACAGTAACTGGTGAGAGATCTCTCCTGTCCTTATCTCGACCCATGAGCCTTTTGTTATATTTTTCTCTCCCCTGTCCAGCTGAGGAGGGGAGTGATAGAATGGCTTTGGTGGGCACCTGGCATTGAGCCAGGGTCAACCTGCCACACTAAGCTTTACCAGCTTCCTTTCCTCTTCCCGTTTTGTTTTTTAAAAACCAAAACAAAGTAACAAAACTCAACAACTCTAAACTTCCATTATCTTTTGTTCCATCCTTCTCTTCCAGAACCCCAGAGGGGTTTTGCCCTTGCTTTCATTTTTCCATGCTTATCTTCACTGACCACAGCTTCACCCTATTTAATAGGCAAGCTTTGCTCTTGGAGCTTTTCTTTAATATACATATTTGAATGTACATTTCCTGGTGCATCACGAGCGAGGGAAGACAGGAAAACAGATTTCATGTGCAAAAAAAGTCATAGCAAAGAGGAAACAAACTATTTCCACTGCCCATTACAGCCAGGGCAAGACAGAGACATTTCGGATGGAAATAAGGAAAACCTTTCCAGCATGGGCAGCTGAGCTCGAGCTGCTGGCCTAAGGCATGTGGGAAGGTGTGGAATTTCCATCCTCTACCAGTAACTCTTCAGAATAAGTTGATCCTGGTGTAGGAGGACAGATTATCCAGGATCCTGTCTTGTTCCATTGTCTTACTCCACTAGTTTTTACTGAATAGTGTCTGAACTTGTTTAAAATATTTCCGCTGAAATCACAAAGTCCTCCTACTCACTTTCCATCATCATGCACTCATTATTAAAACAATACCTGAAGTACCAGTCAATCCCAAACCATCAAAATATGTAGAATACTTTTTCAGAAAAACGTATGATTAAATCTTTGAAACAGGCTACTATTTTCCTTTTTTCCCCTGAAATTATATTTTCAGTGCCTAAAAAGTAAACTTCACAAAGGACACATCCTGTACCAAAACCAGTGTGTTCGCTATGGGAATTCTTTCACTACCTCATTTGCACCTTTCTTACACTTTTTCAACATAAACACTAAGACTTCAGACACTAAAAAGAGTCACTAAAAAAAATTCATTTTTGTTTGAATCAGGCACAGCTGATTAAAAATCAAATTATTTCAGACACTCTCATTTAATGGAACTACTGCCCTCCATTGAAAGTTGGAGTCCGTCACCTGAAGCACAGACACGGGCTGTCTGCACACTCCTCATCCACCGCAAGTAAAACAAACCCATTTAAATAACCTGGGGCAATTCAGCTGCAGTGTTGGCTGCAAAAATTCTTTCATATTGCAACAGGATTGACCAAACCCACAACTAACTATGATGCTATGAAAGCGTCTTCTTAAAGCATGATAAATGAGATGTCCTGCCAACAGGTTACCATCCAATAATTTTTAACTTCCAGTTGTGCACGTATGCTTTCCTTTTCCACTTCTAATAAAAATGTTTGTCCAAAAGGTTGCAGAACAGTCCATAAAGGACAGTTCCTTATGTCTTTCTATAACCTTTTCAAAATCAAGTCCAAACAGAACAAATCCCATCATCTTTTTTCCCTTTTATAAGCCTTCCCCTGACCTCCCCCCCTCACAGGTCCATACTCCAGTCTCAGCAGAAGAAGAAAACTCTCAAGGCAAGAGTCACGGCTAAATCCCAAGCTTCACATAAAAGGCATAACCAGCAGCGACAGGGCAAAGCAAGGCTGAGAGCAAGGCCAGCCGCTGGGGAGAGAAGCTACGAATCAGAAGGTGGTACGGTACGTGAAAAGCCCAAGTCTGAAAGAATAGGGGCAGGGGAAAAGGATTTGGATTGGCCTTTTGGCAGAAAACCAGACAGACTTTTAACCCTAGTTCAAACGGATCGCTTTCTAAAGAAAATATTCCCCAGCTAGAAAATACCTGTAATAGGGAAGCCTGCCTAGTTCAACTCCATATATCTAAATAGTACATATTTTTGAAATTTGACTTAACAGCTGATCTGCACTGACACCAGTGCTAAGGCTGGTACTGTTCAGCTGGTGGAAACAGGGGAAAAGAAAATAATCTACCCAGTTAAGAGCATTTGCAGGGGGTTGTGTAAACCTCATGAATAATGTTATCACTTCATGCTTAATTTTACCTTTTTTGTCATCAGTGGCGATGGCAGTAGTATTTTAGACTTGAACAACAGGAAATTCAGACTTCTCGCTAAACTCTGAAAACGTGCCTTTGCTAGATGCAAAAGGTAGCACTTCATAATGACTGTATTCATAGAAGAAACCGCCTAAATCAAATTTGAAGTGAAAGAGGACGTTTAGTCATGCCTAAAAAAATATTACGCAGCTGGATTTTTAAATAATAGTTTTAAAAAGAAGATACCAAAATGCATCCAACAAGAACAGCAGGGAACGGGCTGATCAACTGCTGCACGGTTCAGCCCAAACTGGCAGCTGGTGGCTTTTTTAATTAAAGCAATGCGACGTTTCACTTCCAAAGACAGAGACAATGGGTAAAAGCAACCTTCTCCCCAGAAGAAAATGTACGGGAAATACAAGTTAAAAGTGGGAGAAAGAGATCTAATTAATTCCTTGTGAATTTATTACCCACAAACAATCTCACCGCCAGATGGAAGCGGGCAAGGCGGTCAGGGTGCGAGGGGGGCACGACAAAAACCACCTAATGCGCAGCCACGTGCATGAAACTGCGTGAATTTGCAAACCCTGCCGAGGCATTCACCACAGCTTCCCCTTCATAGCGTGTTATCAGGAACATTTTAACCCGCACGTGTTTTACGGTGCACCCTCAACGCTCCTGGTCTCGCAAATCCCTGGCTGCATCCCTTTCCCCGGCGCATTACAGTGCTATTTCACCGCTTTGGAGGCCTGCCGCCAAACTCCAGAAATTGTGAAGTCAGATGGAGAGTGAGGTATAAACCTCTCCGGCACGTTGGGGAAGACAAATCTCTGGTGGGGCATGGGGGAAGCACCTCGTCACACCGGGCAGCAGAAGACATCTGCAGAAGGAAAGCAGCCGGCTCGTGACAGCACCTATCGCTGCTCGGGGTTGGGAGAGGGCAGCACGTAATCCCGTTCATCCTTACGCTCTCCAGCACTGCCAAAAACTGGCGCCTCAGCTTTGGCACCATGGTTTTGAGGGCACTGCCTCGGGTCTGCGTGGCGAGGGACCCGAGCTGGGACCACCCCACCAGCCCACCCCTATTCCCTGAGATCATTGCTCTTCCCACGCTGTGCCTGATATGTTCCGAAATCTAATTCGGGTCAGCGTGATTTCCCGGAGGTTCGATGCACCAGACAAGTGCCAATCCAGGTGCTTTCCTCTAAAATTTCCTCTGTGGGAATTTTCTAGGGAGTGGTATCTTTTAGAGGCCAGGTTTAAAACTGGGTATTTTCTCCACTTCTTACCAGGATAGCAAGAGAGCACCTTTAGTGTTTTACTTGTCTCCCAGTGTGTAACATATATAAAGATCTGGGCATGTCACATTCAGAGGAAAGCTCCTTTCTGAACTGCCCTCCCAAGGGCAATGCACAAGGCAAGGAAAGTGGAGTTCGGTCCAACTCAGCATCGCGTTTCGTAGCAGACAAAAATGAAAGATCAGTGTCCATCAGGTCACACGTGCAATGCCATCAGACACAAAAGGCTTTTTTACGTGATTCGAACTGCTTATGAAAATTGTCCTTGCTCCATTTCTTTCATCTTCTAATGTACCACTGGACTTCCCTGACACTGGAACCTGATATATAGGTTTCCATTTAAGTGCTTTCTGCATAATCATTTATGGCCTGACACTATAAAAACATTGAAGAAAACGCATTGCTTTGATCACATTGGGAGACTTGAAAGCCCCCATAAGCAGTGCTACCCAACCTTTTGATTTTGAAGAAAGCTCATCACCCCTGTGCAAGGCAGTGGTCGTAAGTGAACGCCTGCAGGAATTCCGTACAGCCTCCCACCCCGCTGAATTCCCGCACAGTCCACAAGGACACCTTTCACAAGGAGAGATGTCGCTGATCACTTCTGTGGTTGTTCAAATATTTATCCTCTTTTATTCTCAAGTAGTACGCCATGTCCTACAGTGTGGTTCCAGGTGCCTTGCTTGAGTCTACTTGTCTCCGGTATGTATTTTTGCTTCTATTGTCTGCAGTACTTATAATGTCTACCATATGATGGGTTTACTTTGTAGATTTTTTTCTTTAACTTTGAGGTATTTGAATATGGATCTTGAAAAGATCAATTAATGACTTCTCTTTTTTAAAGGTTTTTCCTATTTAGCATTGTTAATTACAAGCTCTGCAAAAGCCAAGAGTTTAAAGTTTGAAGTGAATAATTTCTGACCGAGTCCTGTGAGAAAACTACTTAAAAGGAAGAGAGGACAAAAGATACACTGTGCAAACAGAAGCAGTTGTTTGGAGCAGGAACTTAATCCCAAATTCACAAAGTAAGTTCCCTAACCGCTACACTATAGATGTAAATACAGTGCCTATACCACACACCTTTTATCTTTCACCCTGACTTAGAAATACTCAGTTACTTGGATAAAAGTGGTATCAAACGAGCAGATGAAATGGAGAAGATCACGTGACAGATGGGTGCTGACACCCCGCTGAAACGCACACGATCAGTACAGGTCAGCTAAGCCAACACGGCTGAGCACGGGCTTCTTTGCAAATGTTTATAAATCTGCACAAGATGCAAGGCAGCGAGGAGTCAGACTCCTGACTTCTAAAACTAACTTACCTTCTCAGAACAAAAAATAATAAGATAAAAATACCAACACCCTTACCTGACAAGATTAAGAGTCACCAAAATGTTTTGGAGAAGAGACAAGGCAGTTCTTCATAAAAAACTTGAAGACTGAAATATTAGGTCATATGTTGTTATGGGAACAGGCCAGCCAAACACTGTCTGTGAGGGAGGTCTTCATTGTTTGAAACGAGCTGCAGAAGAAATCTGTCTTTGATGATGATAGGGACATTCTGAATCCCACTTATTTGTCTTCTTTTATCGTGCTTCTCTGACCTGAGTATTCTACTGGGTTTGCTTTTAAAATTGAAAAAAGTAAGACAATGACTAAAGAAACAAGAAAGATGTTTTATTACATTTAAGTTGTATAATTACGATTTTCTGATATGGCTAGAACTAACCTGCTCAGGTGAATAAAGAAAGAGTTTGATACTTAGATTTGTGAAGATTTTTAACTCATATAAGTGTATCAAGACTTTTTCCTGAAAAGTCTGTATCACGTGGAAATGAAGAAGATAGATCTGCTGTGATTCTCATCCGTGTAGGGTTTCTCATGACTTGCATCTAAACAATGTGGGAGAAAGGCAGAAAACCAGCAACCTACATATTGTGGGAGCACAGTATATGCTTATTCACTTTCTGCAGGCACAGGAGCATTTCACTTTGAGATATGTTACAGGTTCTAGTACACAGAAGTTCTCTTGTTTTCTCACCATATTTAGGAACATTTGGTATCTGCATTTTTAACAGAGCAATCAAAACATTTGGCTTTTTTAGCTTGAAGAAATTCTTCAGATTTTTCCAATACTGTAAGTTTCTTTTCAACAATCACTTTTAACTGGTAACTCTTTACTTTAAACTTCCTTGCAAATCTTCGATGTAAGTGACACTTACACATCTGGTGAACCATATAAAAAAATCTAATTGAGGAAATTCCCAGGGCAAAAGCATACAATCAAAGAAAATAATATGGTAAGAATTAAAGCAAAATACTAGATTAAAATATTTAAGAGATTTGATATTCATTACAAAGTACCTAATATTCTTATGCTGTTGATAGCCCCAAAAATGGATCAAAGAAGATGACGTGATGATGCACGTCATGAAGTGATAGGAGATGCTGAAACCTGTCAACTCCCTCCATTCAGTCAGACAAAATCCACTGGGAATTTCAGGCAGAGTTTGAATGAATATATTTTTTGATGGTGAAAGATTCTGCAGAGTTGGTTCTATGTTTGAGAAGATGAGGAGGAAATAAGAAGCAGAGGGCAGAAGACAGCAAAATAGAGAACTGGAAATAAAGACTCCAGAATCCAAGTTAAAGTTCCTCCTGTTAAGTCAGCATGAGGCACTATTGGCAATGTCTGTATCCCCTACTTTTTTTTTTTCCCCTGTAGTTAGATATGCAATATTTTACACACAGTCTGCATGTAGATAGCCATATCAGTTGTGGTTCTAATCTGTTATATTTTGGTGCACATCTTTACATAGATACTCTTATTTTAAGATTACAATTTTAACACCCAAAGACTTGGTTTAAGTTCAATTAAAGTATTTGTATTTTTATATATATGTATTAAACAAAGTAAAATAAACAGATTCCATATTTTTGAGGTGTGATTAGCATAACTGAGACAAGTCTATAAAATACAGTATGTGCAAGAAAATCTAATTATAATTAAAGTTCTGGGGCCTCTACATTTCAAAAAAATACTCAATCATAATTAAAACAAAGAGCAATTCTCATTTTTCCTTTGCAAAACAATGACTCAGAGTGAAAGAACTTTTCATTGTCCAATTAATTACTGATCATTTACACTGTCATGAAATCTTAAAGCTGGCACAAAGGGTTTGAAATTGAGTTTGGCTGAATGAGTTAACAATTCAAATGAGCTTTTTAGAAGAAGTTAGAGCAACCAGGTCCATGGAGAACAGAGAGGAAACTTGAATCTGGCAGCAGCACTGCCCTTCGTAATGTCAGAGCGCCAGGCTCGGAGACGGGACGGGCGACGGCAAGAGATGGCCAGAGGGCTACGGCTAGCAGGAAAGAGACAAATATTATCACAGATCACATATGCAAAGAGGATGTTTATTAAAATTCAATACAAATAAATAGATGAAGACAGAGTCTCTGCTGGAGGGCAGGAAGCAGTGATGACATGGAAGAGAGGGAGAAGGAAGATGGGCACCATCCCGCACATAATTCAGCTTTTGCTGGAAGAATAATAGGAGCCTTTGGCTTCTTTGCCACCATGCTTCTCTCCTTCCCTCCCTTAATGTAGATGCACCCATCTTCTCCCGAAACCTAGTCAGAAATACAAAGGAAACAAACCTTCCTAGCTTCCTAGCAAAGAAGGTTCTGCATTAAAGGCCTACTGTCATCTGCTTATCTGAACATGCAAAGCATGTCCTCCATAAGAAGCCAGGCTATAAACATTCTTCAGATAAGACAGTTACTGAAGAATAAGAGGAACTTCACCAGAGTAAACCCAGAGCGAGAGCAGATGAGATACTGACTGGTTCCCGAGTCAGCAGGATACTCCTCAACAGCCCGTAATCTCTAAGACTGATGAATGCTGCTCTAGGTTAAAGGCAATAACATACACAATTTGCTACAGCACAAAGATTTTGATTAAAAAAAATGAGCAAAACCAGAAATACAGATATTTCTCCACAAAAGAACTTGCATATTGGCTACTTTTGACACTTGGAACATATTCAGCCAGTTGACCCCCTCTGCGCACTGTGCTCTGAGCTAAGTAGCTTGGTCTAATCTGCCTCTTCCTCCTCTTGCAGCTGAAGAGCTTTAAAGGGAGGCATGATTTTCCAAGAGGCATACAACACAGAAAATGGTCATTTCCGCTTTTTGGCTGAAAAGTCAGCTACTACTGTGACAGATCCAGGCCACTAGCAACGTGTGAATCAACCTCTTCAACGGTGGTTCCTCTAACAGGAAGCCTCGTGCTTCCTGCAAGGAGGGTTAAGACCATAAGAAACAGCTACCAAGTAGAGCTGGGAAAAAAAAAAATAATTCATGGAAGCGTTTTCAACTGAAAAATAAAAACTGCTCTAAAAGTTTCACAAAATGGTGTTGGAGACCGGAGGCCTCAAAATAAGTTTCTTTAAGCAACTGAATAGAAGAGAAAACCTTTGTTAATCCATCTCATAGACAAAAGCTGCAACTCGACCCTTCTTAAATAGTAATCCATGTAGGAAACCAGAGGAAACCAGATTTGCATGGTCTATTTGCTTATTTTTCAAGTCAACTAACAAATCACATTTTTAAAAATGTGAATGGTTAGTAAAAACTGAATGCAGTCTTTGATTATAGTCTTTTATATAATAGATGAACTTTCATTTTTTGCCATTAGCTGGGTTGTGAATGGTATTCCTGGAAAAGGATAAAAAAAGGCTGGAAGAAGGGGATTCAAACAAAGCATTCCTCTGGCAGAATGAGAGAAACAGTTGTTGCTTCCTGGTACTTCAGGCTTAATACAAGTAGGATGTTTTTTGACCTTAATCATTCAGATACCTTGATCTTATCGTACATTCCTAGTAAAGCCATCATTTCAGGTGTGCAGGCAGATGACCATGACTAGGCTAGATCTCCAGAGAGTTAAATTTTTTAGAGATCGACTTTTCACAAAAGCAGACTAGATTTCCAAAGCCACCCTGTAGGCTTGGCTGTCTTCTTCTGTGACATGTGCGGTAGGCTTAATCTCGCCTGCCGTCAGTCACCTAAAATATGGGCATGCAGTCTTAGCCTGTCACACAAGTCCCCCTTCCACTCAAAGGGTAAAAATGGTCACCTCCAGGTAGCAGCCCAACCTCTCCCTCCTAAAAGAGGCACCCTGGAGAGGCTGCTCCTTCCATTAGCTAGTGAGGGAGTCCAGACAACAGAATAATCACTTGAAGCTGGAGGGAATGGACATCACCATTAAAGCCCCCAAACTAGAGTGCTTCAAAAGCTCTGGTGTGCTACACTGGTGCTTATCCAGGAGCTGAGCTCCTCCAGAAGCCACGTCCCAGCTGCAGTGACAGCCGAGTAAACGCACGGTGGGGTCTCTGGTCTTTGGTATGTGCTCTCCTCTGGCACAGCCACTCAGGTTTTGTGCCAGTCTCTACCATGTTTACTAGCATTAATGACAGACAACACAAAGAACTTAGCCAAGAATGATTTGTTACTCACTGGGGCCATCTTACTTACTGTTATGACGTGGTTTACTGTCGGGAAGGGGCTGCCCTTGGATGAAGCTTCAGTAGGACCAGCATCAAGGGCACTGGGTTCCGAAACGAGGGATGCCTTTAAAAACAAAGCAGCAGAAATGCATGGTTTTATTCTGAACGCTGTTTAAGAGCAGCAATTCCCTCCCTCTCAGGTTAGGATACAAATACCTGGCCCCATCGTTACATATGGTTGCACAACAAAAGCAAATAAAATTGCAATTCTTGCCATTCCCCATTTTTGATGAACACTGTATATCTGAACTGTTGAAATGGTCAGTTCAAGAATAAGAAGTTGTAACACATAGTATCAAGAGAAAAATGCTGATTATTTGTACACAGATTAGTCCTGCGGTCAAAACATTAGGACTCCTATAGCACACCTGAATGCATTAATTCCTTCTCAGCTCCCATGCATACGAAAAGCAGAGATTATTTTTTTTCTACGTTCTTTAAATAGGTGAATGATTCTGCCATCTTGTGGGAGACAGAGAAATCATAACTATTCGTACAATAACAACAGCAGGACAGAACAGAAATTTCTTCTCTTTTTTACATGTTTCACTATTCATTAAATGAACAGATATTAGTAGCTAGTATATTTCAATTAGCCCCCAAAATAAAGATGAATTATAGCCTCAGGGAGGAACCTGAGCAAAGTGGTTGATTTTTAAGATACTGACTTTACCAGAAACTCTGCTCAGAAGTTAGAGGTACAGCAACTAAAAATCTGGACTTTTTTTTCCCCTAATGATCTGATAATGTGAAATATGTAAAGAATTATTTAAATTCTCTCACATCTGTTAAAATACAAAAATTAGATAAGGGTAATCATTTCATAAAAGCAAAAAGGTAAAATGATACAGAATTTTAACCATAATTAAGCTTTTAAAAAATGTTAAACTAACTTCCATATGTGGATTGTGAAACACAATCCTCTATTAATACGTCTATAGCCTAGTTTTATAAAATTAGCAGACGAATTTATCATTAATTTGTCTTTGGCTGATACAGGCTGTATCCTTATTCCTGGCAATTTAACAGACATAGAATACTGCTTGCTCTATCCTACCTTAATTCAACAAGGAGTAAAAGCTATTAATTTAAGCAAGTATAAATGACAGTTTAAGAGAAAAAAAGCTGAAAAAAATTATGGACCAGTTTCACCTCAAAGTAATTTTGTAGAGGCTCTCCTCCCACTCTGCCTTTCTCAGCAGGTGGAAACCAAACAGGAGGTCAAAACTATAATATCACAAAACTGTAGGTGATCACCACTGCTCTTGGGAACGTCCGAAGCTCAAAAGAGTGGCTTCTGCCAGGAAAGATGAGGCTTGAGGTGGAGCAGCCCAAGAGACACATTTATCCCTTGGCACTGTAAGCCTCCATCAGAGGAGTTACTTGGAGCTGTTCTCTCCCAGCCAAAAATTACCTCGGAGAAACAAGCTCATCTAGTTTGTATTTCTTTGTAACAACTGCAACGATCTCATCTAGTAAATCTAATAGAATGTCATAAGAAAGCTTCTTGGACCAAGTACAACTGCATTTGTGCTTACATAACTGCTTACTAAGACCATTGTTTTCCTTTACAAATCAGCCATTTAAGTGAATAATATTTTGTTATGCACACCGAACATAAAGATCTGAAAACCGGAATACAACAAGAAGGAATACAACAAGAAGGAATACAACAAGAAGGAATACAACAAGAAGGAATACAACAAGAAGGAATACAACAAGAAGGAATACAACAAGAAGGAATACAACAAGAAGGAATACAACAAGAAGGAATACAACAAGAAGGAATACAACAATTCAATTTCATTATAATTTCTTCATAATGTAGTTTGGGAAGTATCTAAAAAGCTAAGGCAAGCCTAGATCTAGAATTCGAATTCCCCAACTATGAGTGATTTGATTTAAAGGTAACAACAAGTGAACACAGTCCACATTGACGAACAACCCACCTACCTCTGCCGCTCGGTCTCCTGCTTGTACCCCAGCCAAGTCTGCTGGACCATCTTTCGGCAGCCGTGCAGTCCCGATCCCCTGGTAACACAAAAGACAGTTTTCAGACCTGACAGGTTTTCTTCCATTGTTCTTAGATGTAAAAAGCAAACGGGAAGTAATTGGATTTTCAGGACTTGTTGTTCTGCTGCCTCTATTAAAATAAAAACTAAATGTCTTAGCACATTAGCAAGAAAAACAAAAGCCTCCATGGCTGACACATACAACAATGAACAAAAGTCATTAATTGTTTACATTGTGCCATGGGGGACAGACTGGGAAACAAAGATTTATTTAAATGATAATTAAGTGCAAAGATGTGAGAAATACTTCTCTCAAATCAAGTTAGCTCCTGGGAATGACCAAATGGGATAGGAGAGGCATGTGGATTGCCAAGGGAGTGACCCCAAATGGAGGCAGAAAGTGGAAACCAGCCAACAGTGTTTCAGTCATCAGGTTGTCTTTGGAAAATCATTGGTTTACATTGGATTTTCTCTCCAAAATCGTCCCTCCAGGAGCTTCCCCATCAAAATCTACTGCTGGCTTCTACTTGGGAAATAAGTTACCCATGTTTACCTTTGTTAGCTTTATTACGCGGACAGTGATGTTACACTGAGGACAACCTCAGAAAGAAAATAACAAAATACAATAGCTTCAAAGAACCGCTCATCGGTTTCTTTCTAATGATTACTAGATAAATTTTGAGTAATGAAATGCACCTCATCATTGTCTTTACATGGAGATGAGCCCTTTCCACCAGCAATGCTAATACCAAGACTCCCCATTTGACTGCACACAGTAATGGTTATCTGGAAAAGAATTATAAGGATAAGTGGCCTGATTAATTAAAAACATTGCCTATTAACTACATGAGCAATGAAAATCTACCTCCCACTCCAAATACCAGCAGATTTGCTCCTATAGAGCTCAGCCCAGAGAAAAACGGTGCTATGCTTCAACACTGGCACATGCAAGGCTAGTCTTTACTCTTCAATAACACCAAGAATGCATTATTTCTCCAGGTTTTAGAGTCATGCCAAAACCATATAAGGCTGTTTATAAGGCTGCTGACCAAATCAGTTGTTTCATAAAACCCACCAATTTACTAAGCATTCACGATGGCAACAACGCCAGTACACAGGAGGAGGGAAAAGTAAATATTTTTTCATAAGTTTATGAAAAACCTTTCCTTTGGAACCTCATCTACAGTATGATTTGCTTACTCTCAACGCTTTTGAGAACAGATAACTGAATTTGAGCACTATTACAGTAATTTTCTTTTCTTTAAACAGGCTTTCTGTATGTATGTGTTAACCCCATCAAAAGATTTGACAGTACTCTAACCATTGACTTAAAAGTAAAAATATCAGGAAGCTTTTTTAAAAGCAGCATAAATTGTAATCTATCTAGTCTATTCTCCTCCTGCTGGTATCAGCAAAAATTTATTACAAAATCTTAGATAATTTTTTGAATTTACACAATTCACAACAAGGACCAAATAAAACTAGTTTCAAGTTTTAAAGACAGCTTACATTTAAGAATTATCCCCCCCAGTTGTTTTTTTTTCGGGGGTGGGTGGGGTGTGGGGGGGTGTTCTTTAGTATATAATATACTTGGTAGTAAATAAGGATTTGCTAGTTGTTAAAACAACAATCACATTAAATTTCAAGAACACCTTCCCATAGCCTAGTGGAATCTGAATGCAAATTGCATTTAGAATCATAGAATCGTTTAGGTTGGAAAAGACCTTTAAGATCAATTTCACTTTATCACCTTATTTCAGCTTATCACATTAGCAAAATGCTCTTATTTTCATTGATTTGCTTCATATCTCTAAGACAATTCAGGCTTGAATAACTTGTTATATTTTATAATTAAGAATATTTCAACACAGCTGTGTTTCAAAATTTAACAAATGCATGCAGTTACTCTTACACGTATAACATACTCATCTGAAATTCCTAAAAAGATATGAAAAGACCCTATCAGACAAATGAAAACCACCCTGCCAAATGTTGCTTAGACTTAGCATTACCTGCACGCTTGAGACTTCACAAGTCCATGATTACCAGCAGTGTTTTGGTGAGAGGTCCCCGCACGAGTACCACACCGGGCGAGCTGCCTTTCCTGGCGCTGCATCCCGCAACCCCGGGGACGCGGCGCAATTCTGCATCTCCTGCCCCGCAGGCAGTCAGCAGAGGTGGGATCTGTTCTGGGCCACCTCTGGGAGCCAACCCCATAAAGCACGTTTCCTCCTCCTGTGCTCCAAAGCATGCCAAGACGGGGGATGTCCACTGAGTTCAGAGTATAGCTTTCTCCATAACCTTCAGCCCAAATCTTGCAGTTCTCACTGATAACTTTTCACTCGAACATTCCCATCCCTTTTCACAGCACAGAGGCTTTCTCACGCTAGGAGGGTAAGGCCACGCCACTGCTCCTAAACCATGGACTAAGTGAAGATGAGCTGAGTGCCCACCTGCACACACCCTTGGCTTGACCTTACAATACCAAAGCTAGATATAGAAACTGAGACAGTATTGATCAGCTACAAAACTGTTGTTGTTTTCTTCAATGGAAAACGCTTTTTCCATATAAACCAGCGGGAGCAAGGACAAACCTCAGCTCACACTCTGCGAAAGCCGAGTCTCACAACACCTACCACGCAACGTCCCCCCTTCTTTGCATCTTTTATAAACTGCCTCGCACAAGAAACTGGCTTCCCCATGGACATACAGACTTTCCCGCAGACACACGGAGCCCCCCCGCTGCCAAGCCCAGCCCACGCAGCAGCAAAATACCTTCAGCGGGGGCTGCAGCACATCCACCGCCCTCGATTCCTCCGGGATCCGGCCATTCTCGCCAGGGATGCTGCCCGCTGCTGAGACAGGTAGTTGCACCTTAGTGTTAGTCCCTGGAGGAGTCTTGCCCTTCATCGCCGACTTGTGCTTTTCTTGAAGAGTGTTTCTGGTGTTTGTTTGATCTCTCATGCTATCGTCGGTATCAAAAAGGCTGCCAGAAAACTTGGAAATAGGTTCCTGGGGGTTAAAGATAAAAAAAAAGGTAAACATGGCGACAGCAAGGAGAATACCTATCTGATACCCAGACCCTACCAGTGGTAAATTGGATTTGTTCCTCTCTATCACATTGCTGTACATTAGGATTTGTTTCACTGAAGACAAAACTGCAACTTTAAAGCGAATGTACAAGTATCTTTCTTTTACCATTATTTCTCTGGGCACGGTTTTCCCTCAACATGGGGGTGGAAATTGTGGGAACAGGGAGAGGACTGGGATTCACATAGCCTTTCTCTAGATTCCCGTGACACACACAACCACGTATAGTGCACATATATACCCAACTAAATCCTGCAATACCCTGTGAAAAGGATGGAGCATGAGAACAAGACCATTTGGGGCAGCCTCTGGCAGCTGAGGAGCACCGAATCTGCTGTCCCAGGGCAAGGAACCACACACATGAGGCAAAGGAAAGGGCTCTCCATACAGAAAGTAAAACATTGCTCATAGTTCCTCAAGGCTCACATTGTATTTTGGGGAGCACAGGTGTGAGAGGGAAGGCAAGCCCCCACTTTGCATCTACATCTCTAAGAGAAGATTTTAAGTAATTGGATTGACTTTATTTAGCTGCAAATGGCAGTGAGTGGTGAGCTTAGTGATTGAGGGGTCCACTGGAAGGGAGGCATCTGGAAGCCTGCTCTGAAGCCTGGCTCTAGGCTGTACCTACTCTGAGATGCAGTGAGGAACTGACAATGTCACCCTATGCTTAGCTAAACCACAAGGGCTTGAAAAGAGAAATACACAATTAGACCACATCCACGAAACAATTAAAGCTTCAGACAAGTTTGACTGCAAAACATAATGACGTTTTCCAGTTATCAGTTATGCTTGGTGAAGTGGTTAAATGAAATTCAGCCATGATGTCTGAATTCTGTTCACATTTTATGGATGCTTCATGTATCTTTGGCTGATTTTTGGTCCTTAATTTGACGGGTAAGGTTGAATCAGATCTTCATATTACCATAATCCTTATATCTTCTGTTGGCAGTAAAATGATGCAGCCAATGAAGGCCAACACCTTTCAAAATAAACCCCATAAATATCTTCCTAAGGTTGGAAGTTTAATACCAGACGCAAAAAGCAGTGGCATTACCATGAACAGCTGTGCAGAAACCCCACTGGACACTTCAGTTTTCAGTCAGAGCTTTCCCACAGTCTCTTTTCGTTTGGGATGGAAAGCAGCATCGCCAACCCGGGAAAAGCGAGTAAGGCATGACTGCTTCCTATTTGCACTTAAAAGGGAATTTGTTTAGCTTTAACTCACATAAAACATTCATCGTCTCTCTTCTCTTGAGAGAGGTTCCTCTTTAACATCGCTGGGCTGACTAACCCGGACCCATCAGCGGCGCTGGGGTGCCGTGGGGGCCGGGCAGAAAACCAGGAGCAAGAGGTGGGAGTGTGGGTTGGAGGACGGGGCTGGGGACTAGGAAAGGAGCAGAGGTGCCGGCAGAGGAGCAGGAGCCCCAATTCCTCCTTGAACTCCCAGCAAACATCTGGAGGAAAGACTGGGGAGCAACGCTCTGAAAGGGAAAGGCTGCAAGAGTACAAGCGCAACCTCCTTTTCCCAGGCTGTGACCGAGAAGACAGCCAAGCTGCCGCCTGGGTGACAAGACACAACGAGAGAAACCACAGCATCCAGGGTTTCCCAGACGTCAGCATCCTCAAAGAGCACTACCCAAAACTAAACACGCAGTGGAGTAGCACTGCAACCTCGCTTTTCTACCACGCAGTCCTTGGGAGAGATTGAGCTTCAAGCGCTGCTAACGACCTGATTACCTGAAAGAGATGGAGGGATGTGGGTAACTGCAGCTATAGGAGTAAAATAAAAACATATGTATCTCATCACTGCTCAGATTACTCACCTTCACCTGCAAGTTGCACTGTACTCTTGGGAGTTGGGTGGATTGTTTAATTGCAAGCAAAGTAAAGGAATAAAACATTGAATGTGATTCTGTACCCTCTGCACAAGCAAGGATGTGAAAGTACAGTCAGCGCAGCCTCCCGCTAACCCGAAGCGCTCGGCAGCATAGCGCTGTGAGCAGATTGTAGTTTCTTGACAGACACACAACATTGTCCCTCCTGACTTCAAGGAGACTACCTACATCATCAGGATCCTCCAGTTCCTCCGCTTCTTGCTCGGGGCTGATTCTTCCTTCCCTCCATTTTCCATTAGCAGAGCTGAATTTGTAGAGGTTACCACCATGAAAACTTTCCTTTCCTTTCAACGAGGCCCAGCGAGAGCCCTGGGAGCTCCAGGTGTGGCCACCGTACAGTTTAGGAGACTTGGGAAGCCATTTAATAGAGTCCTGAGAGGAAGATGACAAAAGAAAAAACAGGCAATGAATAGACTTTAAGAAAGTGATTGAAGTATGTATATGCAGAAACTGTCTGGCAAGTTATGCAAGGTATTTTAGTATCTTGTAAATACTGGGTTTCCCCTTTTTACCTTGAGAGGTACCTTCAGTCCCAGAGAGACACTTTGCCAGTTAATGGGCAATACTGGTGATACAAAGAGCAAGCGAAGGCTGCTGAAATTAGTGGAAGCCTTCAGGGACTTACATGAGCACGGAACCAAGCCCACCTTCAGCATCGTAAAGAAGAATTAATGATCAACAACAGTCTTCAATAATGTTATACTCTGTACTATTAAGAAAACAAACAAGAGTACTTAGACCTTTAGTGACCATCTCATCTCATGACCCGAGTTAAAAAACCCTATCAAGTCACCCGCCTCTTTTTATTATTCATTAAATAAAATGTTCCATTTGTTGAATAGTCCCAATAGAAAGTACAATACTAAACTGATCTTTTAAGGTTTGCTCATTTTCAAAGTGATTATAGTCCAGTTCTCCCAAAACATCCATTACTTATTTACATCCAAAAAACTCCACCTCTCTTCTTCATACACAGAAGTTCATACATGACAAGTTGTGTCAACGTTGCCTATATACCTTAATTTCACTGAACTTCAGAAGTTGTTTTTCAAAGTAACCTTTATCTTTCTTTTAAGCTTTATTTTACTCTCACTTTTAAATTTTCTTATGGCGATACAAATCCAATGGCAGAAAACAGCCTGATGCCATATAAACAGATACATTAACGCACATGCTCCAACAAGGCAAAGAGATGGATAACACAAACAAACGAAAAAAATTATCAACAAGCTTACAATGGGGCAACCAGCAGCACACAGTGACTTTCACATTGTTTAAACAGTATTTGATTCAGATTTAACAATTCTTTAAGCTCCCATTTTTCCTTTTTAATGCAGAACAGTTATCTTCACACCCACAGAGATTTCTTGCTGTTATCAGCACCCCAGAATGTCACCACCTCTATTAGATCTAAGGTTGAGAAAGAAAAGGAGATAGGACTGGGCTGTCCATGCTGGATGTACTGATTCATCTTCAGCTGCCGAAGGAGCTCCCCCTGGGATTCTTCATTTACATTTGGGTTTAGGATGGCTGAAAAGACTAGGAAATGGACACGGACAATATCTCAGCATCTCGTTGGAAAAGATTATAGACCTTTCTGCGAGTCTTGAAAAGATCACAGCCCCAACAAAGGATTATTTGCATTGTACACAGAAGGCATGATTGGCCTCTATAGGAAATGTGCTGTTAAACCACATTTCGAACTGCACTGCACTCAGCGATACCACCGTTTGCTGATAAATAGCCCATATTTCTGGTTATTCTAAACCACATCACTCAGGACAGTTGAGCCAATTGTCGATTTAGTTCATCAGTGAATTGAATGCAAAAGCAGCACAAACAATCCTGACACGGTAGTGGCTCCCATTCCTCCTGACAATTCAAAACACAAGGAGGGATATCTCGTGGTAGTTCTTTACGCTTGCCTTGAATAAGGAAACATAGGGTAGCCTTAAGTAGAAGCTTTGTTTCCTATGAATATTAACGAGGTGGATAGCAATTCTAATCAGGTAGGCAAACAGCACACTAGCTGAAATTGTTTACTATTGTTTTGGTCTGTTTTATTTCAGAATAGCTAATGTGACATCTCCCAATGTTCAGGGTATTTCCAGAGACAGTTTAAATCCTTGTCAACTTTTAAGCTCATTAGGAAGTCATAAAGCAATTTCACTCTAAAAATAAACACAGGTACAGTGAAGCATTTCACTTTTTCTGAGGGAATGTCTCATCCTTGTTTGACCCGGACCCCTAGTCCTAAACAACAGCTTCTCAAACCCAGCCTGCCAAGTTCTGTAACACCAGCAAAAAGCTGTTCTCTCAAGGTGACAGTTACAGGTTTCAAATTAAGCTTATGCTGACAATCACTTCACCATCTCAAGCATACCTTCAACTGCTGTGGTAGCCTCTCGTATGCACGAGGAGCAAGCTGATGTCCATCAGCAGATTTTACATCCCCGTGCCCCTCGCAGCCGAGCTCCTGCTCCCTGCCTGTCTTTTCCTACGGCAGGAACCTTTTCCTCATGCTGACATACAGCTATAAGGGAAATTCATTTTCTGTTTCACACCTCGCACCTTCTGTAACCTGAGAGATCTTAGTCTTCTGTATCCTTGATCTACAGTACTTTAAAGTTAAACAGAAACAAAACTACAATTCTGGGTAAGAGCTGTTCACATTTTCACTAGGTCTATACAATACCATGGATGGCATTATCTTTATGAAAGCAGTTTCACAGTTTAGTTGTATCAATGGCAAAGGATTGAATGGAACAACCAGAAGTGCCTTTTAGCCTACGTTTGCACATACCTGTTGTAAGCAAAACATGCTGTGGATTATGCTTTCATAAAATAAAACAGAGAAACTAAGCCAATGAATGCTGCTGCTGTGAGTGTAGGCTAACAGTACTTTGAAAACAAATCTTAATCGTTTTTTTATAACTTTTTGATGAACGAAAAGGGTTGGGGGATAGAAAAAAGATAGTGGACTTAATTCAGAGTTCAGTAGCAATATAAGGTGAGGAACAGAGAATGTCAGGGATGCTGTTGCTGGGCCCACTGACTGCCAGGGTGTTACTGTGCTGGGCTCTTCGCATCCTTCTGTACAAAGCCAAGAGTAGCCATGGTGCTACTCAATGCTGCGAGTTCTTAGTGACACCAGGCGGTTGAAGAGTTTGCTAGAAGGAGATGGAAGGTATAGCTCTGTTGTGTGCTGTGCTTTAACACAAAGCAACCACTCAATCTCTTTATTGGGTTTTTTTTTTCCCCCAAAAAACCCCCACCCAACTCATTACTCTGATGTATTAATGGGTATTAGATGGGCAAAAAACTTCTAGCACACCCCAAGGTGGTAATTCCTACAGTTCAGCTAACAGATAGTAGATTTGTACACCAAAAATGTCTTAAAAAACCTCTAGTAATTTATTAGCTCATTCTCACTAGATTCAATACTACAGGGCCATGCTTTAAGACAAAATAGGCTACTGGCAAACATCCTAATACTACGAGAGAAAAATCAGTTCTCCTTACAGAATTTTACAGAAGATAATTGGTCTTTTTACTACCCAGGTAAGGTAGGAGGTTTCTTCCTGTGTTTAATACATGAGGAAGCTGAGACCCCCAAAGATCAAAATGGTCAATGTTTTAAGTCACTAGTAGCAAATACAGAGTGAGACATGTAGTTTTACATTCTCCTTAAAAATATTCAGAATAAAACAAAGAGAGAAGGAAAATTCAGTATTTAGGATTTTAAGCTTCTTGGGTATTTGGACTGTGTGACACCACTGTTTTGCAAATGCAGAAAAAATATTTGGGAGGAAAAACTATTTCTCAGCCTCAGCAGTTGTTGTGTTCCATGGCAATACATTTTTCATCTCCCTTAGTTAGTAATGATCCTAACTGATTGGTAACAAATCATTTTCCTTCAGTATTTCACCAGTAAGTCCGGGCTCCCTTTACACCTCCTTTGAACATGTTTTTCATGTTTTCAAAGGTGGTCTCTTCAGAACACATATACTCCTCTGTATCATACCCCTGTATGTTAAGAGGACAAATTGTTCTCATAAAGTACAAGGTGTCTATTCCAATAAGATCTCACTAACAAGTCCTCTGGAGAATGAATTTCCTCCAGGCAACAAAGGTGTGCAAATGCTATGTATCACCCTAAATCATTCTGGCAAATAAAAAAAGAATTTAAGACACCCTAACATTAAAAGCCAAGACAGGAAAACCACCCACGTTTCTGAAGTACCATACTGAAACCATACAGTGGCAATGAAACACCCTGCTTGCAGCAACAGCCTGGTCACCATCAGCAAGTAGAAGCCAGTGCTCTCAGTTACCTAGAATATTTCAATGGTAATACACCTGCTACTATTATTCAACTCAGAACCTCAAACACACATTCTTGCCTATTCTTCTATTAAAAAAAAAAAAAAGATATTTGTTTAAATAGCTTATTTAGTCAATATGGAAAGAAAATGTCTTTAAAGATGTATTTCCTAGAATATAAACATTCTCTTCCTTTTAAGTACAATTATACATAACATTCTACTAACTGAAAATTATTTCAGACTCATTCCCTTTTTAAAGTACAAAAGGCTGTCTCTAAAAGAGCTTTGTGTGATTCGCATGAAATAAGAATGAAAGCTAAACAAAATGCTGCTGAAACAAAGGCAGCCTTCAATAGGCTTTCACTGTAGAAGAGGCAACATAAAAGCTGCCTGAACAGACTATTGAAGCAAACCTTCCACTGAGAAACTTTACTAGTGGTAAATACATGACTTAATTTTAAGCTTAGATGTTCAAGTATTAACCAGCCAGATAAGATTTTTGAATTTCCTGAAGACACCATTTAAAAAAAAAATAAAATAAAAATTGTTGTAGGTTATCCTAAAAATATCCACTGTGCAAATGTTCTTCAGACTTGCAGTTTTCTCCCCTTTTGAATGGAAAAAAATCATCAGTAATATTCAAATGATCACTCTTTTTGTTAGCTAGTTTAGATTTTGTTTTGGTTTTAAGTTGCTTAGTGGAAGTCCATGATGTTATCAGCAAACTACAGAGAAATTCACTCATGTTTATAATCATGTAGTGCCCTGTTCAATCTTCCAGAAATACAGGACAATTATATCTGCTATGAGCTACCTCAAAATGGTTTAATGCAGCACATTTGTTCTGGGTTTGGGTAGAACTGGCAAGTTATTGGGAAAGATCAGAGAGAATCAGAGTGTTTTCATCACTAGCATAGTCCAATAAGTTGCTCGACTGTGCCTCAGGACCGAAAGAAGATAGTTTTAGTCCAACACAAAACTAACTTTGAAGAGTTAAGTCCTGTCTCCGCATTATTCTGGGGATGCTTACAAACTGAAATTCAACCTGCTGATGGTGGGATTTGCAAACTGTGCCTGCATCTGTGGATTTTGAGGAAAGTTACCACAGTTGGTACTTGTCGACTGCAGTGAGCATTGCTAACATTTTGGGCATGGCTGTTACCATGCCTCCAGCTGCACATCCAGAGATTTCGGTCAAGACAACATTCTCCAGCAACAGACGAGCACAAAGAGAAAAAGCGTCAAGGTTACTGGACATCAGGTGACAACTTCCCGGTATTAACGCCAAGGGAGATTTGCTAAATCCCTTCTCTGACACACCACTGAGGAGCCACAGAGTCCTTCCCATGGACAATACTGATGCTGTACTTTTCAGGAGAGGACCTCTCCTGTATAAAGATAAGCTACTTCTCAAGATCTTGGTGTTAACAGACTAACAACATCAGTGTTAAGAGGCACAACCTGAACAAGTTACAAATTCAAAACCAGACTGCCATGGACCCTTGCTCCTGAAGTTAGTACAAGGCACAATCCAGCCCCACGCACTGAGCCCTTCAAAGCCCTCTGCTCTGGCAGAACCCAAGACTGGCAGTCCTGTTGCCACAAGAACTGTATGAGAGGCAATAAAATGCATAGTGTCTCCAACATCCACCAGTAGAGGCGATAAGACGGCTCCTGCAAGGCAGCTCAAAAAGCTGTCCTCAAAGTAGGTATCTGCTTTTCCAATTTGAAAAATTTCAGATTTTTCATTAAGCTCCTTGAATACTGATTATATTCCTGACTTCAGAATGAGAGAGGAAGGCACTGTCCCTCTGAAAATTTCACAGTTGGTTCAGGAGGAAGGCAACACCCAAAACATTGATAGCCAAGACCAGTCACTTTTCTCATCTTCTTTGTCAGCAACCTAAGCGTGGAAACAGATCTGTGTGTTTGACGGAAATTGAAGAGGGGAAACACCCTTATCAAGTCAATTGAAAAACTAAAGTAATTTTATTTTCCAGAGTCAAGGCACAGAATAGCAGTGAATTCCCCATTAACAAAAGGTCTAGACATTTCTGACAATTAGTATGCTCCAGTCTCAGTGGGAAGTAGACATTTACAGTCAAGCAGGCTACGATCAACTGATATACTGAAGAATATACTTTAAAAAAATGAAAATTCCTGGTGTCAGTACTCTCCTCTCAAAAGCCAAATTTGTGAGCCGCAAGTAGTGAAACATGTTGAGTAGCTAATCAGCTAAGAACAGTTCACCCTGCACTAGTAAAGCACTAGTATTAGACAAGAAGCAGGCTGATCAGCTTGTCCTGGACACAAACAAGTCATTTGCTGGAAAGGACAGTGGTATGCAAGTTTCCAGTACTCACTTTACCACAATACACTGATTATCAAAAATATGGCACGTAAGCCAGAAAAATAATCTTGACACATAAATTATATGAAAGCTGTGGAAAAAGCCTGGAGCAACACACAAAGGATGGAAAAATCTGTTCCTACACAAACTCCACAAAGAATGGTAGCAAGAGAGTGCTTTTTTTTTTTTTTTCTACTCTTGAAAGACTACGGAATTGTGACTTTCAATAAAGAGAACTCACATGCAGTAACTGAGAGGTTAATATTAAATCCGCTCCACCACTATGGAGCTTTCCCCTGGTTACCTGTTTAGCTAATAAAGTGGCATGCAAATTTTGTAGTGTTTCTTTCCTTGCATTAGATGGACCCCGCAAAGGACTTACAAAGCAAATGAAAAAGTAAAAGTTTAAAGAGACACCCCCCCCCCCCAAAGTTATGTTTACAAAATTATATTCACTGCTCAGGCTCCTCAAAGCATCAGCAAGAGGAAAGAGCCAAAGAGAGACTGGAAGGGAGGGCTCATGCTTTCAAGGATACACACTGCTTCAGCATAACAAACATCATCAGCTTTTTCTGGCTATAAAATACAGTTAAAGCTGCCTGGAACCTTATCAACACTGTTGGGAGGACAAGTGTACCTAAATCACTTTATGAAATGGCACACTATTCGAGAGATCAGATGATAAAACCAAACCAAACCACAGCCTCAAAATGAAAACATGTCAACACAGAGCACAGAGTCTTGATGCCTTTGGCTTTGGTCTGTCTTTTTTTCGAACTCATTTTCATCTCAAATGGGTTTGCCGAGGTTTACTCGGACTCTGGGTACAGAGTTTCCTACATTTGTAAACTTTTGTTGTGTCAATCCCAGTAAGCACTTTAAAAAGAAAATTTTGCCCAAGATTGGAGCCAACTGTACCAAAACCTCATTTTCTTTCTGGTTTTATTTTAATAGCAGCCTACCAAGAACAACTGGCAGAACTCTGCTTTGGGAAGAATGAAATTATGCTACCCATGAACTAACCTAACACCTGTCAACCCACAGCAGCTTCTGCAAAGAGAAGCCTGAAGCTTAAATGAGGAATCTCTGGGACAAGGAATTTCTGGGATAAGAAGAAATCATAAAAATTAATATATTTTGCCAGGTTAGATTTGAGTATTTGCAGACAGCTTGCAATACCTACTTGTTCAGTATCAAAAAAAGAAACCAGTGCCTTTTGTAAAAGCTTCAAGTCAAGAAGTTAAATTACAAAAATTATCAAATAATGCAGTTATTAATTTTAAAACAGAAGATATTATCACTTCCCTGATCTCCTCTTTTCCCATCTTCTACCAGAAACCCTCATATAACCAATAATTACTGAAAGAAATGTTCAGCAGAAGGGATGTGGTTAGCCATACATGAAGTGTCAGGTCTTTCATTTCGTTGAAATTTGGGTTCATTGCATTAGCTCACACTAAATGTGTCAAATCTTTGCTCTGAATTCAGATTGCTCAAGTCCCTGCACTGAACGAGTTAGTGGCCTTTGTTAGTTCGTGGCATATACAGAACCCAGAGACACCAAAATCAATCTTTATCAGCCTTTTGCAAAACTGTTATTTACTGAATTCAACTCAGTTAATACTTACCTTTATAAACAAACCAGAACCCACAGATTTAATAAGACCTTGAAATCAGCATTGGACCACTAGAAGTGCAACACAGTAACAATGATAGTAAATTCCAGTATTAATTCATACATAGTTTAATTTCTATTTTAATGATACAATAAATCTACTGAAGCTTTTAAAGATTTTTTTTTATTATGGTTTTATATATTTATATAAAACCACCAAAGCACTTTAAAGAATCATGCTTTCTTGTGTAATACATAAAACTAGTTTCATACTGTGCTTCAGAAAGTCTACCGTGCTGTTTTTCAAGTTATTTTACAGATGGCACATTTAAAAAAAAACAACGGAAGCATGAATTTCTAGTGACTGCAATGCAACACAGCATCCAAAACAAGATGTTTCATTACAACTAAGTTAAAGTGTGAGTGCATCATGTAATAAACAATAGCAGTTTGGTCATTTAAATCTTAATTCTGTTTACAACAAAACTAACATTTGTGCTTCACTACCTAAAATCCCATGATATAAACATAAGTTCTCTGCTGTAAAAATCCCAACAAATTACTGTCAAAAAGGAAAAACATATTTAAAACAGGAGACCAAGTTTAAATCCACTCACTTTCCTCAAGAATTGCTATATTTAAGACTAATATGACATAGAAGACACAATAAGGCACAATGGGTGGTACAAGCGAATGAATACAGTTGTCCATGAAACTTGTTCTCTTCCACAGATACTAAAATATGTACCGCTCAAGATAAATTTTCTCTTAAAAATGAAATACATCATTTTGTTATGAAAGTCCTATACAAAAATTTAAAATTTACACCATCTGAGCTGCCAAAAAAATAAAAAAGTGTATCAATTTTCCACAAAACTATATTTCTCACCAGCACATCCAGCCACTGGGAAAAAGATATCCCAGCACTCTGGAAAAGGAAAGCATTATTACCCCTGTGTTTAAGACAAAAATATTGTATTCTGCATACAGTAGTGTATTCTACTTAAAAAAGCCTAGCACTATTAATATTACAATATTGATTTGGAAATTATTGGTTCACTGCCTGGATGAAATAAGGCACTTTCTTCCAGTGGGCAGCACTTTTCACATATATGGAGATGATGAATCAGGTTCTGGTTAAAAACAAAAAGGGGCTCAGTGAGGTCCCAGAAGACGACAGTAACATTTCAACAGCAGGGGAAGACACAGGAGGTAAAACCTGAAGATGAAACTCTACACAGAAGTGGTCACTCTGTCAATGGCATTATTGACCTCGTTTTTGTTTGAATCCAGTCCTTTAGCAGCATTCATATCATTCCGTAAATTCTCCACTGTCTTTTTCATGTTCTTTAATTCTCCAGGGTGTGGAGTGGCTCGCCTTAGAAGTGTTCTCTAAAAATAAACAGCGCAATAAGTGGTTTTGCCTTTGTCTCTTTGAAAAACAACATACACTTTCAAGGCTTTAGCATTCACATACCAAATATTAGGTATCGATTTTTTTATTTTTTTCCCCCTTTTCCTTTTCAAACTATGATGCTCTATGTTGAACGTCATTTTTATAGCTGCTTGTTTATGAAGACAGTGAAAGAGGTTTTAAGAACGGTCTAGGAGCAAATTTTTTCCACTCTTGACCTACTAATCTGAAAGCTACTCAAGTGAAGTACAATTACAAGTTATGAAGTGAAGATTCTTTCATAAATATAGTTGGGAATTTCCCCCCCCCAAAAAAAAACAACCATCCAAGTGATTTAAGATCACATTTCAAACAAAAATCATTCAGCTGGTTTTGAAAGAATCCCGCAAGATCTCTTTACAGTGTCAAATACATGTTTGTGTGGAGGTCTGTATGCCTTCCAGCCCCACCACACAGTTTGGTTCTCTTGACAGTTGAGAATAAATATCTTGAAAGGAAGAAGAGGGAGCATTTCTCTACCATCTTAGACACAAGAACATTTAATATCATTGTGCTGAAACCTTTACAAGGAAAACAAAATTTACAAAAACCCCAGTTAGCATCCAGATTAGAGACCAACAGAACACCAAGAATAATTGCACAAATATGTATCCGTACAATACACATATACATGCAATTACTTTTCAGTGGTATACACGTACACTGTGCAGATTACAGTGGAACTGATGACCCATAAATGGGTGCATTGGTCAAGACTGCTTTGGAAATCCACCCTTCCTCCTCCCCAGTAGAATCATAAACTTCTTTTTCCCCTAAAAAGGTTCTTGCCTCAAGTCAGGCTGTAATACCATGACTGAAAGCAGTTGTCATTAACACCTGAGCCGTCATTATTGTATGGACATTCTCAGGTTGGCAAAATTGTTAAGAAGCGTCATTCTGAACTCCCTTACCAGTCAGTCTACGAACCATGCTTGTCAGAGACATTTAGTTTCTGCTGCTTTAGATTAAGCAACCACCTTGCTTGAAAATTTACATGTTCATTTCCCTACTAACTAAGAACTTTTATAGGCACTTTTTAAAGTAAGACCATGTTTCTAGTGCGCTACAATCCGACAGTGCCCTGAAGTATCTCAAGCTGAGCTCTAATAAGGACCACCAGTAAGTTTTTAGAGCATCAGAGAAGCATACTGAAAATCTGATTGAAGCAGTCTTAATCTTCACAAAGACTTTTAATTGCTAATGAAAGTTAGTAAAGCTAAAGATCATGTTGCATTTTGATCTTCAGGACATGCAGAGCCCAACTTAATGAAGAGGTCTTATAAGTACAGTGACAGATGTTCCCACATCCTTTAAGTGGGAAACTAATGAGCAAAGTTCTTGCTGTTTATAGACACTATGGTTGTTTCAATGCAAATGGTGGAGGGGAAAAAAAAAAGAAGAAATAAAGAGAGAAAGAAGGAGACTGGAAATAGAAATTAGAGAGACAAACAATGGCAAACTTAATGGATACACATGCAAGAGTGCTGGAATCCTAAATTAGACCCTATACACTTTCAGGCAGTAAAGCTTCACAGATGCAGGGAAATATCCTATCTTGTTTCTGGAAAGAAAACATCCTGAGCAGACACAGGAAAAAAAAGCAAAACAAAGACTGTCCTGCATTAGAACATAAGTTATATTCAAAGCAGGGAAAAAAAAAAAAAGTTTCAGCAGTCAGCATGAACAGTTTCTGCTACAAATGTACACAAAAAGCATGCAGTCACAGCTGAAATATTTACCACAAGAGAGCTCAGATACTTTTTACACTTTTGCATTAAAGTCACAGCATCTGCAGGTATCCAAAGGCTTGGAAAACATACCATTTCATTATCCTCTTCATCTTTTTCATCTTCTAAGAAGCGAATTGCACTGACTCTATTCACTGCCCTCTCATTCCATGTTTCATCTGACATTTCGTTTACCAAACTCTCCAGTGCACCACATCGTGGTAGGTTATCTGTTAGAACAGCAAAATGTGACTAAAGACTCAGAGCAAATCTAAAACATCAACATGTTATATTGTTAATAACTGCAATATCCAACCAATCACTCACCGAAGACTTACAATTGCCTATTTCTATTTTTTTGATAGAAAACAGAACTTGCATTAATTTTCTGTTATCAAGTACACACAATAAATAGTTTCTCTATTAATGAGAATTTTCTGTAGTTGGACTGTTTCAAGTTTGTGGCAGTTTTAGAGTACTGATTATATAATTTAGTATACTTGACACTATATATGCTTTTCTTCTGGATCATGGCTGCCATACAACATTAGCCAGTTCCCTAAATGGCATTGTGTAACACAGGACCATCGCTTTTACTGACCTCATCCTTTCAGTATTGTCAGGCATACACATCCAAGCCTTCCACCCTTGAAGCCATGAGATTCATCTGGAGAGGAGGAAATCTAACTTCTAGTAGTGAGGGCTTTAGAGAAAGTCAGTCTACCTCAGTTGCTCTTCTTGAACTAGCTTAATCTTCTCCAAATCCAAAGGGGTTAATTCATTTACTTATTTTAATTCTTAATGCAATTTGTATTCCTAAAATCCAGAAGCTGACACAAAACAGAGCCATTTCTACATTTCTACTGCTTTAACGGTTTCTATTTGCTCCAGCTGCATAGTATTGAAAGAGTGGAATTAATCTAGGTAAGTTTGGGTACCTACAATACAGATACCTACAGCTGAGCTTTTCTCTTCAGGCCCACTTTGTACTCAGTGGGAAGAATCCACGTGATTTCTTCTAAAAGTCTGTTCTTGGATGGGATAAACTACTCTCCAGTGATTACAGCACAGGTTTAAATATTAGCTCAGATAAATCCCCTTGAATGTTCACACATAGCTATAAAAGCTTGAGGACAAAAAACATTCAGAAGTTACTGGAGCAGCAACCCAGCCAACAGTGAAAAAGAGTTTATGGTTCCACCTGACCCAGAGGCAAGTTTCAGCACAAAAGGTAATAGCAACTTATACTGCAATTCTACACTTGTTGAAGAATATAATAAAGTTACTGTACAGCATCTTTGCTTGAAAGAAAATTAGCTTGCGAAAAAGTAAAATGTCTACCGCTCCTTACTAGCTATGCAATTATTTTTCTGGTAAAGAGATCGTAGCTGGAAAGCCACCAATTTTCACTACATATATATGTATTTAAGATGTATAATCAATGTACACAAATATGGACACCACTACTTGGCCCACTGGCAAGCCTCAGAATAACGATACGATTAAGTCTTCTTCCAGGTCAGTAATTTATTTATTGTAGCTGGTGTCACTGTGTTTTCAATAACACTCACAGCCATGTTTTTCAAAGTCTTCTGAAAACTACTATGATTACAAAAAAAAAAAAAAGTTTAAAAGTGAATATTCAACCAGAACTTTGCTCGTTAGAGCTTATGCATGTTTTACAAACACTTATGGAACAGACAACACAGTAAACGAAGTAGTACTTCTATATGTAATGAAAAACTGACTCTAGGCACCTACCTTGGTGACCAGGCTCAGAAGGCATTTGAGGAAGTAATACACATGTTAAAATCTTTTCTCCTGTTTCAGGGTCTGTGTCAGTCTGAAATGTCAGCAAAGGTTGGGACTGGTTATCAGACAACCACAAAGCCTTCAGCTTTAAGGTAGTCAGTGAAAGGGGAAGATACGTCAGCCTAGTTCAAAAAAGAAAAGTAAAAAAGTCAGGGCAATCTCTTGGAGACTTAATAAATGGTC